>NW_004524585.1:28383258-28455409 GCF_000260255.1 Octodon degus | reverse complement strand
CTTCTCCTTCTCCTTCTCCTTCTCCTTCTTCTTCTTCTTCTTCTTCTTCTTCTTTTTTTTTGTGGTACCAAGGATCAAACTTGGGACCTTGTACTTGCCAGGCAGGTGCTTATGCCACTGAGCTATCTCTGATCTGGTTTCAGTTCTTTTGAAATGTCTTTGCTCGTTGAAAATCTGACTCTTCTTCATTCTCCTCATGACATTGTTGTAGGCTGTCAGATGCTTTATTGCTAAATATCTGCCAGACTGGCATGTGTACTTTGAAATTCTTCTGATAAATTGATGGTCTTCCTTCCCACTCCCTTGATGCAACTGCAGTGAGCCTAGTGACTTTATCAGTGTGGTTGGGTCCTTTAGTTTCTTTTTTATTAGTTACTTCTACTTTGCCTTCCGCACACCACACCCCCTCCCGGTCACCTGCTAGAGCTGTGCCCATAGAGGAAGAGAATCTGGGCAGAGAGCACTGTGGGAAGCTTTAGACAAATTGACAGTTGCAACAATTCACTGAATTGGTCTTTCCTAAAGCCGTATTTGTTTTCAATTTCTATTGTCACAAAGCAAAAGAGAAGAAACAAGATCTTCATCTTAGTCAAATAAGCCCCGTCCTTTCTTATCCCTTTGCTATAGGACCTTTTGGACTGAGGGATATCAGAAGTAACTCAGTGGATGATTTAGCAGCTCGAACATGCACATCGACCATGCATTCTCCTGTTGGTGGGAATGCATCATGCTCTACTCATGCTATGATGGCATATTTGTGTACCCCTAATTGCCTTGTGGACCCTTGAAAACAACTGCATCTTTGGCCCTTGCCTTGAATGTTGTGTTTTTCCTTGAAGAGAAACTTCTGCTCACCATGTCCCCTTAATTATGTTACTCTCATTTTGAAATTAATGAAATTAATCATAAGAGATAGATTGGTTGCTCTCACTTGAGGGAAAATAATCCAGTGAAATTGAAATAAACGAGTTACAGAAATATTCATTAGATATATTTATGAGTGCAGAAAATGGCTATTAAAATTATCACTGCTTCTAGTCTCACCAGTTCACATATGGCTAGCAATTATGAGGCAGGACTGGAAAGGGAGGAAAGGCAGGCAGAATAGCAGAATGTTTTAGAGTAAAGTGACAATGTTGACATTTAAAATCACAGGACTTTTAGGATTTGAGATAACCACTCTAATTCTAAAAGTCACATCCTTCCAAATATATCCTTTTTTTTTCTTTTTACTTTTTTTTGGCTTGGATCTTATTGAAAGAATGCAAAGGAAGTGAATATTAGAAAACTTGTGAAAGCTGAGAGAAGCAATAAAGAGTCCTTCCACTGATATCCATGGAGAGGTAGACGCTGTCTAGTTTTTAAAGTTCAAAGGTATGATTCATTTCACTTAAGTGTATGTTCTCTAGTTGCATCCATTTACTGAAAAAAGACTCAAATTTATGCTGTTTTATAGCTGAATAATATTCCATTGTGTAAAACATCTTCATCATCCACGCTTCAGTTGATGGGCATCTGTGTTTTTTCCAGGATTTAGCTAAGACATATTGAGCTGCTATAAACATAGGTGAACATGTATCGCTGTGGTATGAGGTTTTCAGGTCTTCTGGAAAAATACCCAGGAAAGGAATAGCTGGCTTGAATGAGATCTCCAATCCTGGCTTTTGAAGGAATCTCTGCACTGATTTCCATAAATCAGACCCACATGTGCAAACATCATATTGTCTCCTTAGTGTGAGAACCTGAAAGAGAAAAATAGAATCTGAAGGGTACAATAGATACTGGCAAAAGAGAATGAGCTTATTCAAAAGGAAATGGTTCCTGAGTTGAGGAGAAAGATAGGAGAGGGTGTAGGAGAAAGAGATTTACCTATGTATGTAAGCAGGATGGCCTGGACCACTGTACTGTGCATTTCTGCTGGTCGACAGAAGGTAGCAGTTAATGCTCTGTTTCATCTTTTTTTTTTTTTTTCCAATTGTTTGTACTTTTTCTCTTAATTTCTTATACATTTCTTTCTCTTTTTCTTTCTTCTTCCAATTTTACAAGCATATATCTGGTAATATGAATAAGCTGTTGGAAGACCACACTGTATATGAAAACAAATTCTGTGAAATTTGTATTATTTTATTAAGTGAAATTCTGAATTGCTTGTAATTTTTTGTTTAAATTCTAATTTGTACTCTCTTTAAAAAATAAAAATAAATAAATAAATAGTAAAGAAATAAAGTTCAAAGGTAGGATATAAATGATTAAGAGTTACAAATAAAATTGAAATGCTTCCCTCTGTTTAAAAAATAAAAATATACAAAAGTTTTCTGGAACTTGATGCTTTGCATATTTTAACAGTTTCTATTTGCTCGTCCTCCATCTCATCTTTCTCCTGCCTTCTACCCTTGCATAGACCCTTCCTTCCACATTAAAAAATTAGTTTCCAATGTTTATCTGTACGTTACTGAGATTCTCTATATTGGCTGAAACCCCATAGGGTGATGGAAGACAACTGAGCTCTGATATGCTGCCTTCTATGCATATGAAGTTAATTTCATTAGTTCTCATTGCTTTACACATACTACTTTTCAATCCACAGACAAACCTATTTAAAGTAACTATAAACTAAGTCTGTTAGAAATGAACCATGTTTACCTTATAGACTAGTTTAAATTTTAGTCTGGAATTCTGCCATTTATACAAAAGTTAAATTTTTGTAATTAATTTAAAAAGAACAGAACCACTGGAGACAGACGCCGCCACTCTTGTGGTGTCTAACGACAAATGACTTTGTAGCTTCTATTACAGATCTTAATTCATAGGTCCTTTAAGGGCCATTGCATTTTAAATATGGCTACAAAATAAAGACTGATATACTTTGAGAAGCATGTGATCTCACTACTGAATGGAAATTGTTACTAAACATATGCAATCCTCCAGATTACATGCAAAAATCTATTATTAATAATAATCTAGTAGTCCCATGGATAAAGGGCAGTTACTGTACTATTTACAAAGTTACTCATGATTGACCATCACCTAAAAGTGATAAATTCAAAATTTCAGAAAGAAACAACTTCTGAGTTCTAAGTTGCTTGTGATTCTGAGTAGAGTGATGAAATGTCTCATTCTACGTTTTCCCACCCGGGATGTGATGGTCCTTTTTCCAGCATACTGACCTATACTGCATACCTCAATGACCTCGTTTTCATTTGGCAGCACCTAGGCATCAGATCCAATGTCGCAGTACTACCATGCCCTTGTTCAGGATATGCCATTGTATTTAATAATGGTCACAAAATTCATGAATGGTGGGATGCTAGAAATCTGGATATGCCAAAGACAAATCATAGGTTATTTCCTTCTAATTTTATGACAGTATATTGCTATAATTGACCTAATAATCATCTTTTACTATGTCTAACTTAGAAATTAAACTTAATCGTGAGTGCATATGTATAAAAAACCGTATCTTACATAAGGCTTCAGTACCTAGCCATGTGTCCAGATATACACTGGGGGCAGTCTCAGAATGTATCTTCTATGGGTAAGGAAAGACCATTGTAATAACAGACATTGGGTGTTCATCAGGTATCAGTCTCTCAAATAATTAATTACCGATTATAAACACCACCCTGTAAACATGTCTTAAGAGGAAAAATACAACATATTATATGAATTTGTCATAGTTCATTTTCCAAGTTAATGTTTTACTTTTTAGAGCATATTCACCCAATAATCAGGTTTTTCCACACACATAACAACAGAGTGGTGCATCCATCTTTTAGAAAGGGACATTTGGCTCCTACTTATAGACTCCCCAGAACAAAATGGATGGGATGCTTTAGGGCCACCCTTCTATGTGAAAAGCTGCCATACCGAGATTGTCCTGGATGAGTGGGAATCTGTCCTATTTTTGAATATGTTATGGTTCAGTATCCTAGACATTTAAATTTTCTTTTCTTCAGTAGAGAGATTAAACTCAGAGCCTCCACACTGAGCTGCTCTCTATCTCCTTCAAAAATATTATTTTGAGACAGGGTCTTGCTCAATCACTGAATTGCTTTCTACCTCAGTCTGGGATTATAGGCAAGTGCCACTATGCCCCCCTTGTATTTTCATATACTGCACTGAATAAAATTCAGAAGGAGATTTACAAGATTGTATCTACAGCATTAACACTACCAGCACACTCTCCTAAGTTGACTTTTTTTTCCCCATAGGAATGCCTTTGGTGGGGAGAGAACTGAAAACACCATTTTCCCATTCTAAAAAATCAACTAGGCACTTATCTACATTAGGACTTTCTGCTGGACTTTTCCCCATCCACTATGATCTTCTGATCCTTCTAATTGGATGACACTAAGCACTCTAGATTATGTGAGGCCAGACATCATCATCCATAAAAATGTCAAGCCTGACACAACAATCGTTCAGTATTGAATCAGAGAGGACATGAGGAAGCTCACAAAAGCAATTAGAGCATTTGATTTCATTTTCTGAGGGCAAATTGTCTCCCAAATTAATGATAATTGATTTTTTATTTTTAATGGTTTAATATGTAGTATAGGTCCACGTCACAAAAGGAAAAGTATACAGAAAGATAAATATCTTTCATCACTAGAAGTGCTACTCACAATGGGAAGGTAAGTAAGCCATGTGGGAGAGCAAATTGGTATTAGCTATTAAGATTGTGTGGAACTTCCGTTTCTAGAAATAATAGAATAGGTAAATTGGAACAATTCTCCTACTGAGAACATTTAAAAAAAAAAAACTTGAAAGATTTTAAAAGAATCTTCTCAAATATATCAAAGAATTACAAGATGCTGAACAATGTCATTTGGGATGGGATCACCTTGAAATAAATTTCAAAAAGGTTGTATTCCAGATCTGTCCCAAGTTAAGGATCCTGATAATGCCTATTATTGTATCCAAGTAGTAAAGATAAGCCTAGAAAGAAAGTAACACCTGTTCAGGGTACAGACCAGTAGGAAGTCCTCAAGGAGCTCATAAATTGGCTGATGGCTCTGGATGGCTGCAGTGTAAGCACTTGTGAGAAGGAAATTAAATATCCACTCTGAAGGAAAACTACATGATCCTAGGCCTTTAATCTTCTCTTAAAAAGTTAAAGATAAGCACAAAGTTGTCATTATTGTCATGTCCTATGTGGTTCTTGAAGTTGGGGGGAGGAACTGAGAGAAGATGGGAAAAGTAAAAATGAGAGACAGAAGCTGAGGTCAGAGGGAACCTTCTCTCTCCTGACGGGAGGAAAGAAACTACTCAACTACCATAAGGGCATTAATTTATACACTTGACAAAGTTAGTGTCACAGGAGCCAGCTTTGGCTAGCAGCCCATTCCTTGGATTGTCCTGGGGCTTGGTGCTATCTGGACTGAAGTAGCTTGATCACATGACTTGCCTCAGGTGCTTTTCACTCTCCCACTGGCCTTGTCTCATGTGATCAATTTGCAGCTTCAGCAACTCCCTATACATTATAGTATGTTGATGACTAAAAGCTGAAAAAAACCATCATGTTCATCAATGAGTAGAACAGTTAGATAACTGAAAAGAATAGAGCAAGAAAAATGATCTATTAATACATGTCATGATATTGTTGAATCTCACAAATACCATATTCGATAAACAAGCAAATATGCAGCACAAGATTACACAGTGTGATGCACCAAAAACACATGATTCAAAAACAAGCAAATCAAGTAACACATTGCTCAAGAGTAATATATAGATATACACACAGTAGAGCTTAAAGGCAAGGGATCACTAAAGACGAAGCTCAGGGTTCTGGTTGACCTGGGAGAGAAGTGCCATAAGAAGTTTTGTTAGGGGCCAGGAAGATGGCTCAGTAGAATAAATGCTTGCCTGGCAAGCACAAGGGCCTGAGTTCAATCCCTGGTTCCACCAAAAAGAAAAAAGAAAAATGTATTAAAAAGAAGTTTTGTTTTAATCCGTTTTGCTTTTTCTTTGTAGCACGCAAGATCAAATCCAGTGCTTTGACCTGCCAAGTGAGCACTTTGCCACAGAGCTACCTCTAGGGACCATATGGGTCGTGTGTTCTCTAGAGACAACCATCCTCTGAATTTGCTAAATTCATTCTGGAAAGCCAACAAGTATGTTCTTTTCATTAGTTTCAAGACCTGAATGCAGTTTGTGCAAGAGCTTCTTTTAATTCAGATTTACCAATATTCCTGGGGTGCAGACCTCAGGTACTGTTCCTAATTTATAAGTAGTATCTCTCAACACTTTGAGCATAGTTTAGTGGGTCATTTTTATATTATCAGTTTTTGAGCACTTAACTGATAAGAGAAATGCTTTAATTGCTTCTGCCAGAATCCAGGCTTAGCAAGGAGAGATGTGAAATGTGGAGAACTAGAGAAGGTGCTAGAGCATGTGTACCTCCTCCTCCCATAAAGGGAGCTCAAACAGGAGTTGAAGTGATCGTTAAGGGAGATCCAGTTTTTATTACAGTGCTAATTTGGACGTAATGACTACAGCATGGCAAGTGATGGAGGCAGTTACAGCATGCTAGTGCGTGAATATCCAGAAGAAACTAGGAGCCTATTTGTGCTTTTGTCTAAGATGTAGAAAACTGCTGGCTTCACAGAGTGGGTCTGAGGGCACTGTAACAGTTGAAGGGGAGATGAGAGAGAAAACTCACTTAAAAGACTCTCATGTAGTATTCATGTGCCACAATAACTGGGTACAAAAGTTGAGTCAGTTAATACATGCCCTATTTTTTTTCTATAATACTTGTTGATATAATGGAAAAATGTAGCTTCTAGTGTGCCCCAGAATTGTTCTCCTACCTAGAATGAATTTTATCTCAAATTTGTTTGTTCCAGTTGTCATCTTAATAATTACTTTGCTTAATGGAACATCATGAAATCAATGGGTGGAAAAAGAAAGGTCATCCATCTGTAGGCATCAAGCTTAGTAATTTGAAAAGTCTTGATAAAGTTGAATGGAATTGGGTGTGTACACAGCCACTGCAAAGACTGAAGGGAAAATGTAAAAATAAAGAACGTCACATTTAGATTGTTTCACAAATTTCTTTTAAAAAAAATTTTATTGAGAAACAAATAGCCATGAGACAGTTTCAAAACCGATTAGTAGGACAGTTTCAATAATTGCATATTGTTGTCTTCTTAGTGGTAATTCACAGTACAAGATGCAGACATGATATCATGTCCACAAATACTATTAGAACAAATATTTCTATTCCCTGAATTAAGAGAAAGTAGCTGTATATCTATCCTAACTATTTTGAATATACAGATACAAAATGTTCCTTCATTTGTATCTCTTTTTTTGTTTAGTTTTGTCAGAGAAAGATATTCCATTGTCATTTAAATATTGTAGGTGCATGAATTCAGCAGAATATTCCAATATAGTCCAGTAGTCCATAACAGTAGTGGGTTATCAGCAGAACTGGCAATGTCAGAAGTTGTTGACTTGAGCCTTTTACAGCTCAGCATATTAATATGGCTTTACTTTTTATACTTAGTTTTTATACTTTTCTGCTGGATAGTTAAGACACAGAACACACACACACACACACACACACACACACACACACAAAAGAAAATAGGTGGCGTGAAATATTTTTCAAGTGCATGTACGGATTTCTAGAGGAGATCCATTTAAATTCAGATTGCATGTGAGTTGGCATGGCTTCAAGGATGGGGAGCATGTGCAGGAGATTCCTGGGGCAGTAGACATGACCAAACACATGGAACAACAGGCAAGGATCAGAAAGATGGCACCTTTTAGAACTGCTTCTGTACAACTACAAATCCCATGTCCTTTTATGCTTCATGGGTAAATGGGGGACTAAGATTCAAGAGTACAAGATTTTCTTTACTATGTACTTTAAACTCACAAGTGTTCCTCAGTGGATCGCTCTGGAAATGTATTATCTGTCACTGAGATCAAATGAGTTTTGTGTGTGTGTGTGGCTATTTTTGTTGGAGGCAAAGATGGTTGTATGAAAAAGAGATGTTCTAAAGAACATGTGTATTCTCCATTAGAGTCTACTCCAAATGTTGTTTCCCTCAGTGTCTGCTACATTTAGATCACTATTGTGGGGAGTGGGAAGCTATCATTTAAAGTAGAATTTAGCACAAGGTTCCTGACTTCACCATGTTTAAGAAAATAGTGTAAGAATTTATTGACAGTATAATTGTGTTGAGTCTACACACCGGATTTGCTAAGATGGTCATTTTGGTAGTATTAATCCAGCAACTCAATGAACATAGGCAGTTATTTCACCTTCTGGCATCTTTTCCAAGGTTGACTTTCCTTTTCTCCAGGCTCAGTTTTCCTCTTTATATATCTTTGTCTTTGTATTCATAAATAAAGTAAAATAGTAATATTATATTGTAGCACTAATAATATATTGTTGAGTACAGCAAAATCTATGCCATTTAGAGAAGTTAATAATGAATAGTCTCAATTAATTGGATATAATATTCCAAAGTTTAAAACCTTGGCTATAACTTTGGAGAATGGAGAGTCTCAGCTACTTCTATATTAAGGTGGTTTTTTATTTTTAAAACTCTGTTTTTTGTTCTTTTCATTCATTTTCCTTGCTTATTCAGATGAATGGATGTCCTTCTCCAGATTTGCAGAAGCAGAACAGATTTCATCTTGATTATTCTCTTCCTCCTATCACACTCCCTGTCCCTCTCTCCTCCCTGGTTTCACATCTTTTGAGTTTCAATGATGATTTGTCCTGATTCATCACCATTATTACCCACCTGTTTAGCTACTTTTCTCTTGTTGCTGTGACAAAATACCTGATGTCCAAAGTAAAAGGAAAAAAAGTTTATTTAGCTCCCCATTTGTAGAGATTTCGGTCCATAAGCAGCTACTCTAAGGAAGGACGACGTGGCAGAGGAGAATAATTCCTGGTGAGCAGACTACAGCAAAGCAACAGGAATCTTAACTCCATCTTTCTTCTCCTTTTACATTGTATCTAGACTACCTTTGAATGCTAAATATTAGGGGGTGGGGGATGTAGCTCAGTGGCACAGTGTTTGCCTGAATGTTAACTACTGTAGATCTTTTGTTAGTGTCAGCCATGTGAATGAGTCACAGCCATTGCTTGACCAATTTGCTCTCTGTATTCATTCACTTGTTGAAAGATATTTAGATTTTCTACATTTTGAGACTATTATGAGTAAAAATGTTATGAACATTCATACCAAAGTTTTCTTATGAATATATGCTTTCATTTCTCTCAGGTAAATAAATACTTCATAGTGGAATGGATGAGTCACAGGATATGTGTATATATATATATATATATATATATATATATAATCTGTCAAACTGATATATATATTCTTCAAAGATATATCAATAGATAGAGATATAGATATCTTTGAAGAATCTGTCATACTGTTCTGTAGTGGTTATAGCAGTTTACATTTTCATTCACATGATGATTCCTGTTCTTCTACATCTGCACCAACAATTGGTATGGTCAATATTTTACTTTTAGCATTTAATTAGATGGCTAAATATTTATCATTTAATTTGCATTTATCTAGTAAATACCATTATAGGACATTTTAGGTATTTAGTTTCAGGGTAATTCTGAGGGGATTTGACTGACCTTGTCAGACACAAAAGTTACATTTTTTGTTATATAGATCTTGCTTTATCTTGGTCTTAACCATCCAGCAGAAAAGTATAAAAACGAAGTACGAAATGTAAAACCATATTAATATGCTGAGCTGTAAAAGGCTCAAGTCAACAGCTTCTGGCATTGCCAGTCAGGCAGACAACCCACTACTATTTAGACTACTGGACTATATTGAATTATTTTGCTGAATTTATGCACCTACAATATATGAATGGCAATGGAATACCCATCTCTAACAAAATGAACAAAAAAGGGGGATATAAATTAAAGACAATTTCGTAGTGAAAAAATATATATATCTGTATATACAAAATAGCATAGATATACAGATACTTTCTCTTAGTTCAATGAGAAGAAAGTTTTGAACTAATAGTGTTTAGATAGGATATCATGTCTGCATCTTGTACTATGAATAACTACTACAAAGACAACAATATGCAATGTATTAATTATTGTAACTGTCCTACTAACCTGTTTTGAAACTGTCTCATTGCTACTTCTTTCTCAATAAAATTAATATAAAAAACAAGTGAGTGAATAAACAAAATTGTAGTTCAGCAGCACAGTGGAATATAACTTAGCAATACAGCAAAACTAGTGATGGAGTGCTGTACATAACAGCTTGAATGAATTTCGTAGATGTGATGCTCGGTGAAAGATAAAGACAGAAAAAGAGCACGTGTTACATGATTGCATTGCTATAAAATTGTAGAAAATAAAAACTCATCTACATTGATAGAAAATATCACGTTTGGCCTGAAGGGATGTGATTTAGGGAAGAAAACCAGAATGATCTTTTAAAACGATGGATATTTTCATTCACTATCTTGATTGGGTGACGGTTTCATGGGTTTATGCATGCTATTAATAATTTCCAAATATCTAGCAATTTGTACTTTAAATATATGTAGTTTATTGCATGCCATTTATACCTTACTAAAGTTGTTTAAAACATTAAAAAATTGCTAAATATTAGAGAGAACATGTTATGTGTGCCTTTTTGAGTTTGTCTTCTTTAGCTCAACATTAAGGTCTGCAGATACATCTATTTTCCTCCAAACTACAAAATTTTGTTGTTCTTTATGTCTGAAATATGTGTGTAATTTCTTTAATCATCTGTAAATGGACACCTAGGGTGGTTACATATTTTGGCCATTGTGAATTGTGTCGTAATGAATGTGGGTGTGCATGTACCCCCATAACATGCTGACTTAAATATCTTCAAGTATACCAATGAGTGGTATAGCTAGATCACATGTTGGCTCTACTTTGAGTTTTTCTGAGGAATCGCCATACTGATTTCCATAGTAGCTATACTAATTTACATTTTCACCTGCACTGTAGAAGGATTCCTTGTTCCTTGAATGCTCAACAACATGTATCATTTTTTTGTATTCTTGGTGACTGCCATTCCGACCGGCAAGAGATGAAGTCTCAATGTAGTTTTGATTTGCATTTCCCTAGGGGCTAAAGATGTTGACCCATGTTCATATACTTATTGACCACTTATTCTTCTACTTTTGAGAAATGTCTGCTCAAATCATTTGCACACTTATTGATTGAATTATTTCATCTTCTAGAGTTAAAATTTTGAGCTCTTTATATATAGTAGATACTAATCCTATATCAAAAGTGTGGCTTCTATGGGTTTTTTCCTATGTCTCAGGCTATACCTTCACTCTGTTAAGTACAGGATCAGATTATCTACACATATAATTTAATATTTTCTAATTTGTATCCCTTTTATATTTTCTTTTGTTTAATTGGTCTCACTAAAATATCAAGGATTATTTTGAAGAAGAGTAGTGAGAAGGGATGTCATTGCCCTGCTCCAGATTTTAGAGGAAATATTTTCAGTTTTTTCCTTTCCAGAATGATGTGGGCTCTGAGTTTGTGAGTTAGTGTTCATTTTGCTGAGATACACGTGCTCTTTGCCAACATTCTTAACAGAGCTTTTCAGTTAACAGATGTGGTTCCTGCTCCAGCTCTTCCATGTCTATCAGAGAGAGTTCATCAAGCTTTCTCACCTCGATTTCCTAATCTATGAAACAATGGAAATAATAAACCCAATCATAATATTTTGCAGAGCAGTCATATAATAACGTTAGTTCCTTCTGCAATCTTAGCAAGGTTATCAGACCATGTTAAACTGGAAAAATTTTAAATTGGTTGCTGAGCTATGATACAAGCATAGTCCTAGGTTTGATGTACATAACATCAGTCAGAACTTTACACTTGGCTTGATTTGCAGTAAAATGAGCCACTTAAAGAAGAATGCAAAGAGACTGGGAATGTAATGAAAATAAAAAGCATTCAAATCAATAACACCTGCAATTTGTTGATATTTCTTAGTGAAGAATATAGAGAATAGACTGGAAAATGTGGCTACTAGAGGTATATGATATTGTGTACAGGAAAATATTTTCTATTTTAATGATACTATCAAATAATTACGACATCATTTTAAACTTATGCTGTGTAAATCATCTAATGAAGAATCATCTCTATCTTAGAAGATGCAAATTTTGACAGCCGAAAGAAATACCAGATAATGCCTAGAGATAGTACAGAATCTTTAGTAATGGGCCATGTATTCAATCTACTGAATCAAGGTCTGAATTGCATTTTAAAGACTTACCCACATTATTTTCATACACACCCCAGTTTAGAGCCAAAAAATAAAGGTTTTTAGTAATAACAATATGCCCAACCCTTCCAGCTATTAAGGAATTCAAAGGAGTAGCCAAAAATCCTAGTAGTTCAAAATTTTGCTTTAAAAATGATGTAAAAATTAACCTTCTAACATTGTCTATGGCTTGAGGTAAAATCATGACATTGTCTACTGAAAAAGGCAAAGCTCTCTTGTCATCTGTCTCAGGAGGCTCAAAGATAATTGGAACTGTCAAGTAAGTTATGACCAGAGCTGCTTTGGAACTAGTTTGGGAATTTCTGAGCAATTCTTGACACACAGTATTTCCCCAAGGACATTGAGGACAAGACACTAGCTATTAAAAGGCAAGAAATGCTACAAGAACCTTAAAAAACATAAATGAAAGCCAGTTCGTGGTTCAAATGCCAGTCTCAAATATCAATTCTCTGTTCAGAATTTACTATCATGTATCTGTCAACAATAACAAAATAAAATGTTTGTAAATGTAGAAGTTTATTTGCATAAAATCATGTAAAGAAAGGCAGATAGTTCTTTGTAAGTGTATTGCTTTAAATGGTTGAATTATTTGTCAGTTTGAGAGGTTTGGAACCTTAACTAAATCAGCGCAGCAGTTCTACACCATAGAGTATAGAGGACCTGCCCTAGGATGGTTCATGGCCTGGTCCCTAAAAAGAGGAAATGAGGAAGGAAGGTGCTGCTTCCATTCTTTGCAGGAGGTCCAGTCTTCACTTGCAGCTTGGATATCATCTCCTGACTCCCAGCACAGACTCTGTGTGTGTGTGTGTGTGCATGTGCGTGTGCATGCACTCTCTCTCTCGCGCGCGCGCGCGCGTGTGTGTGTGTGTGTGTGTGTGTGTGTGTGTATGGCCAGCTCAGCCTGCCCTGAAGGCAAGGTTGGCATGGCATGTGGTGCCGAGGATTGAACTGAGGTCCCTGTGCTTTGCCCAAGCTTGCCCAAGCAGGTGCTGTAGACTGCTGAACTATCTCACCAGTCCCCAGCACAAACTCTTTGATCTCCACCTCAGATCCTTCAGCCTTCTGTGGCAGACTCGTTGGCCTCTTGATACAGAGGACACTGCATGCATGGGACTCTGCAGTGGGCTTTAGTGCTGGACCAAAACCTTTGGTCTCCAGAGCACAGATGCCCCCTGCACTGTTCCTCATCTGACTGTGAGTGATGGCTACAAGTGGCTCTTGTAATTTCTTATACATTTGTATATCTTGTGTTATATATCTGTTTCTCTAGTAAAGCACTGACTCCTTCATGCTGATTATTTTGTTATAAAATATCTATGTGTAAGAGTTTAAGCTCTATGTGTATACTATGTACTTTTCCTATAACCATGTCTTTAATCCACACTATGATAGCTTATTCACAGGTGTGGAAATGTAAATAAATCCTTCAAAAATCCAGCATTATCAAAGCTCACACATCAGGAAGGCCCATCGTACTTATGACTTACCACAACCTTATCATCTTGGTAAGGGTCTTCAAGGAGAGGAATCAGAAAGACTTCACAGGACTTGGAGGCAGAGAGGTGGATATCACAAGGGGCATTCACCAGATCCTGTGTCATGTGTGCCCCATCTAAACGGGACCAAATAATGCTCCTGTAGTTGCGATCTCACAGAGTTCCCTTTTCCTTTCTTGCTTTCACTTGGCAAGTCTAGCTCAGCCTTCCTTATGGCATATATATATATATATATATTAGTTCAAGAAATGAATGACATGGCTAAATATAAAACTCATTGCATTCCTAACTGCTAACTTACATAATCAAAATTCCTCAATACTTACATGAAAATATTTTAAGGGAGAAAACAATTGATGTTGAATCTTCACTCGTTCTAGCAACCTTCACATATAGATGCCTTGACTGAAAAATAAGATGCACTGATCTCCTTAAAAGACGCATATGAGATAATTTAATTGTCAACATTTATAATATATTTATCTTGTTTTGATCGATTGAATGCCAGTAATAATTGTAGTGCTAATGCAAACCAGAAGACTTTAAAAATGGTTAGCCTTTGTGGTAACTGAAAATTAAATTTTCATTTGCATTGTGATTATACACCTAATTTTGTTTCAGAAATTCTTGATAACATAAGGACCTTCAATGTTAAATATAATAGGTTAAAATTCTGGGGAAAAAGTGGAGTAGGGAAAAAGGATGCAATCTAAAACTGCTAAAAAAGAACATTCTTTTAAAATGTTCTTTTAAAACTAGATATCAATCAAATCCTCATAAATTTACATTGCATTTGATACCTTTTAAAATATAAGCTTTAAATGTCAACATTTATAATCTCAGAAACTATATCATTGACAACCATAAAAAGAATAAAAATTTTAAATAAAAAAGATTTAGATTTAAAACTTAATTTTTAATGTTAAATAGATAGTTCTTCAAAATTGTTTTTATGACATAGTAGCAAACAGGCTTCCTCTGGTAGGTCAGTAGTTATGTAATATCTGCAAAATTTAGAGTTATTAAGAGTTGTCCAGGACCAGCCAAATAGCTCAGTGGATTAAAGTACCTGCAAGCAGATAGTTGTCCAGATCGCCAACATCTTTCTATATGGCAAAGATTAAACTTAGACCCATAAGGGGCCAGGGAGATGGCTCAGTGGGATAAGTGCTTCCCTGGCAAGTGCAAGGGCCTGAGTTCAATCCCTGGTTCCACCAAAAAAAAAAAAAAAAAAAAAAAAGACCTATATTACTCACCATGCCCTAAACGAAAATTCAAATGGATCAAAGACCCAAATATTTTAACAGAAACACTTATTCTGCTAAATGATACAATGGATAAAGCTCTTAGAGACACAGGTATAGACCAAAATTTTATGAACAAAACTATGATTACATAGGAAATACTACAAAGAATCAACAACTGGGATCACGTCATACTAAAATACTTTTGTAAGCCGAAGAAACCACCAACAGAAATTGGAAAAAAAATTTACCTGCTAGTCCTCAAAGTACTAACATCTAGAATATATAAAGAACTAAAAAAAAAAAAATGACCCCTCCAATATTTAGAGACCCAATCCAAAAATAGGCATCGGGAGTGAATCATTTCTCAGACAAGCAAGTACAAATAGCAAATAAATCCATGAAAAAGTGTTCAGCGTCATTGGGCATTTGAGGAAGGCAGATCAAAGCAGTGAGCTTCCATCTTGGGCCAGAGAGAATGGCTGCCACCAAGATAACAGCCAATTTGCGAAGGTTGGTAAGGCTTCAGGGAGAAAGGACCCCCTGCCTGCTGGTGGTGGAGGGTGAACTGGAAATTATTATGGAATTCCTCAGAAAACTAAAGCTAGAAGTTCCATCTGATGCAGCTTTTCCCTTTCTAGTTATCTTCCCAAAAGAGTTAAAATCATCATGCCACAGCAATAGATATGTGCACCTGTTTATAGCAGTGACCTTAGTCACAGCTAACTCTTGGAAACAGCCCAGTTGCCTGTGAGTGGACGAATAGATAAAGAGAATGTGTTTTTTAAATACAGTGGAGTTTGGACAGGATATCATGTCTGCATCTAGTACTATAAATAACCACTATGAAGACAACAATATGCAATGCATTAGTTATTGAAACTGTCCTACTAATTGGTTTTTAATCTGTCTCATTGCTATTTGTATCTCAATAAAATTAATTTCAAAAATAAATACAATGGAAAGGGCCGACCAGATAGCTCAGCAGATTAAAGCTCCTGCTTAGGCAGACACAAGGGTTGGAGGTTCCATCCCCGGCCTGCTATGCCGACCCCATCCCCAGGGGTGCACTGAGATGTTTATTGAGACTGGGCTGGTGGTGTGCACCTGTAATCCCAGGACTTGGGAAGCTGAAAACAAGAGAATCATTGTAAGTCCGTTCTGTGTAGTGAGACCCTGTAGGCCCTGTAGATCCCTCTACACTAAATAAAAATAAATAAATAAATAAATAAATAAATAAATAAATACAATGGAGTACTACTTTGCCATAAAAAGGATAAACTTGAGGCATTTCAAGGTAAATGGTTGTACCTTGAGACCATACTTTTAAGTGAAACAATTTGACATACTTCTTTAAATACAACATTGTTTCTCTTGTGTGAGAAATCCAAAGGGTAAATAAGGCCCAAAATGGATGATGGATATCGGGAAATAGAAAATGTTCAAATGGGAAGAGGAACAAGGAATGGGGACGAGAAAGGGAAGGCAGAGGAATTACAAAAATTTTAAAATAATAGAAGAAAAACAATAGAAACAAAGTTTTGTAAAGGAAGAGGTGAAGGACTGAAAGGAGGGGAAAGGAATGGGGGAAAAGATTCAGGGCATATTATGTATGAGTACAAGTCCCCTGTGATGAATGTGATCATTATGTATGTTAAAAGTGTGCCAGCAAAATTAATTAAATGAAAAAGTAGCCAATGTCCAAGACCCAGCACAGCCAGAGATTTGGGCTGAGTAGTTCTAGGGTGGACTGACTCCTGAGCAGGACCAGGGGAGACCTCAGAGGAATTCTGGCAGTTCAAGCAATGCATTTATGAGGCATGCTCTGACCTAAGATTTTTTTCTGGTAGTTTTTTTTGGTTTGTTTTTTTTTTTTGTTTTTTTTTCTTTCTTTCTTAAATGTATTTAGTGCAGGAGCTACAGGGTCTCATTACACAGAATGGACTCATAGTGATCCTCCTGTTTTCAGCCTCCCAAATGCTGGGATTACAGGCTGGAGTCACCACACCCAGTCTCAGTCTCCTCCTCAGCGTGCTCCTGGGCAGGGCTGGCACAGCATGCCAGCGATGGAACCCCAGTCCCCGCACCTGCCTAAGCAGGCACTTTAGTCTGCTGAGCTAGCAGGCGGGCCCTTAGCTTGCATCTTGAGTTTGTAAAGTTTGTGGGACAGCATTGCCCAGTTTTATGACTTCTTTCCATTTTTTCTCCCAAGATCTACATATGACACATGTAATAAGATGTACAAGTTGGAAAAGCTTTGCAGAGGTGACAGAACTCATTTTAAAGCATAACACTGGAGAGCTGATGACATTGCTTACCACAAAACACATGCATGCACACATGGGCACGCATGCGCGGGCACACACACACACACACACACACACACACACAGAAGCACCATAATGTCCATTCCAGGCTCACACTAACTACCTGGTATTCATTGGTCTATATCTCACAGGTTCTAAGTCCCTCACAAAACTGTCTTCACACCAGTCACAAGTTCAGAATTACTCAGATCACTCACACTTCTGACCAACAGGCTACAGATTCAGAGTTTTCTACAAATCCTCGCATTTGATACTTTGCCAGGACTCGGGAAAGCATGTACAACCCCAGTTCTTTTCCAAGGACACAGCTAGGGGAGACAGGCCCAGCACAAGGTCTGGGAAGCCTCTGCGTTGGGAGCTCATGGCTTCTGTGGCACACCCGTGAGCGTCGCCAGCCAGAACACTCACTGAGGGCCAGGCATCCCGAGTCCCTTCTAGAATCTCACTCTGTAGGAGGATTGATGAAATCACTGGCCATTGATCGAATCCCTTTTCTCTGCAGAGCTCAGGCTCATGGACTAAGAGGATGGCGCTTCGTGCCTGGCTCCAGCCGCACACTGGCCCTCGCTGGCGTGACGGGCCCTTCCTGAAATCCCCAGTGGCGTAGACACAAGCGTGGCCCAAGGAGCCGACCATAAATAACGAAGGCATTACTGTTGCTCAGGAAATTCCAAAGACTTAGAGGTCACTTCTGAGGAATAAGGGGAAAGGGCCAGTCAAATTCTTTATTACATATCACTGTTCTTCAGTCCCTTCATTGCTTTTCATTAGCTTTGAGATGCATATTGTCGTGATCTATCACTCTGCGTTCCTGCTTAGCACTTCAATGCTTTCTTTGCCAGTCATTTGCTCCCATCCGCTCCCCAAGCAGATGGCCTAGATTTCTTTCAGCTCTTTATGATCTCTTTTCTTGTCGAATGACTCTTCGTGCATGATATTTTATCTTTATGAAACAATCTCCAGTCAACTTTTTAAATACAACTCATGAGTATTCAAATCTTCACTCATGTGTTGTTTCCAAAGCCACCTCCTCTCACCTGACCCGCCAAATAGGCTTTAGTTCTCAGATTTTCTTGTAGAATTTCTTAAAATTTTCTTCAAATGAAGTAATGTTTCATAGCCCTACTTCTACCTTAATTAAATATCTAAATTTATAATGAGTCATTTAATATTTGTCTCTTCTGCCAAAATAGAGATTCAATAAAACCAGTTATCACATTTCCAGGGTCTAATACGAGAGTTTGCATGAAATACTTTCTGAATAAATCATTGTTGAATCAAAGAATGGAATCAGTAAGTGAGAAAATGCTATTTTTAAGCATTCCTGACGACTCTCATCTTTCCAATAGTGAAAATTCCCTAGATTTGCAGTATCTCAGAACTTTTTCAGTTTTATAAATAAAAACTATGTGACTCATGAAGCCAAGAGGATATCTCTCACATTGCTGTTAAGTTACTACACTCATTTTATTTTCAGCTTATCATCCATAATCTATACTCCCCGGGGATCAAGATTGTCCCTGATTTTAAATACCTTGTCAATTCCTTTATTTTTAGTCTTCCTTCCAGTAAATCAAGTTTTACTTCACTATCTATAACAGGAAATTTACATCTGTTACATATGATTCTCTCAAAGTGTAGCTTATGGCCTAATTTAGCAGCAAAGGACAAATATGCAAAAATGTCACTTCCCTAAAGCACTAATGATAGCAACTTTTAATGTCATTTGTTGACCATCCTGGTTATGAGTAATTTATGACTTAATAAATGGTCTTGGGTTATTATTATTGAAATTCGAATTTAAAACTATTGAAGGCACTTTCTCAGTGTATCAGTACCCCCACCAAAGCAGACTCTCTGTCTAAAGGGATCCATCACTGGTCTCTTTTTCAAAAACCCAAGTGATTAGAATATGCAGTTAGTTGCAACCCACTGGATTAGGTAGAGCATGAATCACAGGGATGGCTTGGTACATAAATTCAGTCCCACTAAGAGTACGTGTTATGTCCCCTAATTTCCTAATTGCTCAGCCTTGGTTAAAGTGGCCATATATTATCTGCAAAGGGATAGCAACTGCACAGAAAGCCCTTGGGTAGCTGCCCAGTTCACAAATATCCCCTTCCCTGTGGACAGGGCTGATGTACTGGACTAGCTGTGCCTCTATATTATAACCATATCCTGCTGGCATACATAACTAGCAAATAAGTAGATACTAAAACTAAATCATTCCAATAATCTCTTTTTTGAATTCAGTGCTCAGAACAAAAAGCTGAGCGGTAATATGCTGATAACCCTTTTTATAGCAGTTGCCAGTTTTCATGGCCTCAATACTCACGCCATGGCCAACTTCAAGCTACAAGTGTAATAATATTTGTTTTGGAAAAGTGCCCAACACTTAACAGTTGGTGCCTTTAGGCCACAGAACATGAGGTAACTCCAGTGCACCAACTGAGCTGAGTCACTTTAATGTCATCCTTTCTACAAAATTTAAGTATGCCTCCTGCTCTTTTTTGTTGCATTTCCAGGGCTAAGTAATGTAAATCTTCTTAAATTCTATGAGACACCCAAACCACTACCACCCATTTTCTTCTTTCTCTCTCTCTCTCTCTTTTTTTTTTGTACTAGGGATAGAACTCAGGACCTTGCACTTGCCAGCTAGGCACTTATATTGCTGAGCTCCAGGCCTTCATTCTATATATTTAATCTTGTCACGACCAGCTTTTAATGCATATAGTAGAAATAATCTGGAAGAATATTGTCGCTCACTAATGATTTATCATTTTAGTTTGTGAAACACCCAGAACATGCCTTAGAAAGCCTTGAGAGAAGTAAGAACTCTAGGGCCGGGGCTTCGCGGGGTAGTGTGTGCTGAGTGGGTGCAAAGTGCTGGGTTAGCGCTGAGCACCTTAACGCACTTTAGAATCAGGAGAGGAAGAAGAGTTTCAGCAGGGAATCCCCAAGCCCCCAAAAGTTTGCTTCAGGGCGCTGTGCCTTCAGGAAGACACTGAAAGGGAAGAACCTGAAGTGAGGCCAGGCTCAGAGAATGCTGAAGATCCCATCTTATTTTCCAAATTCAGCCCAGCATAGCTTCTGGCACTGTCTATCTCTTTTGGAAAGAATTGCACAAATGTTTTAGAAGGCCTGCTCATCCAGACACTATGAAAGTTGAATTTATTTATTTTCAAATGCTAAACTTAGATTCCTTAAAGAAGTTGGGATATTAAAACATTGAAAAGAAAGGAAGAGAGAAAAACAAATCAGGGTCAACAAATCGGGTGAGAAAAATCATGTCTGATTCTACCTCCCAGGTAAACCGAGGCACAAGACGTTAGGTTTCTCAAAGGTTGCAAAATTCTACCCTGAAAGGTGTCAATATGTAATATGACAAACAATGTTTGCTAGTGGAGAGAGGCTTAATGGGATCATAAACAGACAGTTCAACTGGGAATGGAAAACAACTAAAAATAAGGATATCAGTGTAAGGAGAAAGTAATTATAATAATTTAGTCACGTTCTTTACCAGTTTGATTGAAAGTAGCTAATTATTTGTGCTTCAGTAACTATATTTCCTCTGCATCTGGCTCTTTTGTTTGGCTTATTTATTTGCTATTTTCTTGAGACAGGGTCTCGCTCTGCAGTTCAGGCCATCCTTGAGCATCCTTCGTAGCCCAGCTTGGCCATGAACCTGCAACACCCTGCCTGCCTCAGCCTCCCCATGGCTAATTTATTTTTACAATACTTACCTATGTTATTTAGGATGTCCGTTGCTGCTCAAACATTTAAAATGTTATTATATGGGGGAGAAAAAGGGACCCAGGACGTTATTGGAGAGAGTATAAATGAACACAGTCACTGTGATAAATGATTTGGCAGTTCTTCAAGAAATTTAAGATGACAGTGATTCCACAATCCTCTTTCTAGATGATAACAACAACAACAACAACAACAAATATATATATATATTTATATATATATGTATATATATAGCCAGAACCGGGGATTGAACTCAGACCCTTGCACATGCCAGGGAAGTGCTTATTCTACTGAGCCACCTCCCCAGCCCCAATCAAAATATTTTGAAAGTCATGCATTGAAGAGATACATGTACTCTGCGTTCATTGTTGCACCACTCATAAAAGCCATTTGGGAATCAACCTAAATATATAAAAATAGACACATTGATAAGGAAAATGTGGTACCTACGCACAAGGGACTAGTGGTCCATATTTTTTCCTTTCTTTCTTTTTCTTTTAGTATGGGGTCTACAGGGTCTCACTACGTAGATCGGACTTGTAGTGCGTCTCCTGTTTTCAGCCTCCCAAGCGCTGGGATTACTGGCACGCTCCACCATGCCCAGTTTCAATCGCCTTCTCGTGCCCCAGGGGTGGGGCCAGCACCGCATGCCGGGGTTTGAACCCCAGCCACTGCTCTCTGCCTAAGCAGCTGCGTTAGTCTGCAGAGCTATTAAGCCAGCCCTTAGTGTTCCATCTTAAAAACAAAAGAAGTTCTTCTGTGACCACACGGATAGAGTTGGAGGGCATTACGCTAGTGGAATAAGCCAGGCACCGAAAGACACACTTTGAGGTTCTCATATGCAGAGTCTAAAATAACCAAACTCAGAATCCAGGGAAGATGGTGGGTGCCAGAAGGTAGGGTGGGGGCAAATGGAGAGATGACAGTGAAGAACACAGAGCCTCAGGTGGGAGACATGTGTTTTAATTTGGTTCACTTTTATGAGCTTTATGGGAGAGTTTAGAGAATATAGTCAACAACAACGTATTTCACATTTGCTGATGCATTTTCAAATGTTTTTACCATAAAAATTAAGTATTTGAAGTAACATGCTTGGTTTAATGAACCCACATTTTATTCATAAATCATAACATCAACTTATGCCCACAAGTACATATAACTTGTTTTTTGGTACCAGAGATTGAACTTACCAGGACCTTGCACTTGCCAGGCAGGCATTGTGCTGCTGAGTTACACCACCAGCCCTACAAGTACATGCAACTTTAATTCATAAATATGTAAATTTTTTGTAAATATGTAATTAAACACTCATTAGAAGAGTAAAGAACATGAAAGAATTAAAATAAAAATATATTATAAGAACAGCTGCTGATATTCTGCCATCTCCTGTGTGATTTTGTAGTACTTACTTCTTTGCTCTCCCTCACTCAACCTAAAAGGACAGACCATCCCTAAAACCTCTGCAAGTTCTACAGTTCCTTCAATTTAAGTATACGTTCACATGCAATTTTCATGTGTGCACTGATAAAAGAGGAAATTATACATATATGCGTTATAGTCTTCAAACTTGTTTTTCAAGATCTCCTATGAGACAAACATTCTGGCAGTACTAACCTAGCATATAAACAATCCATAATCAATCACCAGCATGGAATTCTGGGTATTAGAAAAACAAAATAGGAATGTAATAGAAGAGCAACATGTGGATGCTCGTGTCAGCGTCCTATCTCAGTCATACAAAGCAGGACCCAGGCAGATCTAGGAACTTAAATCTGCCCAGTGGTTGTAATTTCCCTGTTCACTGCTTCCTAAATGTTGATATTTCTCTGGATCAGCTAGGGATCTTGGTATATAAGGAGAGCAAGGGACCCTCCAACTCAATCATCTGGCCTTTCACCATTTTTTTTTTTTTTTTGGATAGGGAAGCAAACCAGACTCTGAGAACCACCATTCTAATCTATACATGGATTCACTCTTCTCAGTTGGTGGTTCTAATATTTTTCTTCTACTCTCTTAGAAGTACTAAGAGAGTTTTTAAAAACTGAGAAGTCCAAGTCACACACTATTTTGATTTCTTTAGAATCTGTGGAAAAGGAAGCCAGATGTAAGTCATGTTGTAACTCTTGAGGTGATGTCATCATGCCACCAATTTTAAGAACTGGTGTCCTTTACCAGTGCTCTTTAAGCTTTAATATCCACATGTATTTCCTGGGAATCTTGCTCATATGCAGTCTTATCAAGTTAAGGATGACACATGCTATTCTGCTTTTGGTGATGGCCCAGGAGTCACGTATTGAGTAATAAATTTCTTAATGTTATGACAATTTTATATCTGGCTCCTCACTCAAACACTCTGTGTTATTTCCCCCATGCATCCAACCAGATCAATCAAAAGTATGGATTCAAAGATAGAGAACCCATGGCAAAGAATGAGTAATTGATTCTGAGACTGTTGTGGCTGATAAAAGGAAATTTAAAACAGAAACAAGTGGTAAAGTGGAGTTTCTATGTGATTGCTTTAATTAATTGATCATTTGAACACTATAACAAATTTTCAGGAAACAGTGATTGAAAAGTTAAATCTGAGCCAGGAGAGGTATCACATACCTGTAATCCCAACACTTCAGAGGCTGAGGTAGGAGAATCACTGCAAATAAAAGGCCACGCTGGTCTACATAGTGCGTTCAAGGCCAGCCTGCTCTACACAGAAAGATCCTATTGTAAGAGAAAAAGAAAGAAAGAAAGTCTGAATGAGACAAATAGAATTTTTTTACTTGGGTTTTCTATATTTTTTTATTTTTTTTCCAGTACCAGTGCTCTAACCCAGGACCTTGCACTTGCCAGGCAGGCACTTATGCTGCTGAGCTATCTCCCCAGGCCCTTAGAATTTTAAAAAGGTACGTTGAACAAAGAAACCCTGGAAATAAATAGTCACAAATAAGAGTAGTTGACAAAAAAAATGTTAACCTATTGGTTATGAGAACTTTTACCTGATGAACTCCTACTGTAAGAATTCAAAGTTTGGGAGAAATGTACTTGGAGCTCCTTCACTATGGGCATTGGGTCTTAATTCATCTTATGCTGCTATAACAGAACAGCTGAGCTAATTTGTAAACAAAGGAGAGTTGCCTCGGCTCATGGTTCTGAAGACCCCTGGGGGGACAGCATGGTGCCACCATCTGCTTGGCTTCTGGTGAGCGCCTCAGGGTAGAAGAGCCAGCCAGTTTGTGCAGCAAAGGTCACACAGTGAGAAAGAAACAAGAGAAAGTCTAATAAACTCAACTTTCCTTTTAACAGCATCCTCACAGCAACTCCCTCCCGAGACAAGGGTGATGTATTCCCCCGGCCATATCCACTAGGTGCTCCCTTCCCACACTCTTGAGGGAAGCCTCCATGTGAGTTTTGGTGGGAGCAAACCATAACATACTGTGACACTGACATAGATCGCCTGTCATTCTATTTAAATAAAACTTTATTTAAAGAACAAGAAACTAAAGACTGATTTTTCATTAAGTCTCACTGATTTTTAAAGAACTCAATTTCTGCCATGCACTTTGACTTCCTGTATTTTGTTTAGCTACCTGCAAACACTGATGAGGCCAATACACACAGGCATGAATTTTGGCGAAGCATACCAACTGTTTCTGCCGTGTTGCTCTCTTAAATGTTAGCCTTCCTCCAATGTAAATACCATCCCAGAATGCATTCTGACATTCCCTCTTATGAATCATATCGCGTGGCATTCCCCGCGTGTGTTCCGTGGAACACTTCACCGGTGAGATCGTCTACCATTTTGTCAAGTAACGTTGCGGAATGCTCTACACATTCTTTTCTCTTGGAGGTTTACATTGCACATCAGCATGTGGCTAAAGGCTCTGGTTTTGAAATATTCTAGCAAAAAAAATAAAAATTCTCAATCCTATGTAAGAAAGCGACTGCGTTCCCAACATATGATACCGCAGAGCTCTCCCCGTCCTCCCCACTGCACTTCAGCATCTCAGGGCACATATTTTAAAAAAATGCTACTATAGAGTCGCAAGCTTAAAAAAAAAAGGTTCAGAGACTCAGAAAATATTCTGATATGCTCATTTTTCACTGTACTTTCTCTTCCCTCAAAAATGCCCATTGCACATATAAATAGCATCCAGGCAAATTCTTTCTGATAAGAAAGTTGCAGGTAATTAAAATCCTGGAAAATTAAATTATGGTCTGTATTTAATTAGTGCCTTATATAATTAAGTGAGCTTTTCTTCTAATGAAGGCATGACTTTGAGAATTGATTATCTAAAAGTCATTTTCTAAACAATAATTCTCCCCTGCTGAAACATTGATATGAGGGGGGCTGAACTTGTTTTCCTCAAACTATACCAGTCTCGCATCCTGTATGTCTTTTCACTGATGAGCACGAGCAGGGTTTTCAGCATCCAGAAATTAATTAGAATATGACGTGAATTCCAAGGGAGATGAAAATCTAGAGCTCTCTGCAAACTTAGGAAATAAATTTTAATTGACCTCGCTTGCTCCTGCGTTAAACAGGACTGCATGGCTGATGCATTATGGGAAGCATTCTTTGTTTTCTTTCTTTTCATGCAGAGCTGTGTGTCCAGACATCATACCGGCATGACACAGTGATCCTGCACACAGATACCGACTTTTCCTTTTTTATATTCAATCCAGGACAATGAACAATCCCTGTTCCTTGGGCCCTGGAACTGGAGAAATGACTATGATGGGTCCCTCTCCTATTGAAGTAATCAACACACAGTTCTGGGCCATATGCCAGGAGAACAAAGTATGTGATGGTTTCAGCTGAAAATGTTACTATACGAAAGCTAAGAAACAGGAAAGGGGTCAAGAGTATGTGTGTGTGCACGCACGTGTGTGTGTGTATGTGTGTGTGTGTGTGCGCGCGCGTGTGTGTGTGTGTTGGCAGGAGGAGAGGAGGGACTAGAATAAAGCCAAGAATAAGCCCAGGAGGTCAATGGCCAAGACCACGCAGATTAGCTATGATGGCACAGAAAGCACACAGCAGTCTCTAAGGAGGAAAGCGAGGGACAAATCAACTTGGAACACTTCTGCCATGCAGACAGGGGAGCAAATAGCAAGGGAAGGGACAAACATGTACAAGGAAGACATTCCCTCCTTCACACAGGCATTTAACAAATGCCCAGTGCATTCCCCTTGCCAGAAGCTAAACCTGATTCACTTGCAAGCTCCCATGTCTATGCAACAGCCAAAGGCGATTGGATTCCCTGATCCACGGCTGCAAGGATAGAGTCACCAACCTCCTCTGGCTTTAGGGACCTGGGCATAGCACAAATGAATAATACTGTTTACAGAAGAAAGGAATGTTGACTGAGGCCCAGATCCCGGACTCCAACTTTGTCTTTGCACATCTGTGCAACGCTCAGCCCCTGGCTACCCTGGCTAGGAGCAAACACTGCAGAGGAAAGAATCCCAGAACAGCTGAAAACTCTGCTCTGAGTTGCTAAAAATAGCTCTCTAACCCACGGTGGATTTGGGATTCAAGACAGCATTCAGTTGTAGAAAAAAACTAAATACACAGTTCTTGAATGCCTACGTATATGACCTAAGAAAGTTGTGTTTTTAGATTTGGATTTAAAGAAATATTGAAAGACACCTGTAATCCCAGTGCTTGGGAGGCTGAAAACAAGAGGATCACTATGAGTCCAATCTGTGTAGTGAGACCCTGTAGACCCTGTACTAAATACATTTAAAAAATAAAAAAGAAATACTGAAAGAAAAAATTTCCACTCCCCACATTTTTCTCATTGAAATATAAGGATAAGGTATGAGCACCACTATTTGAAAATGACAAGAGTAGTATCTTAGTTCCATAAACTTAGTGCTTTCCTGCTTTTGAAAGAATAATTTATTTTAGATATGAAGCTTCATATTCAAGACTGACAATTGAAAGAGACTTCCAAAAATCTTATAACCCCACAGTTTTTAATTTAGTTTTACAATGTTCAGCTAGTAATGTGAAATAAGTGGTACCTCAAGTCCTTTTCAAATGAAATACCTTGATAACTATATTCATTTTTTCTTGACAGGGAATTATTATTGCTTTAAATTTAATCTTAGCTCTCCACATGCTGCAGAGATTTTCATGGCTAGATTGTTTTAAATTATCTTAATTTATGCTCTATCCACCATAAAAAATGAATATACTTTTCCTACAAGAAGGCAGAATAACATGAAGTGGACTGTAGATGACTTTAAATTTTGTTTTCCAGAGTTATTTCCTGAAAACATTTCTCTTGAGCAGTTAAAAATCAAATTGCTGGATTCATTGCAGGGCAGAGTTTGGGGAGCCTCCGGAGCTGATAGCGGGTATAACTGATAGAAGAACAAACCGATAAGGATTCAAGCCAGAGGCTCTGCTGAGTCAAAGGGTAAGCCAACCTGCAGGTCTGGGAGTCCACGGAACAAGAAAGGGCTGTGTGGTGTTCTCTAAGAACAGCATTGTGATCATCATTTCCAAGGGACAGACTATTTGCTTTTCACTCTATTTTTGGAATATTCTGTGGGGAGAAGATAGGGAAACACTGAATCTCAATGTAGTATAAATAAATCTGATACATGTCCCCAAGACCGAGAGGCTGAATGTACCTTAGCTTCATACCTATAAACGATACATATCCTGCAGAGTTCAAAATTATTGTGAAAATCAGTCTGAATGCCTTCCTTCCATGAGCATCTGTAGTTACAAGTGCATGATGGTGCAAATAGGCATTATTTTTATTCCACACTTACTCCATGCATGTGAGCAGATGTCACTGAAGTGGTCAACAGCAACAACTTAACTTGGATTTGTAAATAAATCACGTTGAACAGCTCAGTCTCTACAGCCAAAGCACTGAAGGTCAGTATGGTGACAGCATTCTGGGTTCTCCTCATCATAACTTTCAGCTCCTTTGTTCAAATGCCAAGCACGGGCACTTATAGTGACACTACAAATGTATTTTTGCAAATCTTCACATTTTGAAAAAAAAGTCATATACTCCAAACAACAAGGCCTTTGAGGAAAATGACATTGAGGGAGTGCTACTGAAAACCAATGCAGGTTGTAGTCAGCACCCAAATGATCCTCATATGATTTTCTCTAAAGAAAATTGTGCATGAGTCTAAACAAATTTCATTGACTTATTTATCAATCATGTATGAGCTGATTGGTATTAAAGAACATGCGTTATTGGACAACCCACTTTCTGTGCCCTCTTCTGTCCCTCTCAGAAAGAAGCTTTGCTTTCTCTCAATAAATTCTTCCTACTCTCTCTCTCTCTCTCTCTCTCTCTCTCTCTCTCTCTCTCTCTCTCTCACACACACACACACACACACACACACACACACACCATACATTATGGGAAAACATGTTGTATGTATCTATCTCACCATTGTTATGACGGCAACTGGAATCGTGATACTGCTCATTAAATCCCACTCCCGGTGGAAAAACTTTCCATAAAGAATATCTTAAAATAATAAATTTTTGCAAACTAGGGTAAACATCCCCTAAAGTCAAGCTGTAAGAACATAAACAACTGTTCTTAAGTGACTACTTTCACAGAACACATTGTATCACTCATACTTGAGCCAACTGTGTATCTGAAAGGCTTAGGAGGACAAAAATCCACCCTGGCAGTGAGAGAGCAGGACTTTCAGAGCAATCTCACAGGCACCTGTGATTTTACTGAAGACAATGCTATCTCCTTGATGTACAGAAACCAGGAGCTTCGCTCCAAAGCAAAGAGAACTTTAAAGACTTTGCTCAATTGTGTTGAATCTGGGCCAATGGTGAATCCATCCCACCTTTCACCCAGCTATTCGACAGTCTAAGTAACACTTAAATCTGTGCTCACACTCAAGTAAATCTGAATGAGAAGATTGCAGGGCAAGGAGCTTTCTCATCTCTCTGATAATTTGTGCAAACACACACACATATATGTGGGCACATATTTTCCTTCTCAAATACTACCTCGACACATCACAGGTAGACTGACACACTGCTCTTCCCTACAGCTCCACCTAACACTACTGGAGCCAGGGCTGGACTGATGAATGAGACAGGTAAGCCACAGTGTTCCCTAGCTCAGCAGTCCTTGATGGGAGTCAAAGTAAAGGCCAGGGGCTGG
This sequence comes from Octodon degus, assembly GCF_000260255.1. NCBI lineage: Eukaryota > Metazoa > Chordata > Mammalia > Rodentia > Octodontidae > Octodon > Octodon degus. The sequence continues at coordinate 28,426,134 of NW_004524585.1, read as the reverse complement.
GGGTTTAGCTCTGTGACACAGCACCTGTTTGCCAAGCCTGAGGCCCTGAGTTCAATTTCCAATACCAAAAAAGGAAAACAAACCAACAACAACAAAAAAAAAGAAAAGGCTGATACTTAGATCAATACACATCATTCATTAAAATGGCGAAATCTTTCCATTTCGACTCCTCCAAAGCCTCTAGTGCCTTAGTCTGTTCCATCATTCTGCTGTCCTAGTGCCCTTCCCTGAGGCTTTCACCTCTCCTTACCAACTCTGAATTTTATGACAGAGAAACTAAATGTTTGACGCCTGGTCCACCCGCATCTCCAGTCTTTGCCCTGAACAGGACCCATTCTGATTGGTCTATGGTACACACGTAATATGCAAATTTAAATAGTTTTAATATTACCCCATCAAGCCCTCACTGGACATGCCAGGTGATGGGAGAAAACTGTATTTGCTGGATGAAGTTGGAAAGGGTAGTGTTGAGATCCGTGAGGCAGAAATAGAAGTGAGACTGTAAGGAGGAAGCATGCAAAGCACACAGCTCTCCAAGAAGAGTGCATCTTGCTCATCGCAGTGTTAGGAATTGTGGTGCAGCCTCGGGGATGATTGGGACAACTGAGAGAAGGTCACTGTCCATGCCTCATACTCATATTGCCTTTGATATACATATTGAACAAATATTTGAGTATTAATTTCAAGTGAGCAAATTAATAGCTATCTTGGGATATGAATATGTTAGCCCAATATGATTTCAGCAAACTTCTTTCTTCTAGTGAGTTCGGGGCCTGCCTCTTTTCCTGGCCCCAGCCTGTCCTCCATGGTGTGTACGGGGCTGGTTCAGTGCTCTCAGGGGCTGGTTCAGTGCTCTCAGGGCCTGCTCAGAGCAGCTTTCGTGCTGCTGCTGGCTGCTTCAGCAGCAGCCTTGGACTCTCATCCCACCATATAGCTGCTGGCCGGGGATTCACCATGACCCTCCTGCTGTGCCCTTTCGTGCCCTTTCCATCTCTGCTCCTCTTTGTCCTTCCTCCTTTCGCATGAGCGTGCCTTCCCTAGGTCTCCCATGTGATACTTTGTCATCTGGGCACTGCGGATTTCTCACGTGAATCCACAGTCTGCTCATTTTGGCCTTCTGCTGGGTCCTCCATCTGCTATTTTCGTTGGGTGCGTGGACACTGACCAGCCCAGCTACTCTGGGGTCTGCATGACCTTCTGTATCTGCACGTCTCAGTCGGGCTCCTTTTCTCAGATCTTCATCATCGTCTTTTGAGTTCATGTCATACTCCAGCCTTTCCTCCAAAGCACTCTACCTCCCGAATCCCGAATGTGATATATTCATTTCTGTATCTCTCTACGCCACGCTCTGCTTAGGTTCCAATGTCTGCTTGCTGCTGAGGACAACTCTTACCTTTCCAGGTTGGACTCCAGGCTCACATCCCATCCCCCGCCCCGTGCCCTTTCATGTCCTTCCCCTCTCTGTGCATCTTTGTCCCTCCTCTTGTGAGAACACATCTTCACTGGCTTGTGCCCACCCCCAGCCAGAACAGGTTTTCCTCCCACAGCCTCTCTAAGCTTCTTGTCTTCTTGGCACTCACCCCACTTGGCTAGTGTGGCCTTTGTGTTTGGCTGTGCCTTGTGCTACATTGGAACGCTCAGAGGAATGCTGTCCTCAGCCCCTGACACCTTGGCTAGGGTGTAGAAAATTCCTGACAAATTTTTGCATAATAAAGTTAAACAATACAAATTAATAAATACAGATGGTGCTTCTAATGCAACTCTGTGAAGCAGGTAGATTGTCATCATTTTCAATTTATAGATGAGGAAATGGAGAGCAGAGAAACTAAGTCACTTTCCCAATGTCACATAGTCAAGGAATGTAGATGTGATTCAAACCTAGGGGCAGTTTCTAGAGTCTACATGCTTAATTGCTACTTTATAATCTATGTCTTTTGCTTTTGAACTAAGGATCAAACCATCAATCACAGAGTATTATTTGCCAATAGTTCAAAATAGGCCTGATTTTTTTTTTTTTTTTTGGCAGAACCGGGGATTGAACTCAGACCCTTACTCTTGCCAGGGAAGGGCTTATTCTACTGAGTCATCTCCCTGGCCCCAATAGGCCTGAATGTAAAAGCCATATTTTTTTTCAGTACTAGGGATCAAACATGGGACCTTGCACTTGCCAGGCAGGCACTTATGCCGCTGAGCCATCTCCCCGGCCCTGAAAGCTATGTATTGGATAGTAAAGCCTGTTATCTATCTAGGCTAATTTAATCTACTACACATGGTTTATGTCCAGGTCTAGACAGCAGGAATCTGGAGCCAGGGTGAAAACTAAGGAAGAAGAGTAGGACCACAAGAAACATACTGAAAACTTAGACCCATGGGATAAAGCGAGGCCCAAGTACCCAAAATGTGTTGTGAATGATCCTATGGCATAGGCAAGAGGATGCCAGAGAACACAGGCAGTGGTCTAGGGGCTGGAGAAGCAACAAGACCTGTGAAGTCTCCCACTGTGTTTTTACAGTGACGTCACAATAAGAGAAAAGCTTGCGTCTGCCTACTTGGTTCCCAGCGAGACTGACCCATGGTTGACAGTTGCAATTCCTCCTTAGCTAAGTGTACCTAACAGCCTTGAAGTTATAACATGGTGATCCATGGTGGCTATTCAACTTGGAAATTTATATCAAAAAACAGGAGGTTTCTGAGCGATTTCTGTGAGCCTTAAATTTGGAAGTATTTATCAGCCAACTGGATAATTAACTGGATTTATAGTGACTGACAATGTCTCCTGCACCCGCCAGCATTGCATCTGTTATACATGCTTCCTTTATAATCAGAGGAGCTCCGAGAGCCCCACAAGTAAGATTAATCATGGTCTATAAGTAAACAAATAGTAATCTTGCTAAAATATCATGGCTGGAATAGGAGACTAGCCAGGGAATAAAAGGAAGAAAATTGAAAATAACAGCATGGGAGATCCGCAAGGCATTCTCCATCATTCTTAAACCTTCCCGTGTCCTTAGTTCACAGGCATATACAAACTGCGAGGCGTGTCACAGACGAGTCTCAAAGTGGCTGATTCTAAAGGTTTTTCCTTCGAAACGTGAAACTGGTTGCTATGAATCCAAATGAAACATTTGAAACTCATGTCTGATCAGCCCCCTCCTCACGCGCGCACACACACACACGCACGCACACGCACACGCACACACACACGGGGCTGGGGGGGTACAGAAGAAATATGCTACTGTATCTTGATAGCTCAATTAGCCCACAATCTGATTTTTCTTTGTATTTTTATTTTTATTAATACATATTTGCAGTACATAATGATTACATTCACCACGGTAGTTGGTACATGCACATAACGTGTTTTATTCCTTTTCCTTTCCCTTTCCCTTCCTGACATCCCCCTTTCCTCCATTCCTTGGTTCCCTGTAATGATGGTGGCATGGTCCCCTATCCACAGGAGTACCGTTCTTCCTCTGCTGCTGCATGTGGTGCCCAAAGCAGACTGCTCTCCCACGTGGGCAGAAAGGCCTTCAACAAAACAGGGCATGAGGACAGCAATGGGCCATGTCCCAGTGTCACATTTCCAACAAGCTGCTGGTCTGTGAGTGCATGTTGAGTCAAAGGCAGAGTTCTACTGGTCAGTGTGCTTCCCTGGGCTCCCAGACAGTCCTGAGACACCAAGCTGGCTGAACCAAAGGAGGCATTATCCCCTGAGAGTTTGCTACTCTCCACAACTGGGACTGTCTCCCCTTAATGTTATGATGTGTCTGAAGAATGCCCTGAACAGAGATGAAGGGCTTGATCCTGTCTTGACTCCTCAGTTAAGATCCCACAAAGTCATTTCACCTCACTGAGCTTCCATCTTCTTATTTATAAAATGAGATAATACTTCTCCTTGTTTCTGTAAAAACAACATACCTTCAAGTGCTTTGTTCAGTGTTAAACAAATCTGAAAATGTGTCTGGTAGTATTGGTGGCGTATGTGGCATTGTCAATTTTTGCCAACTTCTTCAATGACCTATTAACCTTAGCATTATAAAATGAGAAAGATTAAGAGGGCTGTGTCAATGCTTTGAAGGAATTTATACACATGAACTTTGAACTAGAATACTAATGCTATAAAGGAATAGCCAATATATCGCCCACCTTAAGCATTGGACTGAACTTAATGTTTGGCATTTGACTGAAGTTTAGTTTAGTTCAGTTCAGTGTACTTATTTGGTATTGAACACCACCCCTTGTGACTTAGTATATAGAGATAAAGCACAGCCCCAAAGTGTAACTCACCCTATTAATAGGATAGCAGACCTTCTCCACTCAGTCCAGTGACTCACAGAATAAATGTCTCTGGAAAAGACACATCCAGAAATAACACTCTCACAGCTTTTATGTATTCCTTATTCTAGTCAATCTAAAAGCAAAAGCACACCATCACAGTCCCCGGTGCTTTCCCTCAGAATCGTTCTCTCCACGTCTCCTCAGGCAGCCATCAGGCATTTACAGAGCATCAGCTCCACAGGCCATACAGACTCCCGTCACCCATGAGATCTCATCCTTGACCCTCTCCTAGTGTAAAGTAGTCTCTTCTAAATGGAGAGGATGATGCACGAAGTTATGAGCATGAAGCCAAAGGTGCAAGGGGATCCCAGAGAGTTGGAGAAGACAGAAATGTGAGGCACCTATTGAGGGAACAGCAAGAAGAAGTGAGTACAGCCACCGTGAGAGAGAGGCCATGGGTCTACAACCAGAAAGGTCATAGGGATGGAGCCGTTAAAGGCCTTTGCTACTTCTGTCTCACCATAACCTGCCACATGTGCTGGACATGGAGCCATAGGATTTAATATTTTACTTGCCAGATTTTAGTCTTGTTTTGCTTCAGTTCCTCTCTATCCTCCTAGTCTTCCCTTTTGGAATGGGAAGGTTTATCCTGTGCATGTTGGAAGCATATAACTATCTTTTTGTTCTGATTTTTTTTTTTTTTATAGGGACGCGTAGCTAAGAGTTGGCCTGGAGTCTCAGAGAAAACTTTGAACTTGAACTTTTCGAAAGTCTTGGAACTGCAAAGACTTCTGCAACTCTTAAGATGGAGAAGCCTTTCAGGAGTCAGGAGCTGAATGTCGTGACTTAGATCCAAGGTTAGAGAGGTGGGGGCCTCGTCAGAGGGGCGTGTCCCTGGGGATACGCCTGGAAAGCTGAGTTCTCCTCCCTGGCTCCTCCCTTTGCTCTCGATTTCCTGTCTGCCACGAGGTGAATAGCTCTCTTCTGCCACGCAATTTATGTGCTGTCTCTGCCTTAGAGCCATATTTCCATGAACAGAATTCACTGCAATTAATCAATTTCTTCTCTGGTGAGTTGTGGGTGCTGGCTACTTAGTTGCAGCAACAGGAGAGGTGACTGATACACTGAGGCAAGTTGTCCTCCACATCTCACCTTGGCCTTCATCTGCAAGTTAGGAATTTCTTCTAGGATTGCTGTAAGGTTTAAGTAAGATAATCTAGAGGAACACCTAAAACAGGATCTACACATAGCAAATCCCGACACACTTTAACCATCTTGTCCCACATTTGGGCATGAGGAGACAGGCTCTAAGGTTGATGGACTCCATAACCAAGGTTTACACATATTATGTAAAATATGAAGATAATGAAAAACTGAAGAGCAGTTAAAATCTGGACTAGGAGGGGAAATTGAGGAGAACAGGAGTGAACTGAATCTCCTTTTTCAGTAGAACCTATTTCAACATATAACAGAATTAAGAAAACGACCATCAAAAAACAAAACTTAGAAAAGTCTACAAGTGCCTTACGTCTGAGAACAATCACTGGAAAGAGAAAGTATAGGGAGAATTTCTATTGCTTTTATTGTAATTTTTCTACTATTTGATTTTTTGGCATAATCTACATATATGATAACTTTATTTTTTTTGCTGAACCAGGGATTGAACTCAGGCCCTTTCGCTTGCCGGGGAAGCACTTATTCCACTGAGCCATCTCCCTGGTCCCCCATATATGATAACTTTAAAAGGTGGATACGTTCATAAAATATTTACATTTCCATACGTAGAGTGTGCTTCAGGCACGAGCAAGAGTTCTTTGGCTCCCCGGCAGGACCTAATAGGACTCTACACTAACGCTTACACAAAAACCTGTTCTACGGATAGTGCTGCTGCTCTTAGCTATGTCTAAGTAAATTTCAGTGGCAACATATTGGTGCATTCCAGAACAAGAGGATTGAGCTGTTATCAACGTAGTAACTGAGCTGAAATTTATTTACTTATACTAAACACATCAAATTCACATGTCTTTGTGTTCCGCTTGAAATTGGCAAATAGCTTCTTCATTTTCTAAAACTAACACTGTTCTCAACACTTCAAGATAATTAATGTACATTAAAAATGGCACTTTTCTTAGTACACAAAATCATGACAACGAACAGTTGGATTAACTTTGCCACATTTCTTATACATGAGGTGAGCACAAATTGCACAGAAAAATTCTATCATAGAAGCCACAGTACAGCTATTGTAGGTTTTAGGGTTATTGTTTCACAAAACATAATTGTTAATCAAGATGTAACAGGAAAAATCTTTATTCAAGAGCGTTATATAATCTCTTAAAGAGACAATGATTTTAAAAGAAATTATGTTTTTCAGTCAACTGTATTATATCAAGTAGTTTAGATTTAGTTCTCTTGAATATGCATGTTCTTAGGAATATTAGAAATGTTTGAAAGGTTAAACAATAGAATACCACAAGCAATTTACATATGTATAAGATATACATATATATGTGTGTATCTTATGGTTTCATATATATAGGGTCTAATTTTTAGAAAAATGTGTATTCAGTGAGGACCTTGTTGATAGATATATGTAAATATAAGCTAGTAATTTGAAAAGTGTTTGACAATTTGGGGCCGGGGTGATGGCTCAGTGGAATAAGTGCTTCCCTGGCAAGTGCAAGGACCTGAGTTCAATCCCTGGTTCTGCAAAAAAAAAAAAAAAAAAAAAAAGTGTTTGAGAACTTGGCAGAGAGGTACAACTACTAAAAACAAATCATTGGTTTAAAGTAATATCTGACTTTAGCCCTTTATCTTTTGCGTGGGCTCTTTCAGGAGTTCTTTCTGCAGTCTCTTAGCCAATGATTAACAGGGTTAACATTTACACCAGGGACGAGAGAAACAGAACATGGGAACATGCTTCCTGCAGGCTGCTAACTTTCCATCAAACTGGTACGTGACCGCCTTGATCATCCTTACATTTTCTAGGTGTGGAAAATGAAATATTATTACAGATATGGAAAAATCACTACAGACATGCATCTTCTGCAAAATTTTCAACTTAGGACTGAGATTATTTATATATGTGTGTATTATTTATTTTGCACTGCTGAGGAGTGAACCCAGGACCTTTGTACTAAGCCATCTCTGCAGTCCTTATTTTTCATCTTGTGAAAGGGTCTCGAAAGTTGCTGTGTTGCCCAGGTTGTATTTGCACTGTGATCCTCCTGCCTCATCCCACCAGAGATCTGGGTTTCCCAGAGCGCTCCACCAGGCCCAGTTTCTCAAAGTTAAAGCACTCATCTATGACAGGTTTTGAGGAAGGCCCATTTCTTCTGTGTCTAATGTTTCCACTGATGCAATGGGATTTTTTCTTGCACTCTTGTTCTCTTTGTAAAATGATACATGACAACTTTATTTCTTTCCTAAAAGTGCAAAGTAGCTTGACATGAGTTAAGAAATGACAGATTCACTTAAAGTTAGCAGGGTATAAAAATGGTATCAAAAGAACCAGGTAGAAATATTTAGTAAATAATTATTTCTTTCCTATAGCAATGTGTCTGAAGCTTTATTTTCTAGATCAGTAATCAAGGTGTAAAGTAAATAAAATTTCCAGATAATCTTCACATGTTTTTCATCTACCAGAAAAAGATAGTGCTAGTTTGTTTTGATATTTTCTTACTTTAAGCTTTATTTATGCTAGTATTCTAACATCCATTTACTTTTCAAAATTGTTTCCTTACTGTGCCCCATTCCACACCTCCTGATCTAATTGCAGAGCACGTACAATGAATGCTTTTTGAGTGGATGAGTAATCTTCATTTATATCCGGACGTACAGCATACGGTCCACACAAGGAAAGGAACGATGTCCTCCAAACCTAATGATTTCAACAGGCTCTGCCAAGAAGTGCCCTCGCTCAAGTACACTGTAGCCAGAATGATGAAAAGTCAACTATTCATTCGTATTTTCTCTGTGTATGTCCCACCCACAACTACCTTCCCCATACTCAGTCTACCAAGTGTCCACATCAGCAGTAATTAGTAACGAGTACTCGCAAGGTTCCTTTTCCATTTGGGTATTTGTGCACTACTCGTTTATCAACAAATAGTCACACCAGAGAGTGAAAAGCTGCTTAATTATCTGCTTAGTGCTCTAATAAAGCTAAGAGCACCGTCTATATGCCTTCTACTTCTGCCTCAGACCCCCTTCTCTTACTGTCCCAAGGCTGCACTTCCTTCTTCAGTCAAGTAGCCACATTATTTGAATTTTCTTCCCTTTCCTGAGAGTGCACATGGCCTACCTCTGTACTTATGTGTGCACAAATTAGGAACAAAACATGCTCCTTATCTGGGCTTGTGGCTTTTACCTAGAAGAACTTTTAGATGATCCCTGTACATTTCAATATTCATATTCACTTCAGTAATAAAAAGCACACCCATATGCAAAAATAATCAAAAGAAAGGCACCTGTCTATAATGCATGCTGCAATAGCAACAGTAGTAATAATTACAGCCAGAATTTATAAATATTGTATTTATAGCCAACCCAGTTGATAGGCCTTACTCACCTCCAGGACTTATTCACTTGTCTTGCTTCCTGGCTGGATTTGCCTTAGGAATTGCCAGGGATCTCCTTACAGCTACAAGGCCCTGGTCACTGCCATTGCAGCCACAGCAAACACAGGAGCAACATATGGCACCTTCAAGGGAAGAGAGACCTCATACATCAATAGTAGCCATCCTAGGGGTACAGCATGTACCAAGAGGCACTTGCTACCCAGAATCCCCTGGGGATTCCGTAGCGACAGATGAGAAGATGCCAGCAGCCAGACTGTGAAACCCAGTAGCTCCAGACAGCCCCACTAGTGATTTCCTGCAAGACTAGGAACCACTGAAGTTTTTTTTTTTGAAGAACCGGAGATTGAACTCAGACACTTGCACTTGCCAGGCAAGCACTTATTCTACTGAGCCATCTTCCCGGCCCCCTGCGCTGAAGTTTTTTAAGGTGTGACCAGATCCTAGCTACATTCACTTCTTTGTCTCCTCCTTCTCTGCCTCATTTTTCTTTTTCTACTCTTGCTCTCCTGAGATTACATCTCACATTTCAGCCACAGTGATGCATACTATACTAACAAAACCCCTGGTGGTTTAAAACCATATTCCTTTGTATTATGTTTTAGAGTTTATGCAGGATGAGGACTCAGATAGAGACAGTGGGAATAAGTTGTCCTATGTCACAATGGCTAGAGCTGTTCAGAGTCTCAGCAAGAACTGCTGACAGGTGGAGGTGGGGTTGTACGAGGCTCGCTTCGTCTCTTGCCTGTGGTAGATGCAGGCTGGCACCTGCAGGACTTAGCCGGGAGTCTCTGGCGGATGGCAACATTATGCAGTTTCTCCTTCTGGGTCTGGGCTTCTTTATAACATTAGGGCTCAGACCCAGAAAAGAGAGAGAGAGAGAGAGAGAGAGAGAGAGAGAGAGAGAGAGAGAGAGAGAGAGAATGGAAGGTTCAGGAAATGTCTTAACAACCAGCTTTTACTCCTATTAGACTTTGCATAATTTGCCAGTTGCCCTCATGTTAATAATGTTCCCCATGCCCAATTTCAGGCCACCAACCTGAAGCCACTGCCTGTCCTTGGCTGACTCAGGCAATCTATTGGCATAGAACCCAGCGGCCTCCTATGACCCAGCTGTGTAACACAACGACGGTTCCAATGAATGTTAGCAAAGGCAGTTACAAGGGTCTGCCCATATTCAAGGGAAGGAAATAGGTCTCACAGACAAAAGCTGCAAGGTGAAGGATATATCAGTGTGGCCATCTTTGTTCTTAATTGTTTAAAAAATCTTTTATTTGTTTATTTATTTATTTGGTACAGGGTCTCGCTACACAGCTCAGATTGTGATCCTTCTGTCTTAGTCTCCCTAGTGCTGAGATTGCAGGTGTGCACCACCATGCCTTGTCTCTGTGGCCGGCTTAGTGCACTCAGGGGCCAGGCTGGCATGGCATGTGGTACTGGGGATAGAACTCCGGTCCCTGTGCTTGCCTAAGCAGGTGCTTAGTCTGCTGAGCTATCTCACCAGCCCTGGTCACCTAATCTTAAATTAATGATGCTTCAATGTTTGTACAAGTCAAATCAGCTAGATTCTATTAAAATACAGATTTCTAGTTTTCACTCCCAGAGATTAGCTAGCTTTGAGCTGGATTTGTGGTTCTTAATGGCCAGGCACAGCTGATGCTGAGCGTACCTCTCAAGGACGGTTATTTTAGCATCTAAATTACATTGACAATTTTGGTTCCCAGGTTGAACTTCATATATCAGATATCCAAGCCCACCTATAAATTTGATTATCTTAGGTTTGGATTATGTGTTGTGCACTGGATAACTATGAGCACTTGATTTTTTAACCATTAGAAATTGTATTATTTTGAAATTTAGCATTTATCAATTTTTTTTAATTCAGTTTGTCAGTACATTTTAGGTCTACACAATGATCACGTTCATCACAGGAAGTCTGTGCTGGAGTATGATAGATTGTCTTTTTATTTATTTGTTTTTATTTTTTATCACACAATAGACCTTGGTTTGTTTTTTTAATTCTTTTCCCTCCTTTAATCCCTCTTTCCCTCCTTATTTACATACTTCTTTCCTCTTTTTCCTTATTTTCTCATTTTTCACTTCCTTCCCCCTCCTCCCCTTGGCTCCTCTTTCCATCTGAACATTTTCTTCCTGTTTCCCAGTACCTATTACACATTTTAGTCCTCATTCACACTTTCAGCTTCTCACATCAGAGAAGCTATGTGGGGTTTATACATGGGTGTCCAACTTATTTCGCTTAAAAGTATGGTCTCAAGTGCATCCAATTTACCTAGGAATGATGTGGGGGGGGTTTATCCAGTGGACTACTACTCAGCCATAAAGAAGGATAAACTTGAGACATTTCTAGCACTTGCTTTTTGGATTCTGTGATTTGCCACAGGATGAATACTTGTGGTGTTGGCACTACAGGAGCCTCTTCAGTTACACTTCTCACCACTAGATGAGGCTCCTGCTGCTTTGGCTATTTTTCTCCAAAGAAAAATTGATGTTTCCTATTAGACAATAATGGGTGGCGTTTAACAACAATAACCAGAAGTAATCAAAGTTGCTTTGCTCTGAGTGGGACAGTAACTGTGTGATCTTGTTAAATTTCCATAAAATTTACACTTGTAGGTGTTCAAGTGCGTCTAATTGGCCTTAACGCTGTAATCCATGACTTCTCTAGTTGACAACTGTTCATTTAAAAGTATGCACATATCACCTCCTACCCTACTCTACTTTAAACCAAATGTTGGCCTCAGGGAGGTGCCAACAAGGGACTGCATAGGAAAGAGAAGCATACAAGTTGGGAATTAGCTTACTCAGTACATTTCCAATCGCATAGCCACAAGTGCACATGTATTTATTTAGTCTGCAGCTGTGTTAGAGCATAGCAGGTAAGTCCTGCAAGTCTCTAGAAGAGAGCGGTCAGAGCTGCGGTCTAGCAGGAAGAAAGAGTTGACCAAGGGTCTTGCTTTATAGCTGTATCTGCATATTAAAAATACAATCTGATGACTTGAGAGTTTAGGACAGAGTTGAGAGTAAGGGGTCATTGAGGCTAATGGTGAGTATGGTGAAAGTTCACAGTCTGGGTATTAACCTTGCGGAGCTGCTGGGGAGCAGCCAACGCAAGCTGCCCTGAAATAGTTCTGGCAAGTGAGATAGTGCCAAGGCAAAAGCCAGAGGACCCATTCTGGAGGCTTAGGGAATTCTACTGGTGGAGTGGGGTCAGGAGAAGAGGGCTGCCATGCCAGTGATGGCATGCTGTGTACCTGAGCCAGCCCTCCTTCCGGCTGAACTAGCAACACTGACAAAGGATGAAAAACAAAACTAGCAAGGAAGACTAAAAACATAGTGAATCCGTGAGTCAAAATTCTAGATTGAGGGCTGGCCAAATAGCTCAGCGGGTTAAAGTGCCTGCAAGCATGCACAGGGGTGGGGGTGTGATCCCCAGGCCTGCTGTGGCACTGCCCCCAGGGCGTGCTGAGGTGGCGATTGAGACTGGGCATGGTGGTGCATGCCTGTAATCCCAGCTCTTACATAAAATTTCCATAAAATTTACACTTGTAGGTGTTCAAGTGCGTCTAATTGGCCTTAACGCTGTAATCCATGACTTCTCTAGTTGACAACTGTTCATTTAAAAGTATATAAGTTCACTATAAGTTCAATCTAGTAGTGAGACCCTGAACACTCAAGCTTCCTGCCCTGACAGATACGAATGACAGCTAGTGCTTTCCTGGCAGCTTTGGTCTAATGTTTCATCATTATTAAAATAGCCAATTATAGAATTACCTCACTTCCTGAGAATATGCAATCTAAACAAAGCCCTGCTTTGTGAAGCTCTCCAAAATCACTTAACACATCCTATAATAAGCCCTTTCTGACACTTTTCCTGAGATGCCCATGATTCTCCATGGTGTGTGTTCTCTTTCCATACTGAGTAACAAACTCAACTTATGAAAAAGTCACCACCCACCTTTATACCTACTTGACAGTGGATATTTTATACATACATTTGAGCTTTGTGAAGAGAGACAGTAGAGTTATTTGGAAATAGTCCAAACTTTCTATATCTTGTTTCTCAGATTTGTTGGATGGGATCAAAGCAAAAAGCTTTGTCGGAAGCTAATTGCTTCCAGCTACTACAGCAATTTGGTAGACTCAGCCCTGTAGTTGGCTCACCTAGAGCTTATTCTAGTTTGACTGGTGGGCACATGCATGGTTTCTAACTCTACGTGGGCATCATGCACTGTTCCTTTTACTTTTGCCCAGTAAGTAGCCCGGTGTGCAGCACCTGTACTTTTGCACACGTGCATGCTGTGCGTGGATTAGCTAAGTCTCCAAGCTGCCCTCCCCCCGCAGGTCTCTCCTCTTTGGCACTCATCCTAGGTACTCTAGCTCCCTTGCTCTCTCAGACTCCAGCTCCAACCCTCAGCCCAAAGATCTGCTGGACTCTTGCTTCAGTCTGCCCTCTCTGCGAAGCAGTCTGCAGTCCCTCAAGACAGGAAGCTGCAGGAAGTGTAGGGCTCAACATATTTGTTTTCTTTTAATCAGAAATCACTATCTTTGCTTGCCTGATTATTTCTTCCAAAAGACATAGATGATAATTTGTCCATTTTTTATTATTGCTGTTTCAAGTGAAAGGATACATTTACATCTCTCTTCTGCCCTTGCAAGAGGCAGAGCTTCTTACAGATATTTTAGCTAAATAAAGGCCAACACAACACTGATTGTGTTTGGTTGATTTTGTATGAGTTGATTGGGAAAATACACTTATTTTGAAAAATAAAATATTTAACAAGCTCAGAATTACTCTGGGTTATTTTAAAACCTTTTTTTGTTTGAAAATGTGTCATTGGTTACTTAGGTAATTTCTAATTGGAAAATAACTGAAGAACCACAGTTTTTCATTTGATGGTTAAAGAAGAATTTAAAACGCAGCATAATTTCTGTATCATGTGTCAGTCTTGTTTAACTTTCTAGCCTAAACAAAGTAAGAGTTTTATTTTTGTGTTCTACTTTGTTTTTAGAAAATGCCTTATGGGAGGTATGCTAAAGACGTCTGTTTCCGTAAAATAATCTGCTTGTAAGTTACTGGTTTAAATTTCTGATATTACACTATTTTTACTTTTCTACTCAAACTGCATGAATTTAAAAGAAGCTAAAGAATACATTCACTAGGTAAACTCCCCAACCCCATCACCAATATTCTGCATTATAAGCTGTCTATGAAAACAAGCAAAAGCATGGCAAAAATTCTGGGAAGTACCTTGAGCAGATGTTTAGAGATCTTTCTGAAAAGAAATGAAAGTGAAGAAAAGGAAGTTGGCTCAGTATCGAGAATGATAGGCATCTCTCCCTGACAAGGCCTGCCAGGACTACTTGAAGGGAGGAAATTCAGCTGCCAAGCTTTCAAAACAGAAGAAAAAGATCAGTAGCATTTTCATGTGTTAGGAGCCCATTATCAGCTCATTTATCCTGAAATAAGTACCATAAGGAAGCATGTTTTACGGCATGCGAGTGCCTCCAAATAGCTTCACTTGCTAATTTTGCCATTTGTAGCACATCGGAAGGAACAACCTTCAAATGGGCTGGGGCTGGGGGTTGAGAATAACTGAAGGGGGACAACATAAAGGGAATAAACATTTTTTAATAGAGGAGTTCGGGTAGACCCTGCCTAGTACTCAAAAGACTCAGAAAGATAGGATCTCCGCCTCAAGGGCAGCAACTTAATGGGACTTTACACAATCACTGATTATTATAACAAAGGTCACAGAGTCAGTCAACAAATTTAAAGTTTATAAAACATTTACAAATTGTTCTTTTTATCTCTCATCTCAGACTGAGTCTAAGATTAATAATAATATTAGAAATAATTAAGGTAAGTATTATCACTTCTAATCCAGAGAGGAGGAAGTGACTTATTTTAAGAAGATGACTCAGGCTTAATTCTCTCAACTATAGGCCCACTTTGTAATTTAAAAATAAAAATCTTGAGTCATTAAGATTGGAATCTGTTTAAGGAAATCAAAATATTTGTAATATGTTCTCGAGCATCTGAAATTTATGACATCTTTGAAACATTTTGGCAAGCAAATAAGTTTTATCTCTTCGAAAATTCACTTTAACAATCTTATTCTCAACCATTTATTGAGGTCAGTGTTGTGCACAGCACCGGCTGGTGGAAAGAGGTTGGCAGAAGAACTTACCCACCTGTGGGAACTGACCACTTGAGGAAGAATGGAAGTCACAAATATGCAGCCCAAGGTAAGGAGCAGGAGGACTGGCTGAGCAAATGTCTACAGGGAAGGGGGGGGGGGGAAGAAGCGCGTGCCACTTCCGAGGCTGTTTCCCAAGTGACATTTGCCTTGAGATGACTAGCACACACGGGAAACACAGCAACTATCACATAGACACTCTGTGCTACACAAGGTGGCGGCTTCAGCAAGGATGAGCAAGGTCCCTTGTGGGAGGCTCAGTAACTCCAGGCCTCCAATCCTATTGCAAGTGAGTTTCCGGGTTCCTGTGAAACTGCCACATCATGACTCTGCGCCACTTATCCCTTAATGGTCACCTGAGTGTCTCTGACTTATAAAATTCTCTTGGTGCATCAGAGTCATTAGTGACGCTGACTTCTCTTCCCCTACCTCTGCTGAGCTAAGCTCCTAATTCTTCTTACCTTTCCTATTTCCCATAAGTCTCCTGCTATGCCCCGGAGGTGGGACTTCCTGTCATAGCCCGGTTGCCTAGTTACTTGCGCCTTTTACCCGCCCACGTCATTTCCTTATGCCTCCACTATATAACCCAGCACCTCCCCTAAATAAACTAGACTTGATCAGACTCTCCTGTCTTGTCTCCATTTCTCATGTCTCCTGTCCTTTGTCCCCTCCTCCATTCCCCGCTCCTCTCCCATGTGACCTTCGTTGACTGACCTGCTGACTCAGGACAGCCCCTGATGCACCTGAAGCAGAGAGAACATGTTGGGCAACGAGAGAAGAAAAAACAAAACAAAAAACGACTAAATACATTAAAAGTGGATTCTCCCATTGACCTGATATTTGTTGAGGGTTTCCTTTGTGCCACACTCTGCTCTAGGCTCTGGGCCCTCAGTAGCAGGCAAGCAGATAAATTCCCTGCCCACAAAAAGCTGTGGTGATACAGATTAATGTGTGTGTGTGTGTGTGTGTGTGTGTGTGTGTGTGTGTCTACATGTGTCAGGTACTGATGA
The DNA here is from genome assembly GCF_000260255.1 of Octodon degus. NCBI lineage: Eukaryota > Metazoa > Chordata > Mammalia > Rodentia > Octodontidae > Octodon > Octodon degus. The sequence goes on along the minus strand of NW_004524585.1, from coordinate 28,410,051 downwards.
ATGTTATGATGTAAACATGGGCTGAGGGATTAGACCTACAGGTGGAAGGATATACTTAAGGGGGAGTGCTGGGCCCTTCAGAAGCTCAAGGCGAAAAGAAGCAAGACATCCACATTCTCTAAACAACAACAGACACCTCCAAATTACTCCCTTATCAGGAAAAAGAAAAGCTAAGGACCACCTCTGATGAGAAATCATTAAAACAAACTATGATAAAGTTTTGGGATCTACCAGAAGTTCTCTTCCAGACTTCTGTAGCTCAATTTCTTCTTCTTGTTCTCCATCCCTGTTTCTGCTTTGATGGGGGAGCAGGGAGCTCTCAATGCCCGTGCATACACACACACACGTGCTCACACACGCACCCGGTGAGCAGTCACAGAGCCACCGCCAGCCCCCCAGCTTCCTCTGCCTCCCTGCACCCTCCCCCTGCAGAATGAGATTCTGTGTATAGTTCTCCAAGCCTACTTTCCTTTGCATCCTTTTCCTGCTCTTCATTTCGAGCCACCCTTTCCCCATCCTTTTATGCCCTCCTACCACATGCACCACTGTCTTCAGGGACCCCCTTCAATCTGGTACCGCTGGCTACAGGGTAGGTTACCTCATGCAGTTTTGTCCATTCTACTTTATCAAATTGTTCATTCAGGTTGAAATAATAAAACATGGAAAGGACAAAATTAAGATGTGACAGTTAAATTGGTCATGGCATGTGCTGTTGAAATAGTATAGGTTGCAAACACAAATGCACCTGAGGACAAGAGGCTATGAAGAGAGTCTGTAAGGTAGTAAGAACTAGACTTGCTATATTTCACTCCAGAGTAACACTCGAGCCACTTGCCTTTCAATTCACTGGGAACTAAGTAACACTAGCATGGGGCAGCTCCTCTTCTGCCTTCTGGCTCACATGGCCTCCAATGAGAACCTGAATTTCGGCATAAAAAGAGGAATCAGAAGATCTTGAGGACTGGGGGGGGGGGTGTGGGAAGCAGGAGTTGAAGGGTTGGCTCTGGTGGCTTTGTACAAACAGCCTGCCAGGGGCAGGGTTCAAGAAGGCAGGAAGACCTATTTGGAGACCTCTGTGAGGAATGAAGAAGAGTAGGGGTACTTGTAAAGCTGAAGAGTGTTTTTTTTTTTTTTTAAGTTGAACAAAAACAGTGAAAATGAAAAATCCACCAAGCGTTGGCAAAAAAATTTAGAATCCAATTAGTCTATGTTCTAATTCTAGATAATGCAGGAAGGGCTGAAGCAGAGGCTCAGTAAAGCCTCAAAGGGTTTGGACCTTTGAGTCTAAACGGGAGGTTGGTGGCAGCACATTCTTGTGACAGCACTGGGCTGTTGGAATTGCAGCAGGGAAACCTGTGAAGGAGAGATCAGGCAGGAGAAATGTAGAATAAAGGAGGGTAAATGTTGTATCTTGTCCTTTGGAAGGATAGAAAGAGAAAAGCAAAAAGAATACCCATATCAGAATGGTAAGAGAGGAGAGCCCCAACTTCACCTCAAGGAGAAAGAAGGATCCAAGAAATGAGGGTGGCACATAGCTCCCTTTTGCTGGGGATGCAAAAGATGAAACAGGGAAAAGCCAAGGAGAATCTGTTCTGATGAAGGCCATAGAAGACAATAGTTTGGTGGAGAGGAACGGACTGGGAATATTGATATAGGGGAAATGAATATAATTCCCAACTTACTAGATGTCAGATGTGCTGAGTTTGTTTTCCACAAAATTAAAGAATGAATCCTCAGGAATAATGGAGTTTAAGAGTGGGAAAAATTCATTGAGAGAGATAGCTCCTGAGAGACAGGAGGTAACCTAAAAGTAGTTTTCTAAGAAGCCCACAGCTTAAAGGAGGTTTTACAGAGCAAAATCAGGAGGTGAGTACAATGTGGGTAAAACCATGATCAACCAATAAGGATAAAAGTATACCTGCTTAGCTGATACTGATCCAGTGGGGAAGCAGGTCATATAGCAAGTGTACAAGGAAAGAACAAAGACCTTTTCAGGAAATAATGGATCAGGAGGTCGTGGTCACCCACCTGGTGACTTACATTTATCTATAATTTATTGGACCAGGTGGTACCACTTACCTTTTCCCTGAGGGAGCATATAGACTTGACCATGTTGTCTCTGTTTTGAGGCCTGGTCCTTAACAGAGATGCCTCCAGCCGCAGCTGTGCTGTTCTCATCCTTGGCATTGACCCTTCTGAGGACCTATAGCATTTTTACCTAGCTTGCCTGTTTATAATGATATTGGAGTCAGCTTTAGAGAAAGGATATAAAAATGTCAGATTTTATAGCACTAAAGACAGTGCAGGGAGAGGTTCATGACCATAGTTTAAAATAACTTGACACTAAATAAAAAATGAACTAAGTTTTGATGATTTTGTTTTTGGAAATTATTATCTGAGGGCCACTTAACAGCAGCCCTGGGGAACCCCGCCTCACCAACAGGGCTCTCTCAAGTTCATTTCTGGTGTGTTCTAGTTTTGGCGGCTCTTGTTTAGCCTCATTTGTACTTGCAACATGATGACTCAGCTAGCTTGGTAAACCAGAAAGTTTGCCAAGTTTTGAATCTTAACAGGAGAGAATGCGAAAACATCAGACAAGGGCCGGCCAGAGAGCTCAGCAGATTAAAGCGCTTGCTTAGGCAGGCTCAGGGACCAGGGTTCGACCACTGGCACCACATGCCATGCTAGCCCTGCCCCCAGGGTGTGCTGAGATGGTGACTGAGACTGGGTGTGGTGGTGTGTGCCTGTAATCCTAGCTCCTGGGAGGCTGAAGAAAGGTGGATCACTACTAATCTAATCTGTGCAGTGAGACCCTATAGACCCTGTACTAAATACATGAAAAAAGAAAGAAAGAGAACATTTTCCAAAAAAGAGATAAAACACGATTTCAAAGAAATTACCCTTCAAATACTAGCAAAGAGGGTTAAAGGAACGTAACATTTATTTTGGGATTATCTTAAAGTCAGAAGTTTCAGTAATAACACTGAGCTAAGCGGAAGGCACAGCGGCACTGGTTGCCCTCTAAGCTGAGACTGCAGAGAGAGGGTACGTCGGGTGTGGCTGTCCTGGAGAGCACGCTTAGCTGGGCCAGGACTGGGCGGGGCGTCGCCCGAGCCTCCACCTGAGTGAGGCTCTCTCAGAGAGCGTCCAGCCTTTTCCATGTACTTGTTGCCATTTTTATGCTTCCAATTCCTAGAAGTTCTGTAGAATAATGCAAAAGTCCACTAGACCAAAATCAGACAGCTGTATGGTCTTGAGTCTGCTTCAAACTTTAAAAATTTACTTTAATATTTTACTATCATATTTCTGCAGTGCATACGATTGCATTTACCATGGAGACTTGGTACATGCACGTAATACATCTTAACTCTTTTTGTTTCTTTGCCCCGACTCCTTCCCTCGCTCCCTGATGCTTCCCTCCCTTGGTCCCCTTCCCATTTGGAAAAGTTCTGTTTTCATCATTCTTTCTCTTCATGTTTTTCTTCCCATCCTCTTTCCTGTATCTCTTGTTCCCTATCTGTTTATGAAAGTTTTCTGTAAGTCCTCTTTATTCTCTCTCTCTCTCTCTCTCTCTCTCTCTCTCTCTCTCTCTCTCTCTCTCTCTCTCTCCCTCCCCCATTGAGTTTTTCATATAATACCAGCCACATTATGTTTAAGCCTGTATATCTGATTTACTTCACTTAACATTATGGACTCGAATTGCAGCTATTTATGAATGTCTCATGTTTATCCTTCTTTACGGCAAAGTAGTGCTTCCCACATATAAAGATCACACTTTCTTTATCCATTCCTCTGTTGATGAGCATATGGGCTGTTTCCAAGATTTAGCCATTATGATTGTGCTGCTATGAACATGGGTGTGTACGGTTCACTGTGAAATGATTCCTTTCACTCTTTCAGGAAGATCCTAGAAGGGCAATAGCTGGGTCAAACTGCTGTGAATTTGGGAAAGTCATCCCCTCTAGTTTCTTTACCAGGATACTGAGGGTTTGTACTAGCACATCTTTAAAATCCTTTCCAGATCGGTGGTTAGAGATGGTCTGAGAAAGTGGCAACAAAAACAGTCTTTGATGGGGGCGTCTGCTACAAACATGGCTGACTACTGTGGTAGGCCAGGAATCGTAAGCTGCACTAACCACAGCAGGAGCTTAGCGTGGGGTGTTCACAGTTTCCTATAGGATAGTTATACTGTGCCACAAATTCTTCATGTGAATTGTTTTACTTTATCCTCCCAGCATAAGGAAAATGCAGTTATTATGGTGTTTTCACAGGTGAGAAAACTGTTCTTCAGAAAATTTACCACAGATCACACACATATGGTGAACTTTAAGATGGTATCTGGGTGGTCTGACTTCAAAGTCCAGAACAGCTAGCAAACCATTCTTTGTTTTAACCTTCAGAAATTCAAGGCAATAGACCAATTACATATTTATCAGAGGTTCTTAGAAAATTGACAGTTGATCACTGTAATTTGTGCTTGCTTTAAAAGAGATAAGTGTTATTAGTTAAATATTATTTTCTTTTAAAATTTTATTCTTGTGATAATACGTGTTGCTTTGTATTACTATTGCAAGTTGGAAAATTGGAGTAGTTGTTTGGATAATTAATTCTGAAGATTTTGCTAATGACAAAAAGTTGAACTATTCATGAGGTTAAGTTGAAACACACAGGCCTTATACAGAAATAGGTAGTGGAGCAAGAGACAGCTGGATCACCTATATTAACCACACTGTTTGGCCTAATTTCCTGTTTTCTAACAACAAGAGACTTCTTTAGTTCTATTACAGAGGCAACATATTTGATATGTGTTTTCAAATGTAATGCAAAATGAAAAAGATGAAAACAATTTGTTTGATACGCTCAGAATATTATAAACTCAGATTTTATTCCTTTGGGTTTGGATATGTCAGAAATAAAATGAAGATAATACTTAGCTTAACTACTATTTTTCATACAAGTAGCCATAGAAGGGTCATTCAGATATTGTTATTTATTGTTAAATCCAATGCTATGAATAATCAAATAATATTATCTCTATGCAGAATTGGGTGTAGCAGCACATGCCTGTGATCCCAGCCCTCAGGAGACTGAGGTAGGGGGATCGCTATGAGTTTGAGGCCAGCCTGAATTACATAGAGAGTTCAAGGCCAGCCTGCCATACATAGTAAGACATTGTCTTTTAAAAAAATCTTCTATACAAAGAATATAAAATACTTTTTGTGACTTATGAAGACAAATAGAGGATCCCTATGTAGTTTATGTTCTGGCACTCAGATGTACTCTTAAAATGATGTAACCAGTCAGGCATAGTGACACACACCTATTGTCCCAGCACTCAAGAGACTGAGGCAGGAAAATTGCTGTGAATTCCAGGCCAGCTTAAACTACACAAAAAGACCCTGTCTGGAAAAAAAAAATGCAACAAATCTTATAAGCATTCAACATGCAGTGACTTTACACATTGTCCTCTGCTCATTATGTAGGAATGCAGAGAAGGTCCATCTCATGCCATTTTGGGGCAGTGCCCTTTTACCTGAAGTTTGGAGGACTTATTTGTAATACAAGATAGTACTTTAATTTTTACCTTATTTAGTGGATATGTGGCTTGATTCTGACAGAGAACAGTGTTCTTCATTTATGCATCTTTTCGTATTTTTAAGACTTTCCTTGTGAATTGGATTATTTTTCTTCACATTGTGATTGTTTCAACTTCTTTTCAGATTGTCTTTTTTTTTGAAACACACAGTTCACATCTGTGTAATACAGCTGGACCCAAGGTGCAGGACAGACCCGAAGGGTCTGGGTATTGCGCTCTAAAGAACAGATCAAATGTCACATTCTTCTGCAATTGTTAATTCACATAAAAATCAATATTTAATATTTACTTAAGGTTTTACTGCTCAGAAGTCATCCTGAGCCAAATATGCCTTTGTTCCCAGTTCTCCGTATCTTCTCATTCTCCATTCAGCAGAAGCCGAGGCTCTCCCAGTCGCTGCCAGTGGAGGACCATTCCCATGGTGTGAGCGATGGCATCGCAGTGCGGTCCTTTCCCATCACTCTGGTCTTTCTGTCCACCCAAATCTCCCCTCTCTGGACTTGTTTGCCTCTGAGAAGATAGAGGTGTAGGTCAGAGTTGCCACCCAGTTTATTGTCTTGCACAGCAGAGATCCTGAAATCATGAATGTCACCCTTCCCTCATAGGAAAATTTGGGATACAAAGAAATGAGAGAGAAGGTGCATGTTTTGAGATGCCCTCCTCATCAAAAACTTGAACTTCTAGTTCTTGGAGAGACTTATGACTGATGTGAGATACAATGTTGCGTTGACTTCTAACCAAGTTAGCTGATGGTTTTGAAAGATTTCATAGAAGTATACCTGGTGTACTTTCATCATTCTTGGTGATGAAACAAGGTAAGGTTTTCTCCATTCTTTTATGTGTCTTGTGATACTCTTTGTACATCTCTTTGTTAGAAAGATGTGTCAGAGTCCCAATAAGTTTCTTTTTTTATGTGATACCAGGGATTGAACTCAGGACCCTGTGCTTGCTAGGCAAGTGCTTATTCTACTGAGCTATCTGCCCGGCCCAATAAATTGTGTGGAATTCAGAAAAACAAAAGTTCAATGATTCTTTAAGGAAATTGCAGTGGAGATGGGAAGATGGGAAACAGAAGCATACACAATGGGAGGTGGAATATCTAAGAGGAGAGACAGTGCAAGACTGCAGTCAGACAAACACGCTTATTTGGTCGAGGCATGAATAGTCAGTGCAGGGGGACTGAAATAAGGAAGACTTCACACAGGAGGAAAGCTATAGTCTGGGAGCAGAGCAAAATGTGAGGTCTGTGTTGGAAGGGAAGGAGAGAGAGCATATCGCAGGAAATGCCATGACTCAAATCCAGGAGCAGCAGTAGGGAGCCTGTCTACTTGGAAAATCGAGGAATGTGGTCTACTTGTTCAATCACATTTGTTCACTGGGGATGTCCTGTGTGCTGGGCACTGAATCCACAGTAGTCAGAGACAGAGAAGACACACAAATGGGAAAATAAATGAAATGGGCAAGGTAGTCATCACAATTATGAAGGAAAAAAACAGCACTGCAATAGAGTATACGTGGGCACTGGGACTTAGATGAGCTGGCAGAGGAGGCTTTGTCAAGGAGGCATGTTTAAATTGAGATCTAGAAAGAGAGAGAGAGAGAGAGAGAGAGAGAGAGAGAGAGAGAGAGAGACAGAGACAGAGACAGAGACAGAGACAGAGACAGAGACAGAGAGAGACGGAGGCAGAGACTGTTAAAGAGAAACATAAGAACATTCTGGGACAATTGCAAAGACCCTAAGGTATGACTGTTTGAGTAAAGAAGACCAGTTCAGTGAGAACAAGGAGACAAAGGGATCAGATCAGAAACTTCAGAGCCTCTTGTAAGTCATTCAGGCTTTCACCCAGGTGCAATAGAAGTCATTGGAAGTTCCGGTCTGAATTCTGCTCCAGAAAGATCAAATGTATGCTGAGGGCATGCTATAGATAGGAAAAGGAAGAAGCCAAGTAATGATTTGGGAGATCATCCCAGTAACTAGGGTGAGAAATGACAGTAACATGGGCCCAGATAATGGCACTGCTTATGCAGTAAGGTGTTTGAGCTTGACATTACTTCAGGAGGGCGAAACCACAGAGTTAGGAACTGAAGGTGAAGGAGTATGTGTAGGTGACTAGCAGGGACTTCTTTGCTCTTCATGTACAAGTTTAGTGCTCACTGGCCACTCAGATGTCCACTGTGAAGCCCCAGCAGGGAGCTCTCAGAGCAGCTCTTCCCCTGGGGGGCTCACTTCTTTCCCTGTTCTATGGATGCCTTCTTTATTGCAGACTCTACTCTCAATGGCCTGTTCTTATGCCGAACACAGTATTGCACAGTACTGCAAAATAAATATATTACTCCTTCGATAAGGTACCCTATGTCCAGTGATAGATTTTTTATTTTTTTTCAGGTAAAAATGTTCCATCCAAAGGACACACATTTTAAGAATGCAATTTTAAGATCTTGGAGGCTGCAGCTGATATTTGGAGGGAGAGCTGAAGGAGTTTGCAGCACGCCTCCCATCATTAATCAAAGGCTATTTCTAACTTCTCATGATTAATCAATTTTGTTCACACTGTCACCTAATTATCTAGAGGGTCTGACTTGTAGGATAGTGTGCTGCCGAATATCAATTGAAATAGCATGTCTCTCTCTCCTCTCTCTCTCTCTCTCTCTCTCTCTCTCTCTCTCTCTCTCTCTCTCACACACACACACACACACACAAATAATTCAGCAGACAATATTTTGGACTCACTACTTTGCATGTGGAGTGAAAGTCATACATGGGTGAAGAAATTTTGCCTTCCCAATGTAGACTTAATAGAACCAAAATTTCACATCAGTGAAAATTATTTGTGACACTTGAAATGCCTTTAAATCTGCAGTGTTTGCTAGTAAAACCAAATGAAACCTGGAGGCCCCAAGTGGCTTACATGACTAGCCTCCTTTTCCCAGTTTCTGTCAGAAAAAATGAACAGGCAAAATCGTCTTGGCAGGTCCTCTGTTCTCCCTCCAGGCCCTTCTCACCCTTTGTCTGACACTTGAGATTTTCTATTACGAAAAGCTTTCCTTCTTCAAAGTCAGTCTACCAGGTCTGCCCTCTAATTAAAGCTTAAAATCCAATCAATGAATCTATATCATTTCTGGCATTACTGAGGTGGGAGAACACAAAGGTTTCCGAGTACCTACTTACCTGTCACAGTCTGAAGCAGGAGTTAGCTGGCAAGTGGAGAGGGTAGAAATGTCCGGGAGCTTTGCTGTGACAGGGAGACCCTTAATCAATGAAAGACAGGGGTGTGCAAAGCCATGTCCTTGTCCTAGGTGAAGGCCACTCAGAGGTGTGAAGTCCTTCCCACAGCTCCCCCAGGAAGAGAGCTGAAGCTAGACCTCTGCCTGAGATTCTCTTCTTGCAGCATGTTCTTTAAAAATTGGGAACACAGCATCATGTACATCCATAATTACTCAAATGTCTGAGTGAGGCCCCCTGAGGTTTGGCAGTGTACTGATATACTGAACTTGCTAGTGAACTCAGAGATCAGTTTAATGGGATATGTGTTTGATCTCAGCCATTTACCAGCTATGGATCCTGGTGTAGCCCGTCAAATTCTGTGAGTTTCAATATACTTGTCTGAATGAGTATGAAAGAAATAATACAGTGCCCAGCATAGTATATTGTTTATGACCAAGTAATATTTTTACCCTTATTTTCTTCAACAAGGAGTCTAGATTCCCTAAGATTCTAGTTTGAGAAATCAAATATATTACCTCCAGTTTAATAAGTTACTTGTTGATGGTACTGAAGCGTCTTTCTTTTTTGGTTCATTTATATATTCCAGCTGTGAGTGGATCTTTTCACAAAATAATTGGAGTGACAGATTTTTGAGTCAACCCAGTCATATCTGGCTTTCCCGTGCCTTGATAAACCCTTGTTCAAAGCCAACTTTTCAACCAAGAGACGGAGAACAGACGCAGTACTCCATCCAGCACACCAAAGGTATTGCCACTTTCAGGAACCTTGTGACTGTTGTCTAATTAAACCTCCGTATCAGTTTTTCTTTGTGGGTTGGTTTGGTTTGGCTTTCGAATTCCTCATACTTAGGTCATTTCAAAGAGGGTTTGTGGGAATGTTAAACCAAGAGCTCTTAACGTGGTAACCACAGAGTGATATTCTCCACAGTATGTCGTAGTAACTCAGTAGTGCTATGTTTTTCTGAGGAGATGACAATATTGAGCTGCTCATAAGCTGTGATTGGTGATGGGAAAAAATAGATGCTTCAAAGTAGTAAACATTGTCTTTTCTCCTTTTTAGAAAAAAAGAATTCCTCATACTGGGTTGCAGAGGTCCATACTGTATTTTCTAATCAAAATATGTACTTTACCGTAATGGTAGCTGGCTGTGCCTCTCAGCTGTTCTGGGGGCATACAGGAAGTAATCTCCATTTCACCCACTTGATATAATGAGGGTAAGATGTATACTCACATGTCAAAATGTAAGCCAATGAGTTTTACCCATGTTATGTGCCATGTTACATTTTAAGTGTTTGTAATGTTTGATTATATGTTTTATTTTTATGTTTTCTTATAGAATTACCCCAGTTCAGTACAATGCCACATGGAAATCCACCTTTACATCTTTGGCAGGAGGTTGAAAGTGTCGTGGCTATTGATAATTACTTGGAGTATGTAAGCCAAAGAAGTTAGGAATGTATGACAGATATGACACACAGAGATATGACAGATAGAGAAGTGCAGAATGAAGACCTTGATTCAGATCAGGAAGAAGGCTGTCGAAATGATACAAAGTTGTCATAGATGCTTGAACAATCCATTGTCAGAACTAAGTGAAACAATGTTATTAGGATATTGGCGGAGGTGAAACCCATCAGAGGAGATACCAACACTGCAAGTCAATGTTGGAAATTGTTTTTAATAGACAATACACTGCAAAATGTTTTAAAATAAACTAATAATACAATACAAAACATTATATATATGTATATCTCAATAGTAATACTCAAAAATATATTTATCACAACACCTCAGTATCTGAACTAAAAGTCTTCATAGCAGGACATTGTCATTCTAAGCATCAGAACCTAAAGGATTTAAGAAGTGATAGATGTGGCATTGAGATTTTTTAAAACAAAAGATTTTTTCCCTTCAAAATTGCCTGCATTTTGATGACAAAAAGACCCATCAAGAAAGAAAAAATTCTGACAATTTGGCTGCTATTTGCTCATTTCTTGAAAGGTTTGTTATTAACTGTCAAGCAATTTATACATAATCTAAATACATGACAGTTGATAAACAACATGCATCATTTCGTAGGTGTTGAAGATTTTGGCAATACATACTAAGTAAACCTTCCAAATATGGTCTAAAAATGTATGCTCTGGTAGATGCAAAGACATTTTAAACCTTAATTTATTTTTTTATCTACTTATTTATACCAGGGATTGAACTCAGGACCTTGCACTTGCCAAACAGCAGCTTATGCCCCTGAGCTATCTCCTTCACCCTTTATACCTTGAATTTAAATTTTGCACCACAAAATTTATCCTGGAAATCAGCCACTATGTCTTTATTTTTGTGATAATAAAACATGAACTGTCTGAATAAACTAATTGCACCTTGTTTGAAAAGCAACCTAAATGTCGTGTTTGACAATTGGTTCGTTACTTATACGTTAATGTTATATTTGCAAAAAAAAAAAAAAAAAAAAAAAAAAAAGGAACTATTTACAAGAAAAAGGCCAAATTCAGATGAATGTCCATTTTGTATCTGTATTCAAAATAGTTAAGATAGATATATAGTTACATTCTCTTAATGAATAGAGGGATTTGTTCTAATGGAGTTTGTAAATAGGATATCATGTCTGCGTCTTGTACAGCAAATGACCACTAGGAATCGTTTTTTGTTTGTTTGTTTGTTTGTTTGGTTGGTTGGTTGGTTTTTTTTGGTGGAACCGAGGATTGAACTCAGGCCCTTGCACTTGCCAGGGAAGGACTTATTCCACTTAAATGACCACTAGGAAGAGAGTATGCAATGTGTTAATTATTGGAACTGTCCTACCAATTTGATTTGAAACTGTCTCACTGCTATTTGTTTCTCAATAAAATTATGGAAAAAAACCACCTGAATTTGTTCTGGCCAGAGCTTCATTTCAAAGAGCGAGGCCAGGTGCTGCCTTCCCACCTGGTTATGTGGTTTCTCCCTCTTACATGTACCCCTGCCACCGTTATGCCACTCACCACAAGGTGGTGCAGCCAGGAGGACCCTCATCAGAGCAGCACTATACTGTTCAAACTTTCAGCCTCCACAAGTAGGAGGTAAATAAACCTCTTTTATTCTAAGTAAAAAAAAAAAAAAAAAAGCCAAGATTCCTGAAAAATGTTGCAGGTTCACAAGAAAAATGTGTTGTATAATCTTTGGATTTCAGAGTGACAACATTGACCTTCTATATGGTGAAAAATAAAACCCTAAGTAGTATTGGTAGTGTCAGCATTACACCATGATGATGATAAGAAGGACAGGGAGGCCAGGCATGATGGTACAAGCCTATAATCGCAACACTTGGGATGCTGAGGCAGAAGGATCCTGAAAATTCAAGGTCAGCCTGTGTTATAATGAGCTCCAGTGAGGCCCCGTCTCAAAACCAACCAACAAACAATTGGTGGTGAATCCTCAACACAAATGAAGCCACAAATGGTAGTATTTTATGACAAAATGAAAGGAGCAGTAGATATTGTTCACAAGTTAACACAGCAACTATGATGTTACTTGAAATGCAGTGTGTTTTAGTTGATACTAAACATGTCAGGCATAAATAACTTCATAGTTTACAAAGGAAATAAGTACAAAATATCATGGAAACATCTTCTTAGAGGATTGGAATTGGAATTGATAAATGATCAACTACAACAGAGGAAGCACAGTATGTATCCCAAGAACTCCACTGAAGAATTTGGGACAGATCAGTGAACAGACAGATGAAACACGCCAAGAGCCTCCAGAGGAAACAGAAAAGACCGTCAAGAGGTCAAGTATATCTTACCAAAGAAGACAGGAAAACAAAATGCATGCGCTGTCAGCGTAAGTGACACTTGCGCATGCAATGTTGTTCTCATCTGTGAAAACTGCCTTTGGTGTGATAATTGAAGTAAAGATTATTTCTGTTGTAGAATTTTATTAGTCTCATTGTAGTACACATCGGAATTGATCTCTGTTTCTATATGTTAGATTTAGTAAGCAAACAAACAGTTGATGCAGAAAATGCTGATGTTAATTCTAAACTTTCAGTATCTGTTGGATATTGTATTGTATCGATACTTCATTTTCCCCTGAGTGCACATTGTACAATATAATAGGAAGCTCCTGGCAGAAGGGAGGTAACAAGTATGGCCTGCCAAACAGGAAAAGAAAGTTAAGCACACATACTGCCAGTGTGAGCACAACTTGTGTGTAGAACATGCTGTGATCATGTGTGATGACTGCCCTAGATGCAATAGCTGAAGCAAAGATTATTTCTGTGGTAGAGTTTTGTTTGTATTTTCATTGTGGTTCGTGTAACAATTTCTTTCTGCTATTATTTTTAATAGGGTAAAAAAGTAAACCAGCGGATGTTAAAAAGGTTGGTACTTAGTCTAAATACTCATTACATATTAAAATTTAATATTTTAATTATATTTTATTTTCTAGTTAAGTACACATGGTTTAATATCATAAAACTCATAAAATTAAAATTAATAATTCATTAATAGAAATACTTCTAAGAGATAAGGATGGGCATTATACACCCACTCTAATATGCTCTTCAAAAATTTACCATGATGCCTCTGTATAATCTTTGATTTCATGACTTGGGCCACTAATTTGCTTTTAGCCACTTACATATTGCGTAATCACCCCAGATTCTGTAGACATTAACATCGTTTTGTTTGGAGCATCGCCCTGCAAAAGGGCCTGCCTCCCAACAAAGCGACTGTTACCTAGTTTGTGTTCATGTAGAAAGAATGTTCTTTTGAATGGTGTTACTTTTGAATCAGAATCACTTAACTCAGCACTCCTTAGCGTTTAATGTTCAGGTGGCTCACGTGAGGATTCTGTTAAAATTTAGGTTCTGATTCAGAAAATCTTGGGGTAAGGCTTACAATTCTGCTTTTCCTAAGCAGCTTCTTGGTTTTGCCAGTGCTGCTGGTCCGGACGTCACATTTGGGGTGGCAAGGACACCAAGGATCCTGCCAAGCTCTGTTCTCAGAAGTTCTAACCTGACAGTCTGTAATGGAACCGCAGCCCCCTCGCCTTTTATTAAATTCCACGAATAGTGCTTAAAATTATATTTGTGAAGACCATTTGTTGTTGTTACATAAATTTTTACTTGAAAGAAACCTTTGGATACTTTTTCGGGCAGAGGGGCTGATATTAGTATTGAAAATACGGGAAATCTGAAGGACATAATAGACGCTGAGCTTCGTTTGACCCTTCTTAATTAATAGTGTATGTGCTATTCACACTGCTGAATGGGACATTATCCCCCATTGCCGCTCAGAAAGCAGGAAACTAGAGACTGTCCTTGCACGCTTGGAGAGCATGGTGTCTCACAGCAGGGAGCATCTGCAGCCTGAGGGAAGCCTTGCAAATGATTTTATCCTGGCCCTACCAGAGGCCCTACCTGAGCCTGGTCGCTGCTGGGTCAGGAGAGACATAAGCCCGGACTCCGACACTGAATTTCGCCAGGCTTCCGTTTCATGCAGGAAAAGACACCTTCTCTGAGACCCTTGTGCAGGGGAACAAGGGAAAAGGCGGCAACCCTGCAGTGACACACGACCCGCAATTTTTCCGTGAAACAACAGCAGTTTAATTTGCCCCTGCATTTTCACTGACAATGATCTGCTGCATTACCTCTGAGTTTATTTAAAGGCAGGAAATCATTTCAGTTCTGTTCTGGAAACTTTTTATTAATGCAATTTTTCATATGGATAATCACGGAGGATAAAATAGAAATATCGTTGATTAGGCCTTTTGATAAAACATCGTGCAAACACAAATTGCCATTATTGGTATTAGAAAGTAAAATAACCTCTCATGCTTAACAATAAGCAAACATTTTGAAACTAACTTAAACAATCAGTCACTCCCTTCATTGCCCCAAATGACTGAGCAGCTACCAGATCAAACTTTTTTTCTGGTAAATGCTGCCTTAAGCTGATTTTCATAAACATGTCCAATCTAGCCTTTCCTGGTTAGAACAGAAATAATGTTATGATCATATTCTGCGTAATTGTGGCAACACATAAAATTGGCTATGATCTGCTGGGAAGAAGGAACACCCTAAGTTCTCCAATCTATTTACTTAAGAATACAGAGTTTGTAGGAAACAAGGAAGCCGTCCAAGAACCAGCTCATGTGTAAGTTCATGCCTTGAGTAATTCTTTGTCCCCTTTATCCCTTAAGGGAATACATACCTGCTTGTAAAGGGAAAATGTGTCTACTTGCTATGCTCTTAGAGTCCTTCTGACATGGAGAAAATAGCTAAGTCCTTGTTCAGCGATGGGTGTGATTTACGTGGAGGTTCTATTGACATCCTGCAGAGTGTGTACTAACATGTCACATGCTCTTGCTAAAGCTGCTGCTCAACTGCAGGGTTATTCTGAGTTCTTTATGGGCTGTCTCTCTCTGGGAGTGGGTATCAG
This sequence comes from Octodon degus, assembly GCF_000260255.1. Lineage (NCBI taxonomy): Eukaryota > Metazoa > Chordata > Mammalia > Rodentia > Octodontidae > Octodon > Octodon degus. The sequence goes on along the minus strand of NW_004524585.1, from coordinate 28,394,787 downwards.
AGTGAATCCCCGTCTGCCCCCTAACTTCTACCATGAGCTTTAAAGGGTCTAGACTCTTTTTCTCCATAGTTCTGCAGCTTCAGTACCTCTTTGCCCTTCCCCCACGCACTGGCTTAATGGTTTTTGCTGCTGAGTCTGAGCAGAAAACCACAGTCACATCCACCACCCATCCTCTGTACTGTATGACAGCACCTTTGCTGGGAATGAGGACCCACAGAATTCTAATTCAAGCAGATACCTACAGATATTGATATTAGGTGCAATATTAATTGTCTGGATAAAATTAAAAATTACAGCTATCTGTATGTCTACCGTTTTTAGAGTATTGCTCAGGGCCTTCTGCTTTTCTGCAACTTAAAAATGATTTTTTTCCCAATTGAATTCTGTACAATTTAATAGCACAGACACATGCCCCTGAAGAAGGCTAGGCAGTTTGGGGTGGTAATGCATCGAGCTATTTTCTCTTGTCAAAGCTAACTGTCATCTTATCCAATACAGAAAACACATAAGAAGCCATGGTCAGTGCTGACCCAAGTCTGACTTCTTGAAAAATGAGGGGAAAGAGGCAGCGGAGAGCTAAGAATTGCAACCAGCACCAGACATACTGCTCAGCAGCATAGCACCTGCCTGACAAGTGTGAGGCCCTGAGTTCAATTTCTGGTAAATAAATAAACAAATAAATAAATTGCAACCAACTTTAAAAAAGCAGTGCTTTCAGATTACTGTATCTGTATCCATTCAGTATTTAGGGGCATCGTGCCATTTCTGAGACAAGTTACCCAGACTAAGTGAAGGTAGAATACAATAATCACCCCATGAATTTGATAGAGGCAGCTGACCAGGCCACTGGCTAAAAGCTTCCTGCTTACTCAGTAGATGGACAGAAGCTTAAATTACTAATGCCCTTCTTGGCCTGACAGCGTTCATTGCTGAATCAATGAACCAAAGATAAAATAAGTCCGTGACTCATGCTGTCATGCACCAGTGAAAACCTGAGCCACGCCGTTGTAGTCACAGGGTCTCGTTCACATCTTGGTCCTGCTGTGAGACTACTTGTGTGATCTGGGGCAGTGCAGTTGACATCTCTGAGTTTTGCTTCCTTACCTGTGAAGTAATACCTATCTCACACCCACAGGCTGGGAGGATTAATAAGTGATGAAGACATCTAGAATGCCACTGTTTCTCGTTCCTTGTGCCATAGAAGTTGATTTATTTATTTACTGTGTGTTTGTTTCTAAGACAAAAGAAGAAAGGGCCATTCTCTGGCATTTTTGCTTAAAATCCCAAAATTCATTTTGTGTCAGTGTTGGGGAAAGTTCTATTTTAAGAAAATAGAAGTATCTAAAGTGTTCTTGTGATTTCAAGTGACAAGCTAAGACTTGGCATCATTCGTGATGCCCAAAGCAGTATCTTTCAGAGAAAGCTAGAGAAATAGAGCTAAGAAAGGGCGCAGAACATTACAAGAGACCACAGATCTCTAAGATCGCTGAGGGTCCTTTACAGCCTAGCGCTTCCCTCTGATTCTCCTGCCATATATTAGGAATGATTGTGAAATGTTCATGCTTTCAATATTGATTCCTTTTCCCTCCTCTTTAAGGAGGGTTAAGACAACTGAACTTAAAGGAAGCCTCTGGAACATCATTGCAAAGGGACTGTAAGAATGAGGGCTTGCCTTAGAGCCTGTGTAGTCTGACACTTCACCTTCAAGAATGCCAGTTTCATCAGGGGTCAAGATGAGGCTGAGTTCTAGGTAGAAGAGTAGCTCAAGAACAGTGTGCTCTTAACTATTTCATTAAGCTGTTTCCCTTCTGATTAAAGTATTGTGTTTTGTTTACAAGATATGGGTTAAAAAGTGAATTAAAATTATCATTAATTTTATTACCAAGATGTAGTTGCTGTTTAAGTTTAACCATAGTCTTAGCTGTCCAAATATTTTCTATTGCATGTCAGTATATGCGGGTGTAGACATGAACAGTATAAATTGTATATGTGGTTGTATGTATAATTTTCAAAGGGTGTATATACAGTATAGACTTCCTGTATAACAATGTTTAGCTCTTTTAAACATGATTTTCACTATAATAGGCTATAAAATTTAATAGCATTAAATAATTTTTTTTTTTGCAGAACCAGGGATTGAACTCAGGCCCTTGCGCTTGCCAGGGAAGCACTTATTCCACTGAGCCATCTCCCCATCCCTGGCATTAACTAATATTCTGTAATATTAGTTTAATTCATGGATGTACCATACAGTTTTAAAACTGCCTCATATTTTAGGACATTTTGCTTGCTTTCTGTAACTTTTTCCTCAGTGAAAGTCGGTCTTCAGAATTTTGGGTGTCTTCATGATTTACGAAGATTCACCATAATACCCAACTATTATTTTTGTACTTACATTTTTACTAACATCAGCAGAGACACTTAAAAAATAAAAAACTTACCAAGAGGTTTCAAATTATATGTATGAAAACACTCTCCAAGAACCTTAAAGTGATATTTCTGAAAAATGACTAAAGGGCTTTTGTAGCCCACATATTACACTTACGGATATTGTATATACACTGAGTGGTGTGCCTACATTCATAGAGGACGCAGATGTATGTACACAGACGTAGGCGCAGGAAAGGGCAGGAGCCCTTCACTGCAGAGAGACATGCTCCTGTCAGCTTCCTGAGATTCGCATCCTCACCCTTTGCCTTTCTATCTGGGTGATTTGGGACATGCTATCTTATCTCCAGGTATGTTTTTTTTCTCCTTGATCCACCTCTAAAATAAAAATAATGGCACCTACTTCCTGGAATGGGGATGTGTGACCATTAAATTAGATTTTACAAGTTAGCATTTAGCAGAGAGCCTGGTAAATTATTTGTGAAAGTGATGACTATTTACATATTTTCTGCATGAAAGCTTCAAGAGATTTCTGGTAATTCAGAGCACGAAAGCAGGTCGTGAAATGAGAGTAGTCCTATTCTTAGAAGCTAAGGAAATTGCAATCTGATTTTGTTTTTCTACATGAAAGCTAGTTATTTTGGAGGAACTAGTAAATATATTTGTACTTTTCTTTTTAGCTCAAAACAAGTAGATGGGGATGGCTAGTGGATTTTATCAATTCCTGAGGGCTTTCCCACATAAGTTTTGTCATCTATGTTTATAAGGTGATGTTTGTGATCATAACTTTAGAATGTTGATTTTTCGAGTGCCGGAGCATAGCATATTCATCCTCAAATAGATTTTCGTAATGAGTTACTATGGCTTGAAATTTATTGATTAGCACCATAGATTTTCAAATCTGACTTTTGCTTTAGTACTTCACAGACTCTCTTAGTCCTCATTGATAACATGTTAAAAGGTTACTGGATGCTTTCTTTAACACTGCAGTGTGCCTTTCTGTGGGTTCCCATGGGCAGGCATGGGGTTCGCCAGGAAACGGTCATTCAAAGACTACTAATCGGCTTTTCCTGGGTGTCCATCCTGAATCCCAGATAAATGGAATGAACACATTCTTTGCAGGCATTGCAGAAGCTACTTGATTTTTAGGCAAAGTACTTTAACTAGTATCTAGTAACTAGTACTGTTATCTATTAACACTCCAAAGTGGGCACATTCAAACTCCTCATCATTGCCTTTACATATGTGTTCTTAGAATTTGCTTTGCTGTCTCCTCTTGTATTCATCATTTAAAGAGTAGGGAAGAGATTCAGTTAGCCAGAAAGAAATAATTTGTTCTTCAGAGATATTCCCGCTATAGAAAATACAGTGCTTATCAGAAGCCCAAGTAATGTGGATCATTTCTCTACTATTTGATGAGACTTAAAGACAAAGTATTCCCATTTTGCGTGAGAACTCAATTAATTTTCTGGATTAATCCTGTATGCTATTACTTGTGTACAACCAGCAGTCTTTCTAAAAATTACCAAAGATTCATGTAATAACAGAACTAAACCATCTTCCCATGTTATTTTTATTGGTCATTGAAGTTGGAAGGTAAGACTGTGGAACGGGTATTTTTAAAATGAGAAAAATATAGTTTAATTTGAATGTAGGTCTTTGTATAAAATAATACTCATAGTATAACTTGGGCTCTTTTGTACTTTAGGGAAGGGTCTGCAGGGTGTTCAGGGTCTCACTACTAGATCGGACTCGTAGTGATCTGCCTGTTTACAGCCTCACAAGAGCTGGGGTTACAGGCATGTGCCACTATGCCCAGTCTCAATTGCTGTCCCTGTGTGCCCCGGGGGTGGGGCTGGCTCGGTAGTGGGGATTGAACCCCTTGCCCCTGCGCCTGCTTGCAGGTGCCTTAATCTGCTGAGCTATTTGGCCAGCCCTGTAACTTGTTTTTAATTCTCCATTCTAAATTGTAAAAGAGACTATTTTTATAATATTTCAGACTATACAAAAAGTGTGCCTTAACTTTTATAATTTATACAATTTTTTATGAGTTTCTGACCACTGCAGCATGAGATATGTTTTTCCTTTTGGATGGAAAAACAAGCTCTTGACCATGTCTCTTCTTTCTGCTCCTCTCACAATCCTCTTGCAACTGTCCCTAAAGAAGCTAGCAGGAGTTATCAAGAGCTGCATCCAAAAATATATATTTCCTTTCCAGAGACTCACTGCGTTATCTGACATAATGCAGGCTCTAGGTTCTCTTTACCACAGGTGCACTGCACTCTGGGCACCCATAATTCACTGCACTGCACTCTGGGCACCCATAATTCACTGCACTGCACTCTGGGCACCCATAATTCACTGCTACACCCAAAGTCAAAAGAAAGCCTAATGACCATTAACAGCAATCCTATATTGAAAATACAACCCTGAAGATCATATGAAATATCATCTAAAACTCTCTGAAAAGAAGCACACAGCATAAGAAAAATGGAGCAGGAATAAATGCCTAATGGCTATAGGAAATAATGCAGCTAATGTAAAATAATTAACGTGATTTAAAAAAGAACTTTTTGAAGTGTCAATGAATAATTTTGTCTTTATTAGTGGTAATTTAGTTTTTGATTGTGTTATAAATGTGTGTTTTTATCCACTAAAATTAATCAGAATTAATTCTGGGCAATGCAATTATAAGCCAAATGACTTGGTTCATCTCAAGCTTCTTTAAAAAAATATTCCTTTTTAGTCAAGCATTATTTCTTCAAGTACTAGCAGATTTCTAAGATTAAATATTAGGCAGAAAATTTCTAACCTATATGAAGTCACTGGCAAAGTATGCACATATACATGTACATATACAAATCACGTGTGATACGACTACACAATTGTACTGATAGAATTATTTTCTATTTGATAAAGGGCAGTGATTATTTTGAGTATGACTGTAAGACACCATGCCAAATAAGATTTTTTTGTGTGTGTTTTCAGAAAACTCTCTTATACATGCTGACAGCATCACAGTGCATTAGGGAAAGGAGAAATCTTTTTTCTGGTGGGGAAGCCATAATAATCAAGTGTGATTGTTCTTGTTTCTTAGCTCTAGTTGTTATTCCTGACTTTAAGTTTGGAGTCATGGAAAATTGGAGCCTTATTACAGGTAGAGAGACGTCATTACTTCTCGGTCCCATGACCTCTTCTGCTAAGGAGTGGGTCACCAAGTGTCGTAACCCATAAGCTGGCACACCAGGTACTTGGTACCCCCTTTATTCTGCATTATCAGCCTAAAAGAGCATCCCCCAGAACACTCTGCATATTACTTAAATAACATGAAATCATAACATTTTAGCTCTAATGAGAAACTTGGGGGTTGTCACATCCAACATAATGTGTCAAGTAACAGATGATTCAGTTTCTAAACTATAGGACTCATGCTGGAGTTCTATTGCAAATTTGGTTGCCAAATTTGTCTTCTAAAATTCTTTAAAGCAGAGTCTTGAATTGTCTTTTGGAAAAGAAGGATAAGAACTATGCAAATGAATAAGGGATGGAATTGGAAACTTTATGAATAAAGATTTCTATTAAAAATTTTCTCCTTCTACCTACCCAGTGCCCTGGCATTGCAACCCAGAACAGAGTCAGTCTCCCTGGGATGGATCCTCAGATTATGTGGCCTAATGAAGTATTTTAAGTAAATTACTTGTAAACTGGTGACCTTGGCCATTTCACTGAGTTCTCTGAAGTTCAGTGTCTTCATCCAGAAGAAATAGTTAATAATACTTCCTGCTCCATTAGACGGTTGCGAAGATGATAGATAAAGACAATTTCTGTGCCTGTCACGTTGTAAGCAATTAATGACATAAGCGGTAGCTATTAGTAGTGACAGCAACATCCACTTGTACTACTGCTTCATTTCTTAAATAACAAGGAATCCAAGAACCACATACCCGTGCCACAATATGCTCAAGAGTAAAACAGGAAAACTGAGTCGATAGGGCTGGGAGTGTAACTCGGCAGTAGGCTACTTGCTGACCCCAGACTCCGTCTCCAGTGCTGCAATAAAGAGCAACAACAGCAGCAGCAAACCCCCTGCCCGAGGTTATTTCCACTCTGTTTCATTTCTAAAAACTCTAAGTAATGCAGTAAATTATTAATGGCACAGGAGATACTCTTTCACCACACAAATACCTATTATTTCATTGTAGAAATTGGCAAAAATCATTTTTTTAAAGTTAAAACAAATTTATCCATGACCATCACCATAATAATAGGACGTGGAGTTGTTTTAGCAGTCAACTAAGTACTTAATTACATAGGGGTCTGTGCTCAGCACTATATTTTGAGAACATAGGGACTGCTTCCTCTGGTAAGAATCTCCCTTTTCGCTCCTCGTAGGTGTTGCAATGATTGGTTTCTGGGAGCGCTACAGTACTTAAGTGAGCCTGGGAATTTCAAACCTCTCTGTTCAGTGGGCCATTTTTAAGAAAATGGTCTGAGAGCTCCACCTCTGAGGCATTCTCTGAGACTTCCTTTAATAGCTTCTCTTTCATGGAGATGAAAGGTCTAGGGTCTGAGCAGCAAGCAGCCCTGTAATTTTTGCCTTGACTCTGTGGTCTCCCATTGCTGACCATGTATCCATTTTACTACTTTGTTTATGACCCTTGCAAGGATTCTCAGTGTGCCCTGGGTGCTAAGCAGGGAATATGGGCTACTATAACCCTGATCCTCTCCATCTCTTCAGCCTTACCTCTCCTAGGCTTTAGCATCCTAGACTCTGTCTTTTCCTGAACAATTAATATGCCTTTTCTTCTGCTACTTGCTGCATTAGCAAGGTGAAGGGCCACTTGCAAGTTGCAGGATAAATAGAGTTCTAACTGACCTACACATTCTTCCAAGCCTGTTATCTCCTTCTAGAATCTTCTGCCTCTGGCAGATGTATTGAACTTAGCACATCAGCTAATGTTCATTGCTGCATTTATTTGTCTATTCGTTGATTTCCATTACCTGTGCTGAGACAGTAGCTATTTTGCATACATCTTTATATTTCTAATGTAGGACATGGTATCAGGAAGTAGTAGATTCTAAATAGAGTAGATATTTATTGAAAGAGTGAACAAACTATATTCAATGGTGAAGCAACCAGAATCAGTTCAGCCTGTGCTTCTCACATTGTTCAGTTCTCAAACTGAGGAAAGACTGCCTGTCCTTCCCATGGAAGAGCCCTTGGGAAGCTTGAGGCCACTCACAAAATGACCTGAGTGTGGTTACAAGAGGAGCGGTGCTTAAACTGTTTCTAAAAGTTGCAGGCATAGACTTTTCTATCTGTAAATATCATACAGCATCTCTGAATCTTAGAATCTTATTAAATCTCTGTTCTGGATATTTCAATCCTAAAGTACATAGACTAGATGCACAATATTGTGCTTACAACTAAATAAATAAATAAAATTAAAAAGTGTATAAAAGAATAGTAATATTTAAAACAGGGAATACAACTTAAATATAGGTCAGGTAAGCCTCTATTTAGATTATCTTTATGAATCCTCTTGTTTTATTTGTACACATAGTAAGTCTTAAAACTTTTGCCTTTTTGGTGGCCAAGTTAAACTCTAGAAGTAACTCAGGTTCAGAAGTTAGTTACTATACTGGTCAGTAATTTTATATAACAACACGAGAGACCTAAATGAATTTTTATGATTTTCTTAAGTACCTAATATTTAATATAAAAATTGCTAGCACCCATGGCATTGGAGCTTGTTTTGTTCCTCCGATCATCACAAATCAAGGACAAAGTGAGATTTTTCTTACTGCAAAAAAGAAGAGCAGTGCTTCTTCCTTAATATCAAATCTAATAGCTAGGAGATCTGGAGTGGATAGAATAAGAAGTAGATGTTAGAGGCAATAAGGTAGCAAAGAGCAGAAATAGACACATGCAGGGCTGGGGAGATGGCTCAGTAGAATAAGCGCTTGCCTGGCAAGTGCAGGGTCCTGAGTTCAATCCCCAGGCCCAGAAAATGAAAAAGAAAGAAAAGAAGGGACGAGAGAGAGAGAGAGAGAGAGAGAGAGAGAGAGAGAGAGAGAGAGAGAGAGAGAGAAAACATGCAAAAATGTGGCAAAGAAACAAACAAACAAAAAAAAGCAAGGAAACCAGCAGAAGGAAAATACACAAAGGAAAAGGGCAGCCAAGAAGGAGGAAAGGGCTTAACTAACAATAATTTTCAAAAAGTTAGCAACCCTGATATTGTTTTGCTGCCATTAATAATAGTTTTACAATTTTGTTTAACTTTTATAACAGTGGGATCTGCTCCCTAGTGGTTTGGCAACTGGTTACAACAGAATGGTGGAATGATATTTGGCTTACTGAGGGTTTTTCAAATTACATGGCACTTATCTCACAATATTCAGAGCTGCAGTGTGTAAGTTCACAATTTCGTGTCATGCCTTATACCCGAAGGAACTATAGATTTATAATTAAAACTTGAGGTGAATGTTAAAGAGAAAATTTTATGAACACGTGCTGTTTTGGTATGTGAAGCAGATCCCAGAATTGGATGAGATGTTGAATGTTTTATAAAACCATCCATATAAATCTCTTGCCTGAAAGTTTCTGGGCAAAGAGCAAACTATTACAGTACACAACTACATATGTGAGGCTAGAGGGAAATCATTCCTGCTATGAGCCCTGCTCAGCGACCCTGAGGCCACTGGGCATTGCGAAGAGCTCTTGGCATGTAGCCTCAGTTGAGCATGATGGGGCCACACTGTTCCAAAATTTCCAAATGGCTCGCTGGCTTTCCCAAAATCCCTCAAGTATTTCCCATACACAGGTATTTCTTCAAGTATGTCCGACCACTTCTTAAGTCTACATGTTGAGGTGGCCAGTGATGGTCATCAGGCCTGTTGAGTGTACATTTATAAAAATAATGCATATCCCTTGCAGTTTTTTTTTTAATTTTTTAGAGAACAGTCTGCAGGGTGTCCAGGGTCTCACTACTAGATCAGACTCATTGTGATTCTCCTGTTTACAGCCTCCCAAGTGCTGGCATTACAGGTGCACACCACCATGCCCAGTCTCAGTTGCAGTCTCAGCACTCCTGGGGGTGGGACCAGCCGGGCAGGCCCAGGGATTAACCCTGAGCCCCTGAGCCTGCTTGCAGGTGCTTTAATTCACTGAGCTATTTGGCCGGCCCCCTTGCAGGGGTTTTGGAAAGATTGTGAATAGCAGGTCTTAACCTAGAGTCAATGTTCACCAAGTAGAAACCTTTACTTTCTGTACTCGAACACTTGGTATGTAGTAAAAGTAAAAGGTGTGTTTTGAGCATGCTCACGGATTTTCCCAGAGAGCAGAAAGTTCAGACAGGAGTAGTTCACTACCTAAAGGAGCTCAGCTGTTGAAATGCTAAGAACGATGATTGTTGGGGCAGCCTATGAAGCGTAAGTCATACAGTGTGCTATATTTGGCATATGTAAGTCATGTAAATTTGTAGGTCACATGTTAGGTGCAAAAAGTTACAGGATAACTATGAGTGCTAATAAACAGCCATGCTGTCACACAACATCTATTCTACCTGTGAGGTCCAAGAAGGAAGCTCCTTGGATTTTTCCCTGACACCGTACCCCACTGGGAGGCCACCGTGGTGTGTCTGCAAGGCCTCACATTGTCTGGTCTTTGGTTCCCAGCTGCGGCTAAACCTACACTTCCATCTTTTGTTCTTTCAACATATTTAATAACATTTTAATTCTTACTCCATAACACCTAATTTTCTGTTCCATATTTTAAGGTTGAAGTTTATTCCTCTATTTATTTCATACTCAAAATGGTACATGCAACTAAAACATAAAAACTTTTTAAAAATAAACTACTTCTTTCTCACACTAGGAGAGACCCTGCTTCCTGTATCTCTGTGCCTTTGTTTCCAGTGCCTTTGCCATTTTCCGGCCATTCTTTGCAGCCATTGTGATGCTATTGGCTCCCAAGACCTGGCTGAGATTTTTTTTCCATAATTTTATTGAGAAACAAATAGCAATGAGACAGTTTCAAACCAAATTGCTAAGACAGCTTCAATAATTAACACATTGCATACATTTCGTCCTAGTGGTTAATTGCTGTACAAGATGCGGACATGATATCCTATTTACAAACACTATTAGAACAAACCCCTCTATTCGTTAAGAGAATGTAATTATATATCTATCCTAACCACTTTGAATACACAGATAAAAAATGGACATTCATCTGTATACACTTTTTTTGTTAACTTCCATTATTTGAATATTATAGGTGTGTTAACTCAGCAAAATGATTTAAAAGAGTCCAGTAGTCCATAATAGTACTGAGTCTTCTGCTTCACTGGCAATGTCAGAAATTGTTGAACTGAGTCCCCTACAGTTCAACATAACACCATGGCTTTACTTTTTATACTTTGTTTTTATACTTTTCTGCTGGATGGTGAAGACCAAGATAAGGCAGGACCTATGCAACAAGAGTTGTAGCTTTTGGGTCTGATAAGGTCAGTGAAATCCCCTCAGGATTTATCCTGAGATCCTGTACTTCAGATTGCAGAACCTTTGTCAGTGTCAGCCATGTGGATGAATCACGGCCATTGCTTGGCCAATGTGCTCTCTGTGAAAGCCTGAGAGAATGCTTTCTGTCCATGTGACTCTCCTTAGGCACACTCTACATCATCGATCACTTTCCTCCTTGGCCCCATAATCTCCTTCATCAGAAAATTTGGGACACTACCAAGTTACATGACATTACAGTACAAGTTCTCATATGTTCTCTGCTGAGTCACAATTGACCTTGGAAGGCTAGGGCCAAAATGTTGGCTTTCCTTGCGGCCCTCCTTTTTCTCTAATTTTGGTCTGTAAACTTAGGTTGTTAACCCTCCAGAAGACAAGCTTATTGTTATTACCATACAATGTAGGCTGTTAAGCTTAACCTCACTATCTGTCTGAATATCAAACGTCTTAGGCATAACATGGAGCAGGTATTTTTCATCAAGTATTGACATGTTGAACTTTTTTTTTTCAAAGTTTTATTGATTAAACAGCAATGAGACAGTTTCAAATCAAATCGGAAGTACAGTTTCAACAAATAATACACTGCATATATTCTTCTTAGTGGTTAATTGCTGTACAAGA
>NW_004524585.1:28369120-28381728 GCF_000260255.1 Octodon degus | reverse complement strand
ATCCCTATGATATGATGTTTTCAGATCCTCTGGAAAAATTCCCAGTAGAGGAATAGCTGGTTTAGATATGTTGAACTTTAAGTCCCTACAGAATATGATGAAAAAACATTTAAAAATTAGAATATATTTTTAAAAATAGGCATAGAGAATTATATACTTCTTATGTTTACACATAAGTCCAAAAATCTAACCATATACAACCTTGAAGTAGGACAGTCCTGCAACATCCTTTTCCTGTCTCCTGCCTTCATTCACCCCCCTCTTCTTTTTGAACAATCATCTACCTGAGAGACAGCACAGCAGAAACTGGCATGTCATGACAAGCAGTCTGTATTCAGAAGACCAGAATGACTGGCACTCCAAGCATGAAACTACTATTACGGATTACCATCTGCAGTGCAGTTGCTTAGTTCACAGGTATCAGTATATAAAATTAGTCAGGGTGAGAATCTTTCCAATTAACTGCTAGATTCAAAAATCTTCTGGAGATTCTCAAGATGAGATTTCTGCCTCCTCCTTTGAACTACTCAGCCCTCACTGTTTGCCCCTCTCTGCTGAAAGCATTTGTGGTCTGCCATATATCATGAAAAATCTATGTTGATTTCTAGTGGTTCTGTAATAATAATAATTTAACATAAGAATATTCCATGATCTTTTTTATGATGCTATGGCTCCTGGCATACTGTTGCACCTATAAGAGTGATTGATAAAATTAATTCTTGATTGAGGAATGCCTAATCTATTTGTCTTTGGGTTTTATGTAGTTTGATAGGAAAAACAAAGCAGGAAACACGCAGTTAACTCAGATAATTCTAATAACTCATTTAAAATGTTGCATAGAAAAGAAATTAATCCTTTATGGAACACTTGCACTGAGAGAACTCATTCCTGCAAGGAGCGGATCCCACACCTGCGTGAACCAGGAAGCACTTGTTTTTTTGTAAGCACATGTGTCCTAGGGACAGTAATGATATTGCTTGGTATTTACATAACACTTTATAGGGTTATTTTTTTTTTTTCTTGGCGGAACCGGGGATTGAACTCAGGCCCTTGCACTTGCCAGCAAGCTCTTATTCTGCTGAGCCATCTCTCCAGCCAATACTTTACAGTTTTAAAAGCACTTTTGTGCTTTTTCTCCTTTGATTTTGGGGGTTCCATAAAAGACCCTCATATTCACAGTTTATGTGTTATATGTGGTGGAAGAAACAAAATTCAGTAATTAAAAATGATTATAGAATTGCTCCAATCTTTTACTTGATTTCTTTAAAAAATTGTGAAATCAACTAAAATGCAGTCCTTGCTGATACTTAATAAACATTCTTTAGTACTCCTTCTCATCACTCCCTGCCAATGATCCAGAGCTCCTTCGCTGTGATTTCTGCTAAGCCCACCGACCCCAAGCCCCGCACCTTGTCGGGTGCCAGCCCTCCCTGTCCCTCTTGCCTTGCATGCGCATGTACATGTGAGTGTGGCTCCTACCCTAGAGTCTCTCCAGTGAGGAAGCACTTGTCATTCATTGCACACTGAGGATGGAGGCAACCAAGGGAAAATCACAGGATTATAATGGCCAACTCTGAATACTCTCGCATTAATTTTTTCATGTAATTCCCATAAGCATCTTGAAAAATATAGTTAGCCCATTATTTTTAAAGGATAAAATTAATATTTTATTCTCATTTATAATCATATGGCAGTTGGGTATAGTTTCCATACTTCATATTTTTTGTAAATAAAAAATATTAAAAATTTTAAACAGCTGGTAGTTATGTTCTTAAGAAAACACGGTTAGACCAGCTCCTTAATGGTGGCTTCAAGCTTTTTCTTATTAACACCAGAAAACTCACTCACCTTCTCCTCCTTTAAAAAAAAAAAAACTGGAAGGTTGGCAGCATTTAACCTCACACCCTGCAGCAACATCCTGACAGTCATCCACGTCTACTTCAGGGAACAACACGTTGGAATGTTTTTCAGACAGGGAATGAAAGGAAGGCCTGATCATTTTGCAAAGCCCATACCACATGGATAAAAATCAGCTACTGCAAGTTTATCTGCAGCAACCAGGGCTTGCTGGAAGTCCTCTTTGCTATAGATCTGCTGCACCGTGCTGGCTGCTGGGGGCCTGATGAGCTACCGAAGCAAATGATGGAAGCAGATGGAAGGCGCGGGATGTAGCTCAGCCTGTTATTTTAGATGAGGAAGCTAATGGTAAGGTAGAGACTTGGGCAAGGTCACAAAATCAGTAACATGTCTGTACTTAAATTTTCTCTTCTGACTCCAACTCTAACATTTACTCTTTCTTTCTAATTTTTATGTATTTGGTACAGGGTCTCACTACACAGCTCAGACTCCTAGTGATCCTCCTGTTTCAGCCTTCCCATCTCTGGGATTACAGGTGTACACCCTTCAGCTGGGTTGTGGTGGCCAGCTCAACCCAACTGGGGTGGGGCCAGCACAGTATGCAGTGCCAGGGATCAAGTCTGGGTCTTTACACCTACCTAGGCAGGTGCTTGGACTGCTGAGCTATCTCTGAGGCCCCAATATTTATTCTTTCAATTATATCACAGCTACTTCCTAGCTATCAGAAAATTCCTCCACCAACCTTCTTCTAAATTTTCTAGATTCTAACTCATCCTTTCTGATGCCAACTAACGTTGTGGTTTGAGAACAGTACTTTTCTGAAAATATCGTACTGTTGAAGCACATAAAGATAGTTTTAGTACATGTCATTAGCAACTCAAGAATTGGCATGTTTTGTTATTATTTCTCATAAGAGCATTAAAAAGCATTTAAGAATCTCAGTGTCTATTTCAGTTTTTCTTATTTGCATTTCCCCTTAGAACTGGTTGTTCGAAGGAGAATTGCCAAGTTCTTAGTTCTTAGTTCTCAGTTTAATCCCATTTAGCTAAAAATTATTACACACCCACTACATGCTACTGTGACAGCCATGGTGGCCTCCAGGTAGGCACCGGTGTTCCACCTGCTGGCCAGGAAGTTGCCATATACTGGGAGAAAGCTGACAATAGACAGAGTTGACTAAGTGCTAAATACAGGCATGATTAACATGGACAGTTACAAAAATAAGACTACAAAGAAAGGAAAGAAAAAAGAAAGGAAAATTCAACAAATCAATCTTCCTTGGAACAGTTACTAGCATATTGAACTTTTTAGGAGATTTTATAAATACACATATACACATATATAAAGCACAAAATACAGTAATACTTTCTGTACATTGCTAGCCTGTATTCATTGCCATAGATGCCTTTTTCATTTTCATATTCATCTTTGTGACTATACAAATTATGTTTTTTCAGATAGCTGTGCTACCAGATGTCTACATTCATATTTGACATGTTCATTCATCCAGTAATTAATCTTGTTTTATAGAGTTTTTTAGACAGTGATTTTACATCAGGTGGAGTTTGTTATTTTGATTTCAAAATGACAAGTGATACAGGAAAGATGAAGAAAGTGAGAGGGAAGGATTTGCTGCGTTACCTGAAGTGAGTGAGACACACTGAGCAGTCCTCTAAACAGTTGCAGAGGAAGACAGAGGCCACAACTTCCCTAGAAACATAGCTTAATTAAGGAGAGATGGTCAGGCCACTTAAGGGTTTGATGCTGTTATGACTCTATTTTTGTTGTCATGATTTAGCTTTTGCACAACTCTACTGCTAGCTAAAAAAATGTCAGCTCAGAAATTCTTTTGAGTAGTTATAACTGCATTGGTGTCCCTCAGGTTCTAAAATAACAACAAAACAAGTACATTTTAGGTTTGGAAATAGAGGGTCTAGCTGGCTTTCTTGAGGCCAGATTTTTTTCCTCCTTACCTCTGGAATATTACAAAGCATGGGAGGAAAGAGAAAAAGTCAAGGGAAGAAAAAACAATGCTAACTTTTTGTCTTAGTTACTTTTCTTGTTGTTGAGAAAAAATACCTAACATCCAGCATTAAAGCAGCAAATGTTTCTTAGCTCCTAGTTGAAAGAGGTTTCGGTGCATCGTTGGCTGGCTTCAAGGTAGGGTAGCATGGCAAGGGGCATCACAGGGCAACAGGACAGCAGGCAGAAGTCAGTAAAGAGCAAGCAACATGTGACAAGCCTCTTCCTGTTCCTTATATCTTATCCAGGCTACCCACCCTTAGGGCAGGTAGCACTCGCACCCTTAGGGCAGGTAGCATCCCACACTGGAGGTCCAGCCACCTCTGAAGAGCCCCATCTATGGCTGCATGAGGCTTTAGGGCAACATATAGATATAAGCCATTATAGTTAAAAAATCATAGTAGTATCCTAAGTTAGAGTTTCTGAAGAAAAAATGAGCATCATCTGGTGACCGGAAGTGTGTACAAGAGCATGAAGCTGTTTGTTTTACTCTCCATTCAATATAGTTCTATTTATATAAAATCGTTCTGTTGAAGTATGTAAAGCTCTCCTAAAGATAGATGTTTCCTTCATAAGCCAATGCCTGGGTTCCAGCCTAGACTTTACCATGATTAGGACAGGAAGTTATGGGGTTTTGGTCTTCTGAAAAGGAGCAGAAGAGACCCCAGTCAGTGTTGGCTTTTCCATGTTAATCCTGGAAACTTCCTTGTGCATCACCAAGTCTGTAGACAGCAGCGCTGGAGAAGTGTACCCGAATCCAGTTAGTGGACTGGCTGCCCTGACTGGATACCAACTTGAGTCCTCCATTGGGCTGTCTACTCAAGCATTGTTTCTGGCATCCAATCACTTGGAAATTTCCAGTCTCTGGAGTTACCAAGATCAATGTTCATTTCAGCTCATCTTTCCCAAGAAAGGGGCAAAGGTCAAAAAGACCATAACTACATGGACATGCCAAGACAGAATGCCTTTGGTAGTAGTTAAACAAGATGGGCATTTACTCAGACTAAGCAGGAGCACTTTCTAGAGGGGTTGCACAGCCTTCCTCAGGGTGTGTTCCTCCTGAAGGACCCTGAACAGAGGTCTCTGCAGCAGAGGTTGATGCTTTTCATCTTCTGGTCTGGTTTACTTCAGCTCAGTTTATTCATTACTCGTTTTCAGCTCCTCTGGCAGCTCCATGGGATACCATTTCTATGTAGGAATCAGAGGCCTGATGGAGCCTTGATAACAGACTTAAAGAGCTTCAAGGGGTCCAGAGAGCTTTGTTCAGCAGCTCTATACTTAGAAATTCCATGCTACTTGCAGAGCCTCTGTTCTGAGGCAGAGACAGGTTGGCTACATATCTAGATACCGACCTTTGGGCCCTAATAAGCTGAGTGACAAGCTTACACTTAGGAAGCATGACAGCTATTCTTATCACTAGAGAAAGATATCCACTAGAAACTAGGACTTCCTGTTATTAGACTATAAACATAATGTCTGAAAACTCGTAATGCGGTGGATAATAATGAAGCAAATCCAATTAGCCACACTGTCATCCTGTTCAACAGCCTGTCTTAAGAAAACTCGCTAAAAGCTTTACTGAAATCAAGAGGCACAACACTGTCCACATTTCTCTGATCTATTAGCCTTATTAGCAAGATGAAAGACATTAATTTAAAATGAAATAATCTAAGTGAACCTGTGTGACTCTTATGATTATTGTTTCTTTTTTTTAGGACCTAGCTATTTAGCAGTCTAGAAATTTTAGAATTTCTCTCATACTGAAAC
This sequence comes from Octodon degus, assembly GCF_000260255.1. Taxonomy (NCBI): domain Eukaryota; kingdom Metazoa; phylum Chordata; class Mammalia; order Rodentia; family Octodontidae; genus Octodon; species Octodon degus. Next base: position 28,376,082 of record NW_004524585.1, on the reverse strand, counting down.
CTAAATTAAGGTCTTGAACACATGAATACATTTGTTATTGTTTGTTTCATCATTTTTATATTTTAATCCAATGGTAATTCATATCTTATTTGTCTATTGACACATCCTTTTTTTTCCTGTCTGTTCTGAAATCTGAAACCTCAGAGCTTAGATAACTTACAGCTCAATAACACAGTCCATGAAATTCAATGGCTAATTTTACATGCAAGATTACTAAACTAAGATGTTTTGATTTAATAAGGGAAATGAATTCTAAAAGTTTCTAGAGAGAAAAAAACTAATTTCTATTAATTATGATGGTAGGACCATTAAAAACTGAGGCTTACCATCCAATCCATTCTCCTTTTCTGTTCTCTGAACTCACGCTCTCCTGTATTGGCTGAGCACTTAAGTAATGACCAGAAAAACTATTTATAGTTTATTTTATAGCTGAGAGTGTAGTTCTGTTGAACAAAAGGATAGATGACAGTTCATACTGAGTGAGTTGCTTAACTCTTGAGCATTTCTCTACAATTTTGGTTCAGTTATTTGAATCAACACCATGATGTCAGAGTTTTTGGAAAATGTAAAAAGAAGATTGGATGCTTTGTCTCCTATAAAAGGTAGAATTTGTTATGGTGTGAGGTAGGGATAGCAAAAAGCCCAGGTATCTGTGGCAGAGTAATACTGTGTACGTATTGCTGCTCCTTCTTAATCACATGAAAAAGCATTTGCATGCTCAAAACTGGGCTGGTCTTCGCCTGTATACCATACAAGGCGCCTGTATACATTGTGAAAGGCAATTGCCCAGGTATCATTTATAGCCTGTGAAACCCAATAGTGTGACATTCATTTAATCTGTCATCTTTTTTGCGCTCTAATGTAGGTTTCTGAGGCTACCATATCCCACCCTCTGCTGCAATCACAGGCACATTGTAAAAGCGGACAGACAATGAGTTAGCTAAAAAAAAAAAAATAGTGATTCACTGCTGAAATTAAATGTGTTTTTAGCCACTTGGAGGAAAGATATTACAAGGAAATCTAATAATAAAAGAAACATATTATTTATTAAAATACCCCTTAGCAAAAAAGCTTGAATTTTTCATTCAGTGGAGGACTCTGAATGAATCATTTAGAGATAAGTTTGTATGTATATCAAGAAATGGTGGAATTTTATCTCATAAACTTTAATATGCAGGATTTTATTTTTATAGATTATGCATGAAGCAACATTATTTAGAGTGGGAAAAGCATACACTTTGGAATTTATTGGTCCCAGACTTAAATCCTTACTTTTAAAAGCTTCACAAACTTTAACTCCTCTCAAACTTCAATTTTCTCACCTTAGCTTGAGAAACAGGCCTCATATAGTTGTTGAGAGGCCATTACAATGTGATTTTACTACCTGATGTAATGTATGTCACATTAAATATAAATACTGCAGTTTGAATTTCATTTCTCAATATCCAAATCTGACAAGTTTTCCATGATAACATCATGGTTAACCCAAATTCTTATTTTATCATAATAAGATCTGGACAAATAAATCATACATCTATGATTACATATGTATTTTGGTGACCAGTAACTAAACCAATATATTAAGCCAAACTTGAGTTATGGCAATCATCGGACTCCCTAAATCCTTACGTATCTCTTAAATGGTTTCTGAGGCATTCTCACTACTGTAGTAGGAATTTGAGAACAAATTTACTAGTCTTATTCATATAAATTAATTTATTCATGTAATATAACCTTGTATTTGTTGCTTTTCTTATTGCTGAGCCAAAGAACCCAACACTCAGAGTTAAAAGAGCAAAGGGTCATCTTAGCTGACAGTTGAAGTTGCAGTCTATGATCAGCTGGCTCCAAGGGAGGGGGTCAGGGCAAGGGGAGCTGCAGCAGAGAAGTGGTACATCCAGGCCAGGCCAAAGGGAGTGAGCGGCAAGCCTTCTTTCAGTTCCTCTTTTATTCCATCCAGGCTATGAGCCTACTAATTGGTGCTCCCCACACTCAGGATGGTGCTCCCCATTATCCACATCCAGAACACCGCTAAGCCAATCAGTGGACTGTTCCCATCATTGCACCATTAATCCATATTTGCACACTCTGGATCCAGCCACCACAAAAAAGTCCTACCTCCGAAGAGTGTATGACGCTTTGGGGGGATCCTAGATAACCATAAAGATGGCCATAAGAACCATCTTTGCCAAAAGAAAACATTCAATGGACTGTGAAAGTGAATATCATTATGTAATTTCCAAAACTTTTTCTTCCCATTGATTTATTAATAATATTGAAACTAACAGTTTTGGAGGTATTACTGATAGGTATGTTAATAATGGAATACCTATGCCTGTTCGTTTCTCTTAGATACTCTGAATTTACCTCCAAAGACCAGCTGGGTGAAGTGCAAAATGGACTCAAGTGGCTAAGACCATGTTCACTAGGAGGGTCATGGATGGGACCAACTGATCACACTGCTTAATTGTAACCACTCACTTCTCAGACTGCGGGCCAGAACAGGTCTGAGTCAGGATGCCTTTCAGCTGGTGGTGAGGTAATGCACAAGGTCATCTGACTTCACAGAAAATAACTTCCGTAACTAGGTATGCAAGACTTAGGCATCGAATGTCTGATGTTGATCATTCATATGATGTGGATCTCAGTAGAAATCACACACTAACCACCAGGCCGAAGCCACCCTTATATTAGCCACCATTAATATATTTTGAGCAACATAGTATATATAAGTGTAGTCCAACACTTTTAAATATGTAGAATTTTATATAAAATTATGACTTCTGGGTCTCTTTTAAAAATGATATTTAGCAGCTCTGGGCTTTAATTCCCACAAGATGACCACAGAGAAGTGTGGAGTGGGCTGACCCGCCCTTGGGCCATGCCTGTGGTCTTGTAGGCACCAAAGTCCCAGTCAGCACAGCCATCTGTTTCACTTGGGGTGGACCTCGTAGTCATTTGAACTTTTGGCATCAAATAAAATTTGTTTATGCTCATAGCTGCTGCACCAAATACTGTGTGACCTCTTAAATAAAAATTATAAATACATTATTCATGTTTATGATTTTTAAATGAGTTATTTTCTAGGGCATGGTCCTTTCATTACAGCATAAAAACCAGAATGAGATTGCTAGGAGAATAAAGCAAGAATTGATATTTCTGAAAGGACAGAATGCTTCCTTTTCTTTTCAATTTATTACTAATAGAATAATATTAGAATAAATCAGGTTACAAAATTTCCAATGGGGGGAAAATGAAGATTACCTCAATTCTGTACATTTTAAACTTCCTATTGTGAAATTTACTGTAACACACTCATTTTATTCAGTGTGACATGTTATTTCCTTTCAGATGCGTATGTAGGTCAAGTTCAGTGAAAGTGAACACAGAGCATCTCTCTGGTGAAACTTCTCGGTACAAGAGAATTCCCCAGCCAGAAATAGAGGGGTGTGAGGTTTAATCCTTGTCCCATAGGGTCTCAGGGAGGTGTGCTGCCTCAGGAGAGACACTGCCTTAGGAAGAGCAGATGCCTGATACGCTGGCTCACAAGAAGGCTTTCGCTGGAAGGAGGTTGGTGTACTCAGATGAGCTCTGAGCAGGTTGCTGAGAAGATGGATGAAAATTGAAGACTACGAGAAATAAAAAATTTGGCAGCTCAACACATGATCTTCAGTCTTTGCAGGAGTGAGAAAACCCTTTGTTTTATGCCTGTCCTTTAAAGTATTGGTAGTCTAAACTTAGAAAGAACCCTGCAGTTATTGATTAATCAGTGAAAAAAAAATACTCTATTCTTCACTAGATAGATTAATGAAGATTACAAGTTTTGGGTTAAAACAAAACTAAGTATTACCTTTTCACTTATTGTCTGATTTGGCTAAGTTTTGTAACCTGGATTAGCCCCAAATTAAATTTATTAGTCTTTAAGATATTGTTATGAGAATGACTAACATACAGGCCTTCATATTTGATAGTTTTGAGTATTGCATTAGAGAACATAATGCTTGTACAAGAAATGCCACCTGGGCTGGTGAGATGGCTCAGTGGTCTAAAGCACCCACTTAGAACAAGCTAAGCTAAGCAAAGCACTGGGAACACGGTTTGATCCCCCAGCACCACATGCCAGCCAGCCCTGCCCCCTGGTGGGCTGAGCTGGCCACACACACACAAAATAAATAAATTAAAAAAAAAAGAAAAAGAAATGCCACCTGCCAATCTTGTTAGTATTATCTGATATTAGTTGTTTAAAACATGGTGTACTGCATAGAAAGACACAGCAGATTAAAGTGCCTGCTTAGGCAGGGGCCAGGGGTTTGATTCCCACAGTTCCATAACGGCCCTGCCCCTGGGGCACACTGAGACAGCAATTGAGACTGGGCTTGGTGGCGCATGCCTGTGATCCCAGCGCTTCGGAGGCTGAAAAGCAGGAGGATCACCACGAGCCTGATGTGTGTAGTGAGGCCCTGTAGACACTGTAGAGCCTGTACTACATACATAAAGAAAAAGAAAAGGAAAGAAAAATACTCTTCAAATAGTGTGAGGTTGGAAAAAGCAGAATATAAATTTGTGTGTTATTGTGTTTTCTCCTACATAGAAAAAAATATAGGTGGAAGGGGAAAAATGCAAAGGAAGTATTTCAAAATGCTACGAATGAGGGCTGGTAGTGAAATCATGTATCATTTTCCTTTTCTAATTTCTAGTTATTTTGAGATGTCTTCAATATTACTTTGTATAATAAAAGTACAGTCATCCTGCATGATGCTAGCCACTTGGGTAAGAAACTCTGTAGATGCTCAAGTCTCTTATGCAAATGCTATAATATTTACACAGCACTCACACACATTCTCCGTGTACCTTAGACCATCTCTAGATTTTTTGTAATACTGAATGCAATGTGAAAAGTTCTACGAAAAAAAAAAAAAAGAAAATACCTGTTTCGTGTTATGTCTAAGATGTATGATACTCAGACAGATAGTGAGGTTAAGCTCAACTGCCTATGTTCTAGGGTAATAATATCATTAAGCTTCTCTTCTGGGGGGTTAACAACCTAAGTTTGCAGACCAAAAATTAGACAAAAAGAAGGGCTGCAAAGACAGCCAACACTTTGGCCCTAGCCTTTCAAGGTCAGTGAGGACTCAGGACATAAGGGATTCTGTACTGTAGTATCATGTAACTCAGTTGTGTCCCAAATTTTCTGGTCAAGGAGATTATGGGGCCACAGACGAAAGTGATCGATGATGTAGAGTGTGTCTGAGGAGAGTCACATGGAGAGAGAACATTCTCTCAGGCTTTCACAGAGAACAAATTGGTCAAGCAATGGCCGTGACTCATCCACATGGTTGACAATGACAGAGGATCTGCAAACTGCGGTACAGGGCTACAGGATAAATCTTGAGGGTACTTGACTGACTTTATCAGATACAAAAGTTACATTTCTTGTTGCACAGGTCTTGCCTTATCTTGGTATTAACCATCCAGCAGAAAAGTATAAAAATGAGTTATAAAAAGTAAAGCCATATCAATATGCTGAGCTGTGAAAGGCCCAAGTCAACAACTTCTGACATTACCAGTCCTACAGATAACCCACTACTATTATGGACTACTGGACTATATTGGAATATTCTGCTGAATTCACACACCTACAATATCTAAATGGCAATGGAATACCCATCTCTGACCAAAAAAAAGGGGATGCAAATGAAGGACCATTTTGTATGTGTATATACAAAATAGGATAAACATACAGCTACTTTCTCTTAATTCAATGAGAAGAAAGACTTGTACTAATAGTGTTTGGGCAAGATATCATGTATGCATCTTGTACTATGAATAACTACTACGAAGACAACAATATGCAATGTACTCATTATTGTAACTGTCCTACTGACCTGTTTTGAAACTGTCTCATTGCTATTTGTTTCTCAATAAAATTAATTTTAAAAAATGGCTGGAAAAGAAAAGTTCTACAAAATTGTTATAGTGTATTGTTTAGGAATAATGACCAAAGAGAAAAAAGGCTGTATACATCAATATGGACACAATATATTTCTGAATATTTTCAATCGATGGTTGGTTGATTTTGTGGATGTAGAGCCCACAGATATAAAGGGCTGACTATAATTCAGTAAGAAAATCGTGTAAAACTCTCATAATAAATCTTACATATTTTACTTGTTATTATTCACTCTCAGTATTATAGATCTCTTCCTTCTTTGCTTTCTAAAAATGTCAATTTAAGAGTTAAAGGGAATAATCAGGGTCATATTTAATTGGAGATAAAATTTCATCCAGGCATGGATATTTATCTGAATTAGACTGTTGGTCTTTTTTAATGGGTCTTGCCTGAATCAAGTATAATTAAAATGGTAACTTTAATTTCATTACAACAATAAACAAGCTGTATTTGTTTCTTTTAGCTCCCACTTTAAAAAGAAACACTAAAAAGGATCTTGGAATGTGCTTTATTTCAAAAGGTAAGGTCTAGCTAAAAGTATATGAAAATAGAGTCCTAGCCCAGGTCCGGTGAGTGTGTGGACAGCTTCCTGCTACCCTGCGCCAGCAGGACAAGTCCCAGCCCAGGTGCAGCGTGGGCCGGACCCTCTCCCACCCCCTTGGACCACCCCCCACCACTCCGCAGTAACTCCCCACCCCGCCCGCTGAGTAGGAATTTCTGCCACATCTGGGAACCCCCAGATCCAGTCCTAGCCCAGGTCCTGGGAGTGTGTGGGAGAGCTTCCTCTTCCCCCTACTTCACCTTTTCCCCTCCAGGCACAGCTCAGGCCTGGCATACACGCCTGGGGTGTAATCCTGCAGCTTCAATCCCTGCAGAGAGTGTAGAGGATAGATCCAACCAGCTAGTCCAGGAGCAGAACATCTCGCCACAGGGGCACAACAGGTTCACCCTCAAGGGTAGCAGCGGGAAGGAGCTGAGCACAGCAGCCAGACCCAAGCCAGAAGCAGCTGGA
>NW_004524585.1:28341220-28341846 GCF_000260255.1 Octodon degus | reverse complement strand
CTGTACTTCCGATTGGATTTGAAACTGTCTCATTGCTATCTGTTTATCAATAAAACTTTGAAAAAAAAAAAAGAAATACTTGTTTTGTCTTAGAGTGGTCGCTATTTTTCTTGGTAAGGTGGAGTGTTAACCGAAGAAGGTCTGCTTTGTTCACTGTAAATTTCTAAAATGAGTTTTGCAATAGAAAAAGAGTTGATTCACAAGGAACCCAAGAATGGAGGTGGGAGACTTGTATGTCAGATTTGTCTCCCTGAGGACAGGGTTTGGATATTGACGGGATTTTAAAAAGCACACAGGGTGCAGTATGGGGATGGAGCTGGGAAGCCACCAACCATTTGTATATGCACAATCCATCTTCACAAGCCTTCATGAAACCCATTTTCAGAACACGGCAGCATTAGCATGATCTAAGGTGGGGTTTTCAGTCTCCTGACCACAAAACGAGAGTTTATGCAGATTTACTTTTGGTTTCATAAGAACAAATTTCAAAAAAGAAAACAACATGGCACCTGTCTTCAAAGTTCCAAAATTTGATTTTACATTCTCTTAATGAATAAAGTGATTTGTTCTAATGGTGTTTGTAAATAGGATATCATGTCTGCATCTTGTACAGCAATTAACCACTA
>NW_004524585.1:28330447-28341120 GCF_000260255.1 Octodon degus | reverse complement strand
TTTATCAATAAAATTATGGAAGAAAAAACAACAAAGTTCCAAAATTTGATTAGAACAAACATATTAAACTCACAGGGCAGGGGAGATGGCTCAGTGGAATAAGCGCTTCCCTGGGAATCGCAAGGGCCTGAGTTCAATCCCCGGTTCCGCAAAAAATAAATAAATAAATAAATAAATAACTCACAAATGAAGCATCTACAGAATGAAATAATATGTAAAAATTTTGATAATGTCTGGTCCTGAACATTATTATTTTACTTGATGCTAGCTGTTTTCTTAAGTGCTTTTATATTAACCCTCAAAACAAACTTATGAGTAAGATACTATTGTTGATCCTCCTTTGTATAGCAATGGTATTTGCAGCCCAAAAAGGCTAATAATTTGTCTAAGATCACACAGCTAGTTAGTGGTAGAAGTAGGATTTAAACCAAATGAACTAGTTATGATGACTATTTCTGTTATTGCTGTTTTGTATTTGCTTTAATATTAAGAATATTACAAGCTTAAGATACACACATTCCCCACATTCCTGTTTTATATCTCCATGCAGGAAGGTTGGCCCCTGACAAAACCCTCAACCTGACTAATGATCTTCAACAAGAAACAAGCGGCCCCATGCTTCTCAAAGGTCTGAGATACTTAGAATTGTCTTACCACATGATGGACAGAAGGAATTTTTCAAATTTCTTTGAAAAGCCTCAAGGTTTGTATGACTTTCAGAAAATGTAGCCAGGCATATTGGTTAGCTTGCGCAGTGCTTAGCAGGCTGAGGCAGGAGGATCCTTGTGAGTTTGAGGCCAGCCTGGGCTATGTAAGTGAGTTCAAGGCCAGCCTCACTACATGATGAAATCCTATCTCAAACAAGCAAGCAAAATAAACAAGCAAACAGAAAATTAAGTAAATACACAATATCTGGAGGATCAATAAGAGTCTGTGTGTTTTATATGAACTCCTTGGAATTAAATATGAAGAAGCTGAGGACACTGGCCCATAGGGCAGTCAACACCTAGTCTTTAACAACCTATGTCCCTCTTTCTTTGTCATAGTCAATCCTAACAGCTACCAGGATCAGAGTTACAGTTGATTCCACCAACAGTGATTTCTATCTTACATCCATCCACAGTGTCCTCTCGGGTAGGAACTTACAACTAATGGAAACTCTGTTAAATGCTGTGGGAGCCACATAAAGATAGGTAAGATGCAAAGAGAAGTTGTTCTGTGTTTCTGGAAAGATTCCTGAGGAAAGTTGAGTCAAGCCTTTTAGATGGGTACAAGCTGTGCTTAGAGCTAAGTCTAGTCCCTCTCTAAACCACCCCGTGTCTTCTGCAGAATTCCCTTCACTGGTGTTGTAACTGACACAGAGAGCTGGAGGGAGGAGGCCTCAGGCCGTGACAGGAAGCTTCCCTCGGCCATCTTCAAGCTGCGTGTGTGACCCGAGCTGTGCTCCTCACATTCAGAAGCCTGCTGAATTCCTCTCAAAGGATGGAATCCAGTAGAAAATTAAAGTAGGTCTGGACTCCTGTCTCTTTTTTCTTTCCACTTTGATGTAAAAGTCTTTGATCAAGCAAGACATTAGGTCTAAAACCTCTTAGTAACGATAGAAAGAAAACAAACAGGAAAAAACGTGATGGAAATGACACACTCTGTTTCACGTTCCCACCTAGAAAGTGCTTAACAGATTTTATGGAAGCAAGATATAGGTGAGGTAATAAACTTTGGTGGGGTGACAGAAAGTCAGCCAGGAAGCAGAAGCACAGGAAGCCTGCTCTCCAAAAGGGAGGCTTTCAAACATGAAAAGATGTCAAAGCGAGCACTGTGAAATATATATGCAATGAAAACACCAGACGTCTTCTGATGGAACTCATAAAGAAGAAGAGGTGCTTTGGAAGAAATCTGTTTGTTTCCACACCAGCCAGTGCCAACTGCTATGCCTTGGCCCCGAGCTGTAGCTCTGATGGGAAACTGGTGATTTTGATCACCTGAAGGATGGCTATGGTGACAAAAATGATTCTGGTGGGGATTATAATACAAAAGATGTCCCATGATCAATTGGATTATGCAGCACTGTGTTTTAGCTGCTGCAACCTTGATTATTATCAGATTCCATGGACATTTCAGTGTAAGCTCTGATTTCCATCTGACACAGATTTGTATTATTTTTTAAAAGTCTAATTAAATGTGTGTGAAAATTAAGGAAAACTTGGTTTTTTAAATAGAAAATATAAATTCACAATTTTATTGTCATGGAAGGTAACAGTGTCTGTTTTTCTTGTTCCAAAATGTTAGAATTGTTGTTAACATATTCTTAACAATATGTTGTTATGGGGGGCCGCAGAGATGGCTCAGTGGAATAAGCGCTTCCCTGGCAAGTGCAAGGGCCTGAGTTCAATCCCCGGCTCCGAAAAAATAAATAAATAAAATAAAAACAATATGTTGTTATGGGTGTCTTCCCATAAACTCTCAGTGAGTTTTTGAAATCTTTTCTTGCATTCTTTTGAGAAAAGCAATTCAAGTTTTCTTCCTTTTGGATTTTCTTTTTTCTATTTGTTGAGATTCAAGCCTGAAGTCAGTTTCAGAAAATATGGATTTTAGGTTGATCATTTTCTCCTCTCTTCTGTTTATTTAAATGAAATGTATGAGTGAGGCCGAAATATAAACATCATGCAGCAGAATACTGTTATGCAGCCTTCACGCTCTGGGTCAGAGGGACGATCGTAGTCAGTAGTGATCCACCTGCTGTGGACACGCGTGTTCAGCGTGTTGAATTTGCTGCATAATTAAATAGTGTGGAGCTCTTCCCCCCAAACTCCAAGACTGCTAGCACAAATCCTTTGCGAAGAATTTTTTTTTTCCGTTACTTCAGGCTGCCTTTATGGGCAGGTCTGGTGCAGGTTCTGGAGCTTGGAATCGAACCTAGGTCCTCTGTGCCTGACTGCATTTGCACAAGCAGCACTTCAAACAACTGAGCTATCTGGCAAGGCCCTATTAGTATGAATCCTAATGAAGAATTTCCATATAAATATTTTTCGTTTCATTTGTGAATTTAACAATGACTGGAATATCTCTTGTATGGCAAAAAAGTAGAGGTGGGGGTGTTAGAGTAGTGAACAAAATGATCATGTGGTTGACCTTCAGGGAACTTCCTGTGTGTCTTATTTATCCAGTTATCACAGTCTGCACAGCAAACTACACTAAAACCCAAACAGTATGGGCTATAATTTAATCAATCATTATTTTAGTATTCAGATGTCTGGTTCTACTGTACTATATGTACTTCTTATGATTCAAAATTATACATAATATAATGGAAACAGAAGCATCAAAATCATACATTTAGATCCTAGCTCTAAATGACTAGTTCTTTTACATTATACAGATTTCTTAAGTTTTATGAGACTTATTTCTATATTTTTTAATTCAGGGTAATAGCTCAATCACTGGTAGTATGACAGTTGAATAAGATGAAGAGACTAGTACAGTTCCTTACTTGAGGTCATTTCAAATTTCCTGTCCCCTCCCCGTTGCTCTCTGTTGTGGTTTTCCTAAGTCACCAAGACAATATTAATTATTGCTGATCTATCTATAGTTGGGATTAAAAACCAGATGCCAATTTAGAATAAAAAGCGATTAATGTCTTATGAGGCAACAAAAACCAAAGTCACGTAGTCTTTCTGATAATAGAAAATGTTTCATCTTATGAATTTTGAAGAATTGTAAAATGACTGGACTTTATTCAGTTGTGCTAAATTACAATTCTATAACACTAAAGAGATGACCTCAAACAAATCTCAGAAAATACTTTAAATACATTAGGTACAAAGTAATCAGCAATTTAAAAATTATATAGATTATATAGATAAACCAGTACTTTTGTATTCCAGCAATCATTTTTTATTGACTCCACCAACTTTCTATTTTTAACTTAGTGTAGGTTCAAATTTCATGTTTATTTTGCTTGCTAGCACTTGGTTATCAGTAAGAGATAAAAACAAATAATTTGCAAGTAAAATTACATAAATTTAAAAGTTTGGAAGAGAAAAAGATTTTAATATTTAGACACTGAAAGTAATTCAATGATGACTTATGGTAAGTTACAACTGTAATAAATGAATTATTCTTTCATAAGACTTTTTCCTCATTTCTGTGCTTAATGTTACAGTAAAATGGCAGATGTTTTAGCACCATGCCCTAATTAGCTTAGCTAGCTGGCAAGCCAGGCAGATGTTTTGAAAATTGTGTATTCTGTGAGTGCTCAGACAAGAGTAGAATGGACTTACCTTTTAGAGCAATAAGAACTGTCAGCATTAAGTGCTTTAAAAAAATCAAGATTTTTTATGCATCGTCAGTGAACAAGGATCAGGAGTTGTTTATTAAAAACTGCTTAAGTTTCTTAACTAAATGACTAAGAGTAAACTGACACAAATTCATTGAAAAGATTAAAATGTCAACCACAGGGCTGGCAGGATAGCCAGCAGACTAAGAGTCGGCTTAGGAAGCACAGGGACCGCAGTTCAATTCCGCAGCACATGCCGCGCCAGCCCTGCTGGGGTGTACTGAGCATCTACAGAGTCCTGGTGTAGTGGCACACAGCTGTTATCCCAGCACTGGGGAGGCTGAAAATAGGTGGATCATTACAAGTCTGGAGTCTCAGCTGCATAGTAAGACTCTGCAGAAAATGAAAAAAAAAAAAAACACCTAAAATGTCAACCACCAATCTTGAAGTATAAAAACCCTAAATCAGAATTTGTATTGTAAGACCTGGGAAGATTGCTATGGGTTCTCAACATAGAAACCAGATCTGAGTCCAAATTAAAGTTTAAATATGAACCTTTTATTACCGGGCCTGGGACCACTTGACCATACTCACGCAGGAGAGGACAAATGGCCTGGAGCCTTAGAAGTATAGAAACTGAATCCTGTTGGGCAGACAAATCTGTCATTTAACATAGAACAGTACCTTTAGGTTCAATGTGACCATTACTCAGCATACATTTTTTCTGGGAGCATTGTTTTCTGGGAACTCTCAGTCTATTGATGATTTATCAGTGGTACAGCAAGCCTCCTTGTGGTCTTACAAGGAAGCAGGGTCACAGAAATTTGAACAGAGTAATTTTTTACATTTAGTTTTATATTAACTCATCACATTATTTTTAAATTAACCCTTCACAGGTTAATAAGCTCAGTAGAATAAGCACTTGCCCAGCAGGAGCAAGGTCCTGAATTCAATTCCCAGTACTGAAGGAAAAAAAAAGAATTTGTATTAACTTTAGTTTCCAAAGAACTTATGTTAACAAATGTGAATAGTGAAAGTTATTCCTTACTTATTAACCATGTGGAGGCTACTAAACAAAGGGTATATTTTACATTCAGAACCTTGAAAGAAAATTGTGAAAGACACTCATGAATAAGACGCTAGTCAAAGTCTTTGAAATGATAACTAAATAAAATTACTGCCATAGAAAATAAAAATTCAACTGGAACTTTCAAAGAAAATACATTATTTCTTTGGGTAAATATTACCTTTATCATGCTTCTTTTTCTCTTATTCTTTTAATATATTGGTAGTTGTTAATTTCCATACATTATTTAATGTCTATCATGAAAACACAAATGGTTCTGATTTCTTTGGGTTGACTGAACTAGGAATGGAAAGAAAGGTTATCAAGACATAGGGCATGGTGGCTCTGCATGCAATTTACAGAAACCCAAAGTCAGCAATCACCTGGAATTTTGTAAGCTATAGTTGAACCAATCTCCTAAAAACAGTAGGTATTTCAGTGTGTTTTCTTCTGTGCAATGTCTGCACCCAAAACTAAGTGCAATCAAATGTTCCTCAAAGCATACAAATGATGCCATTTTTATTTAAATAGTTCAATGAAATCTTTTTGGCTTTAAAATGCATTTTCCTGGGGCTGGGGAGATAGCTCAGTAGAACAAGTGCTTGCCTGGCAAGAGCAAAGGCCTGAGTTCAATCCCCAGTTCCACCAAAAAAAAAAAAAAAGAAAGAAAGAAAGAAAATGCATTTTCCTAAATTGCTCTGTCCATATTTAAAGGAAATAAATGAGAACAAGATAATGAAGAACAAATTCCTCTCATTCAGCCTAGGCAAAAATTTCTGGGAGTAAATACCAGTTGAGTTAAATCTAGTCACCTGCTCAAATCAGAAAAGTCTACTAAACCCTTACAAAGCACAACAAATATATTTAGCCTTTTTTGCTACTGTGTTTTTGATTTGGGGGGAAAAAAAGACCTCAGGAATTTTGATGAAACCTAGTCCTTATATTCAGTGTCCCTCTGAGGTGGCATTGTGAAGCAATCGAAAGAAACTATATGTTTTGGAAGTGCCTCTCTCATACTGGACTTATCCTGAGTTTTTTTGTGTTTCAACTTACGGAGAAATAGAACCCACTCCAGTATAAAATATCTATTGTAGGGCTACTCCAGAACCGAAAATGTCACTCAGAAAGAATCAATGATGACTAGATTCCACTGGAAGGCCTATGATGACATTGCTTTCTCTTTTACACACACACAAAACTCCCACTGAGGCACTCAGTCATCTCTCGTCCAAACCCACTTGTGATATCCACAAAAAATACGCCAATCCGAGCTCTGTGTGCTTTGCTTTATTAATCTTAACTTGTGTTAGTGTCTCTGATGTCATTCTTCTCTAATTGTTTTAAGAGTAAAGTCCTCATGGACAGCTTCGTGAAAGTCTAAATCACATTCCCATGCCTCTCCCCATTCCTACAAGCACTGTTATCCACAAATAATCAGAAACTACTCCTTTCTCCAGGCACACTAGCACATACTTGAAATCCCAGTACTCTGGGAAGCTGAGGCCAGAGGTTTGCAAATTGAGGCCAGCCTGGGAAATATAGTGATATAGTGAGATCCTGTCTCAAAATAAACAAAAAGGACTGGGGATGTAGCTCAGTGTGAGGGCCCTGAGTGTAACTCCCCACTCCCCATTATCAAAACAGCAGCAACAGTGACAACAACAAAAACACTACATTAAAAAAATGTGTTTCTTTAAAGATCTTACTGGCTGTTGGTACAATTGTCAGTCTCCCTGGAAATGATCAGACTCTTTCTGTAATGCTGTGTATTTTTTTTTTGTAACTGGAAATAATGTTCCTGCTGACCCATGAGCCTAGCCTTGGAACCATGGTCTCTACTTGGCTTTCTCAGCACGCATCACTGACTTGTGGTACGAAGCACAGAGGTGGAAGATGCAGCTGTGGCTGTGAAAGAGCCCAACCAAGGGACTTTGCCTTAAGTGCATTTAAATAGACCATAGCCCAAAATAGGAGGAGGAAGCGTGAAAGAATGCATTAGCACGCAAAAAGCAAATAGTATTGCACATGTTATTTCTGACTTCGTGATTGTTATATTATTATAAACTTAAAAATAAAAAGTATAAGAATTAAAGATATTATTTATAGCATTTATCTATAATTTAAGATCGTGGGACCGGGGAGATGGCTCAGTGGAATAAGCACTTCTGTGGCAAGTGCAAGGACCTGAGTTCAATCCCTGGTTCTGAAAAAAAAAGAAAAGTTATAATTTAAGATCTTTTCATCAAACCATAATACTTGCATATAATTCATAAATATAAATATGTACAGGGGTTATAACTATCCCCAACAGAAGATAGATAGATAGATAGATAGATAGATAGATAGATAGATAGATAGAATATGCATGCATATATGTGGGAGTTCTTACTCAAAAATCCCTTAGTACTGGGGATACATAATCAAAAATTTATAGAATGCTTAAATATAAACATGATTTTTTTTTCTACTAGAGATTGAACTCAGGACTTTGTGCTTACCAGGCAGGCTCTTCTGACTTAAACATTGTTGAATAACTTGACTATATTTCCTGAAAATGTTTAATCTGCATTTTCATTTTATGATTAAATGTGATAAATTTTATTGCTTCAGGATTGTGAATTGATTTTTATGGTAATTAATAGCATTTATTTTAATGAATGAACTTCTCATATAGTTGTTTATTTTACATATTTGAAATATAACATGATATACTAAACATAAGGCCAATGTTTCCATTACTTACATTTGTGAGGTTTCTCTTATTTTCAGATTTGACTGGGGCTCCTTTGTCATGAGAACCATCGTACCTGCTACATCTCACTTTTCTTCCAAGGATGAATTAATTGGGTTTATTCATTTCTATTGTTAACAATTTTAAAGTAAGATGTTCAAATACTAGAACTGAAAATAAATTTAGATGCACTCTGGTTTGAAGTTCACATTTTATTATGTGGAAAATGTATTTGTCCAGTGCCACATAGCATGGAAAGGAAAGGGCCAGGATTATACCCTGTGCCTTCAAATATCTGCCGGTGGCATTCCAAATGAGCACAGACTTGATTGGGGAGAAGATTATTCTGAAGTTTGAAAATATAGCTGACTAATTTCAATAAAATCACCACCATTGGTAACTCCTTAAAAATAAATCTTGTATTATATGTCTTTTTTCACATTTTAGTGACATGTATTCTTTTTGTAATAAATCTTGAATTTATTCAGCCTTTAAGCAAATCTGAAATCCCAGAGCTAAAATCTCAGCTCAACTGTTACTCCACGACTTCTGCAATTGGTTAACTTCTTCACCCACAATGTGCTCACTTGTACGAAAAGAATTTGTCACTTCTGTCTCTATTATCTGAAGATAAAGTGAAATAATAATCATGCAAAAGAAAGAGTTTCTAGAGATTGGCAGAGAAATGCTTGCCCCTGTGTGTGTATCATTTAGAAGCTGTTTTGAAACACTTTGGTAGACACAGTGTTTTATGAATCATGTCAGTAATTTTTTTGTTGTTGTATTTTTCTCAGGTGAAAGCATTCTTTGAATCTCTTAGGGCTCAAAGATTACATCTGGTTATATTTCAAATTGTTCTGAAGACTAGAGTCGAAAATATTAAATGGCTGGAGAAGGATCTTTCCATTCTGAGGACTTGGGCACTGATTAGTGTCTAACTCAGCAGACAGAAAACACCAGCCCTGCACTACATCTTGAAGTTAAACAGAAAGAACAACACCAGCAAAGCATGGGGCAAGTGTTGAATATTTTGCCTAATTAGGGAAGAGGCTCAAAAAAATCAGCTGTTGCAGCTGCCTGCTCTCAGCTCTGGACTTCAGCTGATGGATATGGGATGGTGGAGTGGATGAAGGACATTTCAGCTGTCTATTTAAAAGGAAGCTTCCCAAATAATATATATATATATATATATATATATATAGTCATAGATATTTAGATATAATTGTGATTTGTAGCCTCAATGTAATATTCTTCCCAGTATAATGCTATTTTGTTTCTTTGATATTATGTATCCTTCCTTAGTATCCTGGAGTTTGCCTCACCAGTTTTAACTACAAGGAAATATAGTCAACCTATTAGAAATATATCTTTCCTTTGTTCTTTTCTTTACTCCACCATTCTTAACTCATACTGAATTACTTTATTTAATTTTTACAACTTGTTGAAACTACCATAAAAGTTGTGTGGGGTAAACATTAAGAAACTAGAGATTACTAGATTAATCGGATTATTGAAACCAAATGTGAATATTTATCAAGGAAGAAAGCTGTGACATCTTTTGACTCAATCTCACATTATTAAAGAGCTTCAAAGGAGGAGTCTTGATATTCTTTCCAATTAAGTTGACCCTATAATTTTGGAGTTACAGGAAAGAAAAAGAGGCCACACCACTTCAAACCATTTGCTATTACAGTTTTATTAAACCTTTTAAAAATTGCAGAATAAGAATACATTGTATATTGTGGTTTAAATCATATTTTAATGTGAACATTTATATGCCTTGTGACATTTTATATCTTCATGTTAGCATCATCATACTGTAAGGGAACCTCTTATTTTATGAAATGCCCTTCCCTATGCTTCTCTTGATTTTTTAAATAAAGTAGTTTAGAATAAAGAAAAAACTAGTCTACATAGAGGTAGTAAATTGAATATATTGCAGTTCACATGAGTGAACCAGTATGAACATTTACCTAGGTTTCATGAAGATGTGAAACAATACATAAATGACATTTATTTACATAATTAAATAAAGTTGGGGATATTAGGGCAGGAGGGGGAAATGACAGCTAACCAGTCATGGGATCTTGGAAGCATCTGTGACTCTAGATTTGACCTGCCCATGAATTTTGCTTTTGATACCACTCAAGTGATATTCTTCTAGAAGTCTATTTCAGCATATAGAAATAAGATGAGTAGAGAACATGTGTATGTATATATTTACCAAGATAATACATGAATTAAGCAGTCAATGTGTACAAATTTTGGTAGAATTGTACTTTTAGCATTTTTATAAATATGAAAAATTATTCATTGTATAGTAATTTTATCTAGCATAATATTTCAGGGCTGGGGAGATAGGTCAGTGGCTTAAGCGCCTGCCAAGCAAGTGCAAGGTTCTATGTTCAATTCCCGGTACAAAAAAAAAAGCAATTTATCATAGTATTTCAAATTTTAATTCTCTTCTTTTTAATTCCTTACCTAAATACAATATTGAATACTATTTCTTGGCCGGCGGGACCAGTCCCAGCCCAGGCGCAGCGTGGGCTGGACCCTCTCCCAGCCCCTCGGGCTGCCCCCCACCACTCTGCAGTGCCTCCCCC
>NW_004524585.1:28306897-28328542 GCF_000260255.1 Octodon degus | reverse complement strand
CCATCAATGTAAATGGACTCAATTCACCAATTAAGAGAAATAGACTGGCACAGTGGATTAGGAAACAAAATCCAACAATATGCTGTATACATGAATACTATTTCTTTTTTTTTTTGCTTCTTTCCCAATGTCATATTATGAAAACTTCTAAACATATAGAAAGACGTAAATAGTCATATAATAAACATTCATGTTCCTGCCACCTAGACAATATAACTATCATTTTGTGGTTTGTATTTGCTTTTTCACACACAGCCATTACTGTCTCCATTCACTGATCCATTTTTTCCCTGCACATTTCAAAATAATTTGCCAGTAGAATGTTCTCCACTCATACTTCAGTGAGGTTTTCCTTCTCATTTGATGGATTATGGTAGAATCGCATCTAGTTCACTTAATCATTTTAAGTGTATGGTTCAGTTGTATTAAGTACAGTGACATTATTGTGCAAACATTACCATCATTTATTCTCTAAAACCCTTTTCAACTTGCAAAAAAATCAGCATATATAGTCAACAACAGGTGATGGATAAGTAAATTGTGGTCTCTATATACACTAGAGTGCTACTCTGCCATGGGGATACATTTGAGAAAATTGTAAGTTAATGGCTGCAACTAGAGAACATAACATTAAGTGAAGTAAGTCAGGTATACAGGTTTAAATATTGTGTAGTTTCTCCATTATGGAAACCTTAATGTATATATTCAAATGAGGAGCAAAATGGAAGATAGGTGAATAGGAAGTGGTGAGAGGGTCAGGTGACTCCACAATTAGCTATTCCATTGTCTCAAAATATTTTAACATATTTGCTAATGTATTTGATTTATATTACGAGTTAATTCATTGAAAATCAAGTTCTCTGCTAATATCTGTTTCTTCTTTGTAAGAGATCATTTTTGTCAATAGCAATACACGGTGGATTAGCTATTGTTATTATCTTCTGTTATAAAATTTTGTTTTATTTTTTCATATAAAAGGAAATGGTGACTTCAAGGGATGACTAGAAGAACAGGGAGTTATTGTTTAATAAGTAAAATTTCTAAGATTCATAAGAGAAGAATACAGAATAAAATAATTGCATTATTTGATGATAGTATGAGGATTATTGTGCCAATAATATTGTGATGGATTTTAAAAATAAATACATTGTGTTTATTAGTGTGGCACTTCAAGATGGTTGTAGATGCTAGGCCACCAATACCACCCCAGACTTGGCTAACATTCATTTTACTTTCTGTATCATGAATGAAAAAGTGAGATGTGAAAAAGCTGTATACAAGATCATGAATTTTTAACAGGGTGAGCAGAAATGACTTCTCTGGATTGCCCTCATTCTCCAAAATGCCTACTGAGAATTTTGTAGTTTTAGTGACCATCTCAGAACAGAAAATCTCTCAAGTCACAGGAGCCCACCTTGCTCTCGGCTAGGCTGTGTGTGGGGGGAGAGGGGTTCTCAAGATTCAGGAATACAACTTAGTATTATGCTGAATTTCTTGTCCTACATCATATGTATTCTGCATTTCATTCTTGGTGTGCCATTGGGCATACAGAAGGTTTCAGAGAAGCAACTACCACAAAGAAGCCTGAATTTTGAGTGAAGTTTATGGTGAGTGTGTCTCCTCCTCCTCTGCCTTTTTAAAGTCTACAGCAAATTATTCTGTATACTTCCAAATAGTCACAAGAGCTAATTTTCTACCTCAACACCAAGTATTTACCAACACAAACTTGTTTAAAATGACTCTATTTTTACTCCTCAACCTTTTCTTATTTTCATTCATTATTAACTTTTCATTTATCTGTGTGTCACTATTTTTCTCTTTCAATATATAATATTTTATAACATATACAGTTTAAAACAATCATGTACAGTTGGTCCTCCACGTCCATGGATTCTATGTTCATCCAACCAAGGATCAAAATATTCAAAAAAAAGAAAGAACTGTACTGAATACGTACAGATTTTATTGTTGTCATTCCTTAAAGAATTTAGCTTATATAGCATTAACTATTACAAGTAATCTAGAGATGGTTTAAAGTATGCAGGAGGGTGTGCATAATACATATGAAAATATTATACCATGTTGTATAACAGACTTGAGCACCTCTGGAATTTTGTTACCTAAGAACCCTGGGACTAATCCCTCACAAACATAGAGGTAGACTCTACAAGGTTAGCTTCTTTCTGCTAATCTAATCTTTTCAGAAAACTGAGTTTATTGGGACATTGTAGGCATTCATAATGATCATACTCATTGTGGTAAATTTGTATCTGTACATAATATATTTTGATTTTTATATTTTTCCCAATCGCCTTTCTTCCATTCAACCTACCTTTCCCTTCCTAATTAAAAAGTTTTGTTTCCTTTTTATCCTTTGTAAAACCATTTTTTTCCTTTTCCCTTCCTTCTTTAACCCTTTCCTCCACCCTGGTTCTTTCCTTTTGAACAATTTCTTCCCATTTCACAATATCTAGTGTACACTTTGGTCCTTCTTTACTTTTTCAGTTTCTCACACCAAGGAGACAATGTTATGTTCACACATACGAGCCAAATTTATTTTACCTAAGAATATGGTCTCAAGTTGCATCCATTTACTTAGAAATGCATCCCACTCATCCCTCTTTATGACATCCTGCTTCATGACAAATTCAACTTTCTTTATCTTTGGTTGATGGGCATTTGGGTTGTTTCCATGATTGCTAACTTAATCTTACCAAAGTGCATTTTATTTTTCATAGACCAGGCATGGTGGTGCACACCTGTAATCCCAGAGCTGTGAAGGCTGAAAACAGGAGGGTCACTACAACTCTGAGTTGTGTAGTGAGACCCTGTGCCAAATAAGTAAGTAAATAAATGTTTTTAAAATGCATTCCTCAAATCACAAAGAAGAAAGTGGAAAAGGATCATGAAAGAAGTGGTTTTGCTGAGTCAAAGCATGTGTGTAACATATATAACTTTGCATTTGAATAGACTGTGTTGGATTATTTTACCAAAAGGAATGTTAGTTCACTGTTTTCTTATCCCTAAATCCTATACTTGCTAGTGCTGGACATTAATCTCTCAGCTCTAACAAAACTGTCTTAAAGGATAGCTCCCTGTGATATTTACATAGCTTCACCCCTAGTTTTAAAAAATTTCTGTATACCTTCAATCTTAGATGATTATTTTGTAAACAGATTCCATCGTACCTGATTTCTATTTCTTATTTATGCTCCCCAACTTTGACAGGATTTGGGATTTGTTATCCAGCCCTACTTTTCTCAAAGACATAAAATCCAAAGTTTCTAAAGCCTTCAGTGAAAGTTGGCCACAGTCTTGGCTAGGTTCCTGCCTTTAATTATGACCCACAGATATTCCATATTTACTGTAGGTCATCAGTGCACTAAAACAAACTTTAAATAATTTGATTCTACGCTTAGTTATTTTTAGCAAGAAGATCAACTAGGGTAGCTACTGTAGCGTATTCCCAGAAATGATCAAAATTTATTTTCTGATATGCAAATGC
This sequence comes from Octodon degus, assembly GCF_000260255.1. Lineage (NCBI taxonomy): Eukaryota > Metazoa > Chordata > Mammalia > Rodentia > Octodontidae > Octodon > Octodon degus. Next base: position 28,325,037 of record NW_004524585.1, on the reverse strand, counting down.
CTCATATTTTATACTAGAGGCTCCTTAGGATCAAAACTGGTTTACGGTACTGACTGTGTAGCATTGATTTCTCATAAATAAGGTTGTGGGATGCCTAACACTTAAAAACTGGCAATAAAAACAAATCACTTGGGGCCGGGGACATAGCTCAGTAGAATAAGCACTTGCCTGGGAAGTAAAAGACCCTGAGTTCAGTCCCCAGTACCGCAAAAACAAACAAACAACAAGTCACTTGCCCAAGATTTAAAAGCAGAAATTTTTCTGATTTTTTTTTTTTTTCCCGGAACCGGTGATCGAACTCAGGCCCTTGCACTTGCCAGGTAAGCACTTATTCCACTGAGCCATCTCCTTGGCTTTCTGATATTTATAGGAAGAAATAGAAGTTCTGAGAAATGCAGACCTATGCAGCTAAAAATATAGAAAACATGTTTTTATCTCTCACTTATTTAATCCAACTTCCACTCACATGTTCAGAATCTTTTTCTGGTCAAATCAATTTTATTAGCACATGTCTGCAGTAGATAATGATTATATTTATCCTGGGGAGTTGGTACATGTACATAACACATCTTAACTCCCTACCCCTCTCATCTCTCCTGCTACTTCTTGATCCCTTTCCTTTGTTCAGAAGCTCTCAGTCCATTTTTTATTCCATCTTTCACTAAATTATTGTTTTATCCTCATAAGTACTAATCTTCCCATGCTTGTACATCAGGTTTGAAAAGTAGCTTTCTCTTCTCAGTACATGATTAACTAATTCTCATCTTCAGGAGTTTCCATACATGGTTTCCCATGCCTGGCTCTACTGCATTATGCCATAATTTATGTTTTTGACATAGTTTAGGTTCATTTTAACTTGTTAATATTATCTGGTCTGTTCCTCTAGTCATACTGACAATACTTTAGTTGAAATTATAATCTATTTCAGGGTAGTACAAGGATAAGTCTTAAGGGATAAAAAAGAAATTGTTAAATTTTCTTTGCATTGACAAATTTAATTCTTAATTTTTCCTTGTATTAACAAATTTAATTTAATTATTAAATTTCTTATGGGAATTAATAGTTTTAAAAGTATTCCCCTTTAAAAACTATTTTTTAGTACACTGCATTTGGAAACTCTAGCTCATCTCTAATATTCTGAGTCAGAGTTGGGATAAAGATAGGCAGAAAACTATTAAAACTAAGGGAAAAATATGAAGGCCAGGATGGGATGGAAGAATGTTTTCTGAAATAGATGCAATGGTCTCCATGGCATAAGGCCACTGGAAAATAGTATTATTTTGTTCCTATCCATATCTCTCTTTGGAGACACAAAGACTAAAGCAATGATAAATAGGGTTTTCTAGAAGGATAACAGTGAACTGAAAAGTAGACACTGATAGGGATCAAAGAAAAATCTGATCTGAGATAACTTAATACACTAACAAGAGCTCAGGGTCAGATTCTGTGTACCGAATGAGTAACGCAACTTGCATACCGGGACCAAATGATAACTTCAGCAACTAGGAGTAGTAGGTTGGTTCATGAAAGTGGTCAGATAAGGTTGAGAGACTTTATTTATTCTTGTTCTAAGTTGTGCCTCATCTACAGATATCATTTCTGACACTGATAATCAAAGCAATTTTTTCAGACAACGTTCCATCTTATACAAAAGCCATCACCAAGTAGGTAAAGCACATTTTTCTTTCCGTTTCTGTACCTGTGCTTCTGGGAAGCCTAGGTGTTCAGACTTCAAGTTGTTTGGACTCTTAAGGTCAAAGAGAATACACTAGCTGTCGGCTCCTCACTCTCACTGACGACCTAGACCACTAACAGCATGGGCCTTGCAAATCCAAGCCCCAACAGAGCAGTGCGGAAAAAGGAAACATCATAGTCTTCTCTTGAAGTTCTCATTATAGGTTCATTCCCTTGGGCCAATAAAAAGTTAAAGCATTAAATTGTAACCCATTAGTCAAACTTGAATGCAGCGTTAGAAAATGTGATGCTTATTTCTTTACATCCAGCTGAGAAAGGGGTGCTGAAAAAAGGGCTTTGAAGATGGGAATAAGGTTGGAGAGTGGATTCTAGGAAGTGTACAAGGTCTAGAGGGCAAGGTCTGTCACTTCCTCAACTCAGAGATGACCTATGATAAATGTTTGTTGGCTAAGAAGCAGGTCAGGGAACTCAGAAACAATCTAACCAATGATTGTGCTCCAGGCTAACCTTGCAGTACAGGATTGTACATGTTTGTTTGCAATATATACGTATCCTGCATGCTTGTCCTGGTTGACACCATAGATCATAAATGCCTTTAAAGCAAAGCTTTTGGTCTTGTTTTGAGTTCTTTTTGTGCTCTGTACACTGCCTCTCAATAAATATTGCTGAGTGATGGACAGCCTGTGCTGCCAGCCTTCAGCCAGAGGCAGGAAAAAAACACCTGAGTCAGCCCAGAATCACAGTCAAGTGTAATTTTTTGCATAAATATTGCAGGGCCTTCTCATCCTGCAAAAACAAATGAACAAAAAGTTGGAGGATGCATGTTATCAGAGTGAGATTTAGGCTGATGATAAGAAAACTAAATGAAATCAAAATCTTCAGGCGTATAAACAATTCTCTAGAAAGAGCAAGTCAATGAGTTATGAGCTAGGGTTCACTTCAAAAAATGTTACCAGTCTGGCTTTATAGAAGAGGACCTATGAGTCATTTTCAGGCTGCAGCAGGGTCCATCATTCCTGTCACTTCCCACCCCGGCCCTTCTGATATAAGTTTCGGAGGCCAACTCAACACTAAAAACTTGGACTCCTCAGGATATTGTTTTAAATTATCACTTTGGAATGTGTCTGCATTATAGAAATTGATTTTCTGTCACCCTATACTTCACAAATCTAAACTTTTTGCATGTGTGGTGCAAAAATACTGAATTATTATTGAGTTGTCATTCCTTAAATATTTTATATTCAAGTTTCTTGTGAAGTACACGACTTGCAAATATTTTGTCCCATTATCTGAGCAGACTTTTCTTTAGTTGATGCTTCTCTGACTTCAAATCTAGCTTGATAATTACCTTCAATCTCATTTCTAATGTGAGTTGAATAGTGTCTCCCTGAAATTTGGACATTAAATACATAACTGTCTGTAGCTTGGATGTGCTCTTATATGGAAATAGGGTTGTTGCAGATGGAATAATTTAAGCTTTGATTGGAGTAAACCTGTCTTCTGATCACTGTACTTAGGGGAAATTTGGACTCAGGTATGTACACAGGAAGAATGCCAAGAAACTTCCACAAGCTAGGACAGGAGACTGAAACAGAGCTTTCTCTAGTGCTTTCAGAGGGAACACGGCACAGCCAGTATCTTTGCCTTAGACTTTGATGCTCCAGAGTGGTGAGGTGCTACAGGTAGTCTTCATTCCATGACCTACCGGTTCAATGACTGCAAGGATTTATGATCTGTTTCTTGGACTTACGACCTGTCTTTTTCTTTTACAGTATTGTACATCTTCTTCTTAGAGCCTCAATGTCTTTTTTTCATATATTTGTTTATGCAGTACTATAACTTTTGGTGATTGTACTATACTGTACTGCAGTTTTATGTTTTGCTATACATTACAGTGCTACATGTAAGAGTTATACAAATAAAACAAACTTGGTGCTTCCTTTGACCATTTCTTTGTTCTGAATATTGTGATGTACATGCTATGTACAATTTTCCACTTAGCAACCAATTGATTTAACTATCTGATATCAGGAACTGAACTGGGTAGTTAAATGAGAAACGTCTGTAAATTTCTGTTGAATAACTCACCTTATAGTAGTTTTTACAGTAGTACTAGCAAATTAGTACAAACACCCAATGCAAAAAGTTAATTTATTTTTCAGTCTTAGTAGTTACATCAGATAAAAATTCAAAGTTAAATAATGCTGTATACCATTTCTTGGTATGTAGTCTTAGTTAAATTTCTCAATTATATAAAAATTGCATTATATTGAATGGGCTCTATCTTCACTTTTCCTGTTCAACTATCATAGAACTTGCTCTAAAACATATCAAAATAGTATATATAGCCTTTAACAAACATTAAGGATATCTAATCTTTTGGTTGCTTAATTCACCCTTTGCTTTTTGAATAAGAAAAAATTATTTTATTCAAATATTACCTCTCTTTCTGAGAAACAAGAAGGATGACTCCCAGCTCAGCACTTTGAGACAGACTCCTTTGTCTGAGAATCAACCATGGTAACCTTTCTGTTTCCTGTGGTTGGTTTAGAAATGTACAAAATACAGTTTTGACCAATAAGACCTGAGAAGAATTCTAATGGGGGATTTCTGAGGCGAGTTTTTTGTTCTCAAGAAAGAGATACGAAAGAGAAAGTTCCCCCTTCCTTCCCTACTGAAGCTAGCTTTCTTACCATATGCCTTTCAGAAAAGTTACAGAGAGTGAGAGGCTGAGTTCTTGATAAAGTGGAGAGGTTGTAGGTGAAGATTGATGTCAAATTTTAAATATCTTTATTATTTAAACTAGTTTGGTTCATTTTTTTTTTGTCATCCAAAGCATATGAACTAGTATATAACTGCTCTTTCTAACTAATAACTTCTAAAAATTTGGTTGAATTTTTTGATCAGTAGCAGAATCTATAAGAACTCTGTTTCAAGTATGCCACTTTCTTTTGTGCTTTAAGCATGTCTTAACTTGATGTAATATCAATCACTAATTAATGCACAGTGTGTGCTGTGAGTGGATTACACAGTAATGAGACAGCAACTCTTTCCACCCTTGGGATGTCTGGAAACCTCATGGTAGTCTTTCTTGTTTTGACATAAAGCAGCTTCCTTCATCTATGCCAGATGACTGATCAAATAAGGTCTTAAAATGTGTGCAATCAATGTATTGTTTATTGCTTATTTCAAGACAACTAAAAGTCTATTTAATAGGGATACATCAGGGCCAGCCTGACAGCTCAGCCTGCTTAGGCAGGTTCAGGGACGGGGGTTCCATGTAGTGTCACCTGGCCCTGCCCCTGGGGCATGCTGAGAAGGCAATTGAGACTAGACATGTTGGCATGAGCCTGTAATCCCAGCATTTGGGAGGCTGAAAACAGGAGGATTACTACAAGTCCCATCTATGTAGTGAGACCCTGTAGACCCTGTACTAAAAATAAAATTTTTTTAAAAATCCCTAAAATCTAATAAGGATAAATTCCAATAAATTCCAATCTGATATAGACTACCAGTTAAATAGTTAATGGACTAGCTTTTTGATAGCTGGCTATTAGTTATATTTCCATTTAATTCCAATTCCTTTTACAGAGTGTTGTTATTGACCTTAACTTCCAGTGCAGAGAGGAGGCAACAGTAACCCCCAGAACACTGATTTAGAACAGGGATGGCCTGAGTTCGGACCTTCCCTGGATTGTGAGTCAGTTGTTCACCATCTACCTTTTCCAGAAAGCATGCCTATCTCTTATCTATTAAATGTGGTCTTGGATCCACTGATCTATGGCTGACCAAGTGCTTTGTTTTAACTGGAAAAAATTCATATATTTATTTCATTTGTTGTCTTTTTATTTCTTAAATTTTAGTTTTAAACTGGAGCATTTATTTAGACAAAAATATGAGAATTTTAATTTCAGATGAAAAACTTACCAGGATTTTAAGGTGTAATTATTTTCCTTAAATACAGTTTGGAGTGTACAGAGTGATAATACATTACATGATATATAATGATCAGATCAGGGTAGTTGCTATTTTTATCTGCTTAAACTGAAAAAAAAATAACATTTAACGATTATATATGAGGTACAATATTTTAATATATGAAGAAGTGATCAAATCAAAGTAACTAATATTTTCATCCATTTACTATTTTGGAGCCTCCTACCTCGCCTCTTCTAGTTTTTCATAAAATATATAATAGGTTATTGTGGACTCTAGTCAACCTTCAATAGAAGTTGAACTAAGTAGCTCTATCTCATATCTCATCTGCCTTGGTACCCATCAGCCAACTTCCTTCTCTTTCCCTTCTGCTCTTCTTGGCCTCTAATAATTACTAGAGCATACAATCAGATTGGTTTTCTCAGTATCCACGTATAAGAGAGCAGATGGGGTATTTGTCATTTTATGACTGACTTTCATGTAATATAATGTTGACCAGTTCTGTTTGTTTTGCTATAAATGGTATTATTCTTTTAAGCACCATTTAATAATATTCTTTTTATGGTAGAATTACCTTTCAATGTGTATATATAGCACATTTCTTTATCCATTGATTTGTTAATGGGCATGGAGGATGATTCCATGTCTTAGCTCTTATGAATAATGCAATAATAAACATGACCATACAGTTATCTTAGACATATCTCTAAGATACAGTTATCTCTCAGATAGAGATCTCATCTCCTTTAGGTAGATACCTAGAAATGGGATAAAAAGATCATAGGGCAGATGCATTTTTTAGTGCTTTGAGGAACCTCTTTGCTGTTCTAATGGCTGTACTAATTTAGATTCCCTTGCTTACTTCTGTATAAAAAAAGTGCCATTTATTTAGAGTGCTCATATCTTTTCTTTCATTTTACTTATATTACAACCCAAATGTTAAATGATATGCAGTAATGATTCTGAAAATGGTGGAGTGGCATACTAGATAATACTGTACTAGCTCCTATAACAATGAATAGTAGCTCCCTAATAGTTCAAAGTGTTTGTTATACCTTTAAGCTATAAAGGAAGTTCTGTGTGGGAGGAAAGGAAAGTTAAAGATAGAAACACAATGGCTTTCAGTAGTGAAATTGTGCAATCTTTTTCCTTCAAAAAGATTTGCCAGGCATGGTGGTGTAGCCCTGTAGTCCTAGCCCTCAGGAAGATCACTGAGAGTTTGAATCCAACCTGAACTATGAAGTGAGACCCTTTCTCAAAAACAAAACACAACAAAACAAGGCTTTAGGAAGTCAAATATAATATACTACTTTAAAAAAAAAAACCACAAAATTTATTACTCTTTTAAGAGTAGTTAGGATTCTGAAACATACTGGTTTTGTTTAGTCTTCTTATGTCTAATATATAGTCCTGAACCTGAGGAAGAAGCAGCAAGAAGTTGGTAAAGGGATTATTTGTCTTGGTGTAAAAGAAATCTCAGAAAGACAGCTTCATCCACCTGTGTTTGCTAATGCAGCAGTGAAGCCTTATTATCACAAGTCCGCAGCATTGAAGTATTTCAAACACAATACAAGATGATGTGCTTCACACTTCAAAGCATGAGAGCTGCCACAGGTGAGGTGAGGTGAGGCAATTTAGCAAGCTATGGAGTTTTAAATATCCCTAATACTAAAGTGCTTTGGCTACAAAAATAACGTCAAAGGAACATGACATGACCTAAAATACAGGAGTTTCTTATCTAAGGAATGCATTGTGAGGGGTCCTTTCAACAAAAGCCAGCTTTGCTTATACTATATAATGTCTGAACATTGAAACATTATATCCCCTGCGGTTCACTTTCTATTTGTGGCTATGAAGTGTCCTTTCAGAGGCCCAGCCTAAGGACTGTGATTATCTTTCACAGGATGAGAGAGGAGAGAGAAAAAGACAGAGAAGCTAAGACCAAGGCATCATGATACAGATATTTTCTCTGTATTGACCACAAACGCAACAATTAGAGACAATCAATACAGAGATGTTGGCTAGGAAGGTTTTTAACATCAGTGAATAAAACTCTAAATCCCACTGCACTCATTCACCCACTCAGCCAGAAAGGTAGGCAGTGTTTGTGTACCTAGTCATCACAACACAGCGCCTAAGCAGGGAACAACCCTAGAAGCACACACCTTGCGTGCCTGAGAGAAAGTGACAAAGCAAAAACAGTTTGAGAGGCTTATGGGTGCTGGGGGTGGGAATAAAGCAGGGTGAATCTTTACGAATGCACTGTTCATAGCTATCTCAGATATGTGGTCGGATAAGGCTTCCCTTCAGAAGAGACATTTGCGTGGAGACCCAAATGATGAGAAAGATCAGCAGGCAAAATACCAAAAACATGAGAAACAGTTGTTGTGCAAGGCACACGCGAGAAAGATGGGTATCTGAACAACATGAAGGCCTCTGGGGCCAAACCATGGTGAACTTGTACAGTTAAGTCCCAGTTTGGGAGGGAATTTGTGTTATTCTAAGTCCAACTGGTACCCACTGCAAGTTCTAAAGGCAGAAGTAGGAAATGGAATGCAACTGTCATTTTAACATGCAATAGTGTACTTCGATTTTACTTCTTTGAAGCTAACTTCTAGTTCTAGCGTTGATCACAAACCTCCCCGCGTTCCTGTTTGCCCGGGCTGTTGGCGCTGCCTCCAAGAGGCTTGTGTGCCCGCCCCGCTGCTGACCCGCAGCCCGTGACAGTTGGCAGGCGCTCGGGGCGCAGTGGAGCTAAGTCTCCGTAGAGGCCGGGGCTGCGGGCGGGGAAAGGCGGCTGCGACGCCCGCGAGAGGCGAGAGGAAGGAGGAAGCGGCAGGGCAGCCTCTCCGGACCTTGTCTCGGAGGCTTGCAGGGCCTGCTGGCTGTAGCGCTGGAGCCAAGGACAGGGGCGCGAGGGCGGCGGAGCGCGCCCCTCGGCCTGGAGCCGCCCGGCCTCTGCGGAGCCCCGCCGCCGCACCCCCAGGAAACCGCAGGTGTTGCTTTAGGGCGGGGTCGGGAGGGCCTGGGCCGGGTCTCCGGGCCCGGGCCGGGTTTCGCGATCCGGGCCTGGTTTTGCGACCGCCTGGGGACCCGAGTGGTGTCGCCCGCCCCCTAGGTGTCAGCCCCCCGGGGGGCTCCTTGCGCGGGGGCACCGAAGCGCGCGCCGGGGCCTCGCGGGCAGAGGCGACTCTGCGCCGCCTTCCGCTTCTCGTCGCCCTCCGGACCAGCTACCCAAAGCGCTCTGCTGCGGGGCGCCCCGACTTGAGGCCCAACGTGGCATCGGTCTCACTGTCCAGGGTTTTCTGCGTTTACTGTCTACCTTCGAGCTGTCCGCTCCCAGTACTCTGCGGGGACACTGCGGGCCCCGCAACACCCAGGACCCAACGCCACGCAGAGGGCCGCCAGCCGCACCTCGGGCTCCGCGCCGCGGGCGGACACTTCCGGGGGCGGGGCTTGTCCTGACCCCGCCCCGATCCCACCCCCCGCCGCTCGCCGCTCCGCCTCCCTCGCCCTTTCTCCAGCGGTCGGGAAAACCCGGCGCGGCGCAACCACAGAGCGGCGGAGCGGCGCCGCCCCTCGCGCACCTCCCCGGCATCCCCGGGCGGCCGCGCTGGGCATGCTCAGTCGGCAGGGCCGCTTCAGCTCTCGGAGTAGGAAGGTTGGGCGCTCGCGCCGAGCGGAGCCGCGGCGAGGGAAGATGGAGCCCTTCACCAATGGTGAGTGGGCAGCCCGGGGCGCCGGGGCTGGGCTCCCAGGGACCCCGCGGGCTATGGCCTGTGGGACGGGCGGCTGTCGCGGGGTTCCTACAGGGCTTGGGGCGGCGGGGGGAGCCCGGGAAAGGCGCGGGGCTCCGGCGGGCGTGAAGGTCGGCGCCGCGCGGTCCCGGGCGCGGCCCGGTGAGCGCACCGCAAAGTTTGGGCCGTGGAGGGCGGCGGGAAAGTTGGCAGGCCGGGCTGGCTCGAGAAGGCGGGGTCGCGCCTGGCCGGCGGCGGCGCCCCGGGAGCTGTCCCTGCCCTTCAGCAGGTCGCGGGCTCGGCTCTTCCCGCCGCGGGTGGGGGCGCGGGGTCGGCCGCCGCCGGGGAGGGGCGGAGAGAAACTTCCAGGGGTTCGCTCGCCGGCAATGGGTCCGCCGGGGTGCGGAGCGCACCGCCACCCTCGCGTCTGCGGCGGGGCGACCGCGCTTCCTGTCCTCCGCTCCCGCGGAGATCGGTTTGTCAGTCGAGACTGCTTTAAATCACGGTGATAGCACAATGGGGAATGAGGCTAGAGCCTCCGCGGGAGCCTGCACCCTGGAAATAGCCTTTTACAGGATGAGGAGTTCATCTCACCCGAGTCAGGATGATGGCTTTTGTTTGGACCACAAGTGAGAGAGTCACCGTAGAGAAGAGACTATTACAGTCAGCGTTGCGAAATTTTTGCCGCGTTGAGAAATGGATTTCCCTCTAGGATAGAAAGTAGGAAAATTGTTAATAGGGGAGACTGCACTGGAATTGCGAGATTCACTCTGGTTGGCAGGGCTTTACCTGCAGGAGGTTGGCTACTTCAGGTAGAGGAGCCCAAAAGGAGCCAGAGTCTATCCCTGGTAGTTGCCACCCAACAGGGAAAAGTGAGATATTGCCCGCTCTGTCCCAAACCCTGCCAGACTTTGTTGTATGCTGTTTTATTCGTGGGGCTGCGAACTAATTATATTCTCCTTATCTCTCATTCCGAATGCTTTATTCTGTTGCCATCTTTCTGTACCGTCGAATCAGGCTTAATGATGACGACTTTGTGAATACTCTGTTCTGTTTGAGTTCTGTTTGTAATTACCGAGCTCTCAGAAGAGTCTGGTAAAGTTACTCAGAATTAAGGAATATTTGATCTGCAAGGAACCATAGACAGATCATCTACTACTTGACTGTAAAACATATTCAATCCAGATTGTTAAAGCCTTGCCAATAAATATTCTGTTGCCTTATTCTTTGTTCTAGGCAGAATAATTATTCTAGGCAGAATAATTTGGAGCGTCACTGTTCATAGTACTTTAAATGTGAAATTTCACCAAGAATAATTGTCTTCACAAGGTTGAGTCACTTCTTTGGTCCATTAGTGCTAGTTGATTTGCTGAACCTTCACTTACACAATTAAAATACATTCCCAAGTCTTAAAATTAGTCTTTTCTCTCTTCACAGAATATCCTTCCCTACCTGTGAATATTTGCATATTGTGACATTTAGGAGGACAGTGGAAAATCCCAGAGAACAATAAAAACAACCAAAAGTAGTACTTTAACTTTCCTGTTGGAAATTGGATTTCTAATCCTTTCCTGTCTTGCAGATTTTCAGAGTTGATGCTGCAGACAGATTGACAGTGTATCATTTTGGTTAATATAGCAGTCATCTCTTGCATAGGGAACAACCTTTAACAGGCAAAATAGAAACTAACATCTGAAGTCAACAAGAGATTAGATGTTGGCCTTTTGAGGTGCTTTTCAGATTTAAAGTGGAGGAGGCGTTTACTAGTGTCTGTAAACATAACAAGTTCACTACGAAGTATGTTTCTCTTTTTGCTGAATCCATTGGGTGCAAAAACGTGCACATACAGCTTTCCTGTATTTTGTTGAGTATTTTATTACTTTAAAATTTATTGTAGTGTATATCAAACTTGTTATTGGCTCTTTCCCACTTAGCACTTCTTGTATATTCCTGTTTATAGTGATGTGAGTGTTTTACAAAAATAATTCTAATACTTTAGAACCATATTTCTTTCAGTTAAAAATCGTGTCAGTTGTTTCAACCTCTGACCTGTGAATTTATTCAGGAAGTGAATTTAGTTTCTGTCTTGTCATTCCAGTGTTCAGTACTCATATACACCATTAGGGCTTTCTGTAGCTTCCCTATTTTATGTCAACTATTGCTGCTGTTAAGGCCCATTTTCTGAAGCCCTGTTCTCTGCTTGCAGATGACCATAGGTTCCTTTCCTGGACATCTGTGTTAACCTGTCCAGGTGACGTGCTGCTGCAACTAATTTAAAATGCATGTCTAAAGAAAAGGCTGATAAGGATGGACCTGTGTGCCAGGAATTCCTGTATGGCCTGGGAGATATTTTTGGCCTTGCCCTTGGGAGGAACTGCTGACTATTATGAAGGCTGGGTATGTGTTCTGGCTTTGGATCTCTGGTGACTTTTATTGCGCGAGAGATGGATTAGACAAGCACTGAAGATTGGTTTGATAATAATTGCTGTCCTGTTAGGCAGAAATAAATTAATCTTTTAGGAAGTAATGAGTTATATGTTTACTACAACAACAAATGATGGCAACAGTTTCTTTTGATACAGACACTAGATTAAGGAAAATAATTATTTGCTATCTGTCTAACTTTGTCCTCATTTGCATGCAGGACAAATATTTCCTGTTGGGATATTTCAGAATAAATTAAATTGAGATTAAAAATGCTAAGGCGAGAATCTAATTGAGAAGGTCTGTGATTGGCCCCAGAAATCTGGAACTTCTGAGATACTAGAAGAGTTCACTAGAAATTTTGGAACTTTATGAACTAAGTTTAGGACTTGGAAACCTGCTGATTAATCCGTTTCCTGCTGTGTGGAGTTATTGTTATAGGATGTTTTGTTTCTACTTTCTAGTTTGTGGTGTGATCTGAAATAAATCTACAGGTTGTTGGAAAGCATTGGTATTTTGAAGACCCAGAAATAAAAACATAGTTCGATCATTTTGTTTCTTTTCTTTTTAATAAGGACTTAGCCATCATGAATACTATATTACTATAGGCTAGGGCAGAATCAAACAAGGGGAACTTTCTTGTTGCATGAAACTGCTTCTATGACAGATTTTTTTTTTTTTTTTTTTTTTTGTGAACTTTTTCATTTTCAGATTGGTATCCAGTTGAAAGTATTTTCCAATTTCCACAATGGAAAGTCTTGGCTACCAGTTACATACTTGTGGGTTGAAGAGAAGCATACAATTGTGATTCATCTTTTTATCTCAAAAATAATAATTGTTCTGTAGGTATGTGTGTTTTTCTAAACATGTTTTTAGTGTCATTTCTCAAAAATGTAAGGTTATCACAATTTGTTCATTCAGATACAGATGTAGATGTAGTTCTGTGATAAATTATTGTCCTGAGAATAGACCCTATGAAATGCAGCATGGTAGTTTCTCTTAATGGTAGGACATGTTTGGAGGAATAGGACTATGTAAAAATTGACGGTTAGCATTGTTAATAGTCTCAGGCCGAGCTGTTGATTAAAAAACACCCAAATTGTTATCACTTGCATGTTTCCAAGAGTGTCTTGAGACATGATAAAAATAGCATATGTTAGAAATGGTTTGTAATCAGTGGTTATCATTGATCTGCGTATGATCTTTGAGAACTCAGTCTTAAAAAATTAGAGGGCCTGGGAGATAGCTCAGTGGCAAACACAAGGGCTTGAATTCTATCCCTGGTACTACTACTACTACTACTACTACTACTACTAATTAGATTGGTTATAAGGAAATTATTTCATGGAATATAAATAAAGGCTGGTTTTCTCAGTAGGTCACCTTCCTTTGAATGCTCATTTACAAGCAGATTTTCTGCTAGTCATATAGTTTGGAGAAACAAACATAAAACCTACCATCGAATAGTGGCTGACCTAAGTAAGAGACACAAATTGGAAGAGTTTAGTTTTGTTTTCATACTAGTATGAAGATGTAAAAATAAAACAGCAGTGCAGCTTTAACCAAGACAGCATTTTAGTTATGAAGGACATGTACAGATCTATCCATATAACCTGTTCATATAACTGTGTCACCAGCAGGCTCACACCTCTGCTGATTCAATGTAGTGTCTCTATTAGCACATAGCAGAATTGTTAACTTCTTTGTGACTACATTAAGGAATTTAGATATGAAAGAATTTAAGCAAGGTTGCCCCAGATTATGGGTTATGGGATGAACTGAAATTAGGCCTTTCATTCTTGGCAGTTGAGGTGAGCAACAGTGTGTGTTCACTTTCTATCAGTTATCTTATGCCTTGACACTGTGTGGGGTTGGAGTCAACCTACTGGACCTTTCCATAATAGCACTATAATAACCAGACTAAGTCTTTTAAAACTTTGATTTCCCGTATAGATACTTCTTCGGAGTGTTAAAAAATTCAAACAAACAAACACAAAAAAAAAAAACAAGTTTGGGAATGGAGGGATATTTTGGATCTTTAACAGTGGTATGGTTCCTTTTATATCTGGTGACTTTTGGAGAGAAGGCTGCTCATTGCCCTAGAGTTTCTGGGCAATAAATGGAACATTTATAAATTCTTTGTCCGAGGACGGGTGGTCAAGAAGTCTCTTATAACTTTTGTAAGAACTTCAAATCCTACAAAGATCTTTAGTTTATTTTATTATTTATTTATTTGTGGAACTGGGGATTGAACTCAGGCCCTTGCGCTTGCCAGGGAAGCGCTTATTCCACTGAGCCATCTCCCCGGCCCCTCCTACAAAGATCTTTAGGAAAAATTGAGACTCAAGAGGAGAATCTGTGGTGAGGAGGGAAGAAATGTGGAGGTTTGGGTGCTAAAGAGGAAGCTGGTAGACAGCTATTTTCAAAATGCTCATGCAGATCTGTGGCTCAGAAACGAGCCCATGTTGGGAACCAAGGATGCTGATGAATGAGGTTGAGAGTCAGGCATGAGAGGAAGCCAGTAGGTCTGGTTGAACAAAAGGAATTGTGTAGGGATGGAAGAGTTAAGACTGGCATTTGTAAGCTCTGGCAGGAGACAGAAAACATTTCTTAGGAATTTTATCAGTCTTTCTGTCATAGTTGGAAAATTCATATTCACTTGTAAGAAATGTTCATCCTTCTGAGTGTTTTAGATTTGATTTCAAGAAAAAAGACAACTCTAGACTGTAGAGCTTTCCACCTTTTGCCACAGTGATTCAGTCACTTAGAATTGCCTGGTTTTGCTTCACTTTTCTTTTGGTTCTTATGGTTGAACAATGAATCAGTAAATGTTTTTAGCTTCAAACTTAGCATCTGAACTAGAAGGAAACCAGGTCATTTGCCCAATTAAAAAAAAAAAAAAAAAAAAATCATGCTTCCAAGGGAGTTTCAAAAAACAAGGAATGGAGGTTTACTGTAGGAGACCCTTTGAAATTCTTTTTCTTCTCATTTGTACTTCTTCATGAAGGTCCTCCTGGGTATTTCATATATTTAAAGAATGTAGTTGCTGAAACAAAACTTGAGTCAATTGTTTGGACTTCTCAAGATGGGGAAGCAGATTGTTTCCAGAGTCTTTCCCAACTCGGGGGTGCTTTGGAGGGAGACCAAGCGAATAATGTGGGATGAAAGAAGTTAAAGCTTCCTGGTACTTGTGAGGGGAGAGCTTTTCCACTTGGAGAAACTGGGAGATGAATGCTGATGGAAGGAAGGATGCCTGTGTGGGTTTGCTGTGCTTCCGTCTCATAAGGAATGTTGACTGGGATAGACTTGAATGATTTATGCTTAGAAACTTTTTTTTTTTTTTTTTTTTTTTTTTTTTGTATTTTAGGGAAGGGTCTACAGGGTGTTCAGGGTCTCACTACTAGATCGGACTAGTAGTGATCCTCCTGTTTACAGCCTCCCAAGTGCTGGAATTACAGCCTGGCCCCTGTGCCTGCTTGTAGGCGCTTTAATCTGTTGAGCTATTTGGCCGGCCCTATAGAAACTTCTAGTGAGTGGTGTGAACCTCGGGCCTTCATACTGAGCTGTATCACTGATCCTTGTTTTAAATTCTGAGACAGGATTTCTCTAGGTTGCATAAAACAAGCTTGAATTTGTGACCCACTTGCCTCAACATCTTAGAGTGGTGGAAGTGTAGTATAGGTATGGTCCACTGCACTTGGCTATACGTAGTTTTTTTGGGCACATAATTGACAATGGCTATCGGTAGAAAAAATGTTATGATTCCAGCCTTTGAGTAATTATCATTAATTTAAAAAAATAGGTTACTGATAAGAAAATTACCCTTTAGTTGTGAATTGATGTGAAAATTATTGCTGTAAAGATTTAGGACTGTTGGGGTGGTGAGATGGCTCAGTGGTCTAAAGCACCTACTTAGAACAAGCTTAGCAAAGCACAGGGACCACGGTTCAATCCCCCAGCACCACATGCCAGCCAGCCCCGCCCCCTGGTGGGCTGAGCTGGCCACATGCACACACACACAAATAAAAAAAAAAAAAAAAAAAAAAAAAAAGATTTAGGACTGTTATATATTTTGGATATATATCAATTTGATGAATGAGATGGAAATGTATTTAAGAAAATTATCAGTAAATTATAATTCTTTGTTCAAACCATGCACTGAGTTCTAACTCATAAATTTTCTGCATACAGTTAAGAATATTTCTAGATTTCCTTGCAGAACCCATTCAGTGATACCCATTCTCTGTTCAATAATGCACACTCAGTGAGCCTAATGCATGCTTTCAATTTAAGTATAGAATTATGATAGACTAAGGCAGTGGTAGTGAACCTGTAGCACCCGTGCTGCAGCAGGCTGTGTGTAATCATTTTAAGCTCTGAAAGGTTTGCCATCTCTGGGATAAGGTGTTCTTTTGAAACTATAGTTAATTAAATTAAAAATAAACTATTACACTTAGATTTTACAAAGGTATTTACATGTATACAAGTTTACTTGAGATTAAGAAGCATAAATATTTAGCCATCCCTGACAACTTCATTTCCTTTTATATAGGTAAGTCTTTTTAAAAGATTCCCTTACAATCATTGGGTCTGCTTGACTTATGAGGGAAGATTTGAAAAGCACTTTACAAGATAAAAATTGTTAATTTGATTGGTGGAAAAGTTTGATATAAAGTATAAATTTAACATAGGGAAAGGGAAAGAAAATTTAATAAGGGATCTAACATAATTTGATTTTTTTTTTTTTTTTTTACCAAAACATTGGCTATCTCTTAAATGAATAAAATGGGCTGTCTTTATGTGAATTTCAGTCATTGCCATGATGACAGATGTGAAGATAAAGCAAGTAAATGCTCTCAGGTTTCACTCTTATACTAATTGCTATATTTTTTAGTCTGTTAGATATTATGTTATACTTGGTAACTTGATACTTTTTAGAGATGTCTTCTAGCTAAAATTTTAACTATAGTCCTTCATTGTGGCACTAGCAATATTTTCGTCCCTCTGGTATTGTTTTTGAATACCTGTTTGTTCAGTAAGATTTCAGTGACTATTATTGGAACTTTGTTCATTAATGTAAATTTTTAACTTTCTTTTAGTTCTATATTATGGAAAATGTGCAAAAATAAATGTAGAATGTATTAAGATTATATTTAAATTATAAACCATAGAAATTGTATAAATTGTTACAGATGTTGTTATAGATATTTAACATTTACATATGTGAAATTTTAAAAGGTGACTGCTTTGGGATTCTTCTATTTTATTGAAACCAGAAAATAGTAGGATTCAAATATATTTAATTTTTCTTTTATATTTTCTCATTTCTCTTATTGAATTTTCTTCTTTTCGCATCATATTGATAATTTGTTCATGTCTTATTTTTATTATCTAAAATAAAAATATAGCAAAGTAAAATTACTTCTCCAAATCTCCATTCTTATTTTATTTTGAAGAGGACCAGCATTGGTAGTGAAGATAGAGTAAAATTGGATTCTTTATATGAGTACTGTTTTAAATTGCCAAGATCAGTAATATTTTAATATTACTTTATTTACTTGTGCTCATTTATTTTAATTTAAATATATACTTTTAGTGGCTGGGCAGATAGCTTGGCAGTCGAAGCACCTGCCTGGCAAGCACTGGTACCCAGGTTCAATCCCCAGTACACATGCCATGCCAGGCACCGAAACCAGGAGTGGTGGCACATGTCTGTAATCCCAGTGCTGGGGATGCTGAGACAGGAGGATCACCAGAAGGCTGAACTGTATAGCAAGACCCTGTATCAAATAAATAAGTAAATAAATTTTTAATCACATACTTTTAAAAAATATAACCCTCTAAATACATTAAAATATTCCTTTACTGCCTGTTGACTGTCCCAAGCTTTGGTCTTAATTATGGAGTACAAATATGAATTCAGTATTGTCCATGTACTTGAGGAGCTTGCATTCTATCAGAATTGTAAAAAGAAATGATTGTACATGTTAGTAGTCTCTATTTGCAAACTGTCAAACTGAAAATTATAAATTGTATCCTACACCTTTCTTTGAATGATTTGAATTTTTACCTTTCTATTTTCATTTTGGAAACCTATGAAATCTGCATTAGTTAATTTTTTGAATAGTATACATAATGGTAAAGAGCATTCAAACTGCTGCATTTAGATCCTGGCTCTTCATTCCCAAGCTCTGTGATTTTTTACTTGAAGATATTTTAGGATATTTTCATATGTTGTTTAAAATAAAATATGAGGGGCTGGCGAGATGGCTCAGTGGTCTAAAGCACCTACTTGGAACAAGCTTGGCAAAGCACAGGGACCGCGGTTCAATCCCCCAGCACCACATG
>NW_004524585.1:28297608-28306797 GCF_000260255.1 Octodon degus | reverse complement strand
CCGCGGTTCAATCCCCCAGCACCACATGCCAGCCAGCCCCGCCCCCTGGTGGGCTGAGCTGGCCACACACACACACACACAATAAATAAATAAATGTTAAAAAAAATAATAATAAAATAAAATATGAGCATGAACTTCAAACTTTTTCTGATACTAGCAATATGTAAGATATGTGGTAGTTTGGGCATATTTTAGCCATAGTGAAATTGTGAAATTTGGGAACAAATGATATTTCTTCCATCTTAATTGTTTACTTAGTGTCTGAAGTCAGTTTTGGAGGACTTTCCATTTCATCATAATTAACAGTTAATATAAATTTGCAGTACTTTCTGGGTAGTGATACCTAAGAGTAGAGGAAGCCTTTGTTGCCATATGGCAAAACCTCATTATTCATAGAAGTGGAACTTGTTTTAACTTTAGCATCAGGCATTAGATATAGTTTGTCCAATAGGTAGAATAACATGAAAATGTAGGGTATTTCATATACTGTTAACAAAGTCTGTATTTCATTCGCATCAGGAATGCAGGCAGATGTCCATAATCTGTAATTAACTTCTTATCTAGTTTGTGTGTTTCCTGACAGGAAATTTAATAAGAAGAGAATTTTACTAATGAATTTATATTTCTGCTAGTGGCTGTGAGACCCCTATAATATTTGCTGAATGAATTAGCAGCAACTTCTGGCACTGGGAATCTATGGTCTATTGTGGCAGTTTACCTCCCTATTTCCACCCCGTCCTTAGTAATTTTTCCTTTTCTTCCTTCCTTTCACTCATGCTCTTGCTCTCTTTTCACAAAGATAATACTTTGAACTTCAAAATACAGAAACTAGTGATTTTTGCCAAATGCTAAGGTGAAGGATATGTAGACTAACATTTCAGTTTTTGGTACCTACATGGGTGGATTGCAGGGGAACAGAGTAGAAGCCTGTTTCACCATTGTTCCTTGGAAATCTTGGGACAAAGAGAAAATATTTTCCCAGAGAAATAACTAGAAGATTACATTTCTGCCCAGGGAGGCTCAAGGTAGCATGAATGACATGTTACAAAAGAGGAAGTGTACCACTTTATTTAGGACTTCATTTTTTCAATGATTAGAACTACATTTGGAGCTCCATATAAAGAACATTCATACTTCTTTATCCAAAAACCATTAATTACATATAGAAGTGAAAAGCACAGTTCTCTGGTTTTTACTCTTACAGTTGACATTTAACAGTGCTCTGTACAGATCAGATGCCTAATAAATGTCATCAGAGATTAATATTATTTCAAACAACTTCCAAGTAAAAGTTCTATTTTGTTTATACTCATTTAATTTAGAGATTTTTTTTTCATTTTTTTTCAAGGAACATTGAATTAAATGCCTTTTTCCATATAAACTTCTCTATAGCAAATGGAATAAATCCAGATCACTGTTTTGGAACACATTAGTGTTCATTCAGTTTCTTTTCCAGTGAAATGCATCTATTGAACACTTGCTATTTCAGACCCTAGGCCATGTACAGTGAAGACAGTGGTAAATAAGATGCAATCTCAGTGTTTACAGGAAGAAAAGTTGATGTGGGGAGGAGAAATTTTTTATTCTGACAATTTTCCAGATGAAATTAAAAGAATGACCAAAATTTTACATTTTCTTCTTCAGTACTTCCTTCATAGCTGGAGCTGTGAAGTGCATTTGAGACCTAAGTGGTACATTTAAATCAGATTCTCTGTCTACAGTGTTGGACCTTTCTGGTGACCTATTTGGGGCACTTTGCCCTTCGTTATGGACCCGCAAAAGCAATTTCCAACACAACTGGATTTAGCTTTTGAAAAACATTTATTTTATTTTGGTTTGATTTTTGAGGCATGATCTCACTACATAGTTTAGGCTAGCCTTGAACTAACTTTGTAGCCTAGAACTTTTGGTGATCTTCTTGCTTCATTTACTTGATTATAGGCATGCGCCACCACACTTGAGTTTTCTGATATTCTGTAGAGTTGGTGTAATAATTGATACCTTGTGTCAATTTGAGAAGTTTAGAAGCTTAACTAAGTAACTGCCTAGGATGTAGAGGACGTGCCCTAGGGTGGCTGTTTATGCTCTGGGATGTTTTAGTGGTTGATTCATTATGTCAGCTGGAGAAGTTTAGGAGTTTAACTGAGTGACTCAGCAGAGAGCCAGGGGCTTCCTCACTTAGCAGACATTCTGAGCTGGTGCAGGAGGAGGGCACAGAGATGGTGTGAGTTTTAAACCCTCCCTAGGGCTGTAGCAGGGATACAATATAAATGAAAGAAAGAGGCTTGCTCTCCCCATTTTTGCTCTTGTTGCTTTGGTCTCTTCTGCCTCCAAGCCGCTGTGAACTCTTGCCCCTCTGCCACGGCCACCCTGCTTTGGAGCCAGCTGATTATGAACTGAAACCTGTACAAACTGTGAGCTAAACATATCTTTCCTTTGTTAATTTTGTGTGTTGGGTATTTTGTCTCAGCAACAAGAAAAAGTTGCTTGATTACAGGTATGCACTACCATCCCTGGCTTAAAAAAGAATTTTCTAATATTCTACAGAGTTGGCAAGAAATCATGAATTGGTGGTCTTGTGAAGAATAAAGGAGGTGAAGCTATGTCGTAGCTGTCCGTCAGGCAAGGACACTAATGACAGGACTCTATGTTAGTGATATAAAGAATAACTAGTGTAATGAGTTAGTGATAGTATGAGCTAAGAAAGAAAAGCATGAATTTTAGGTTTGACTCTTAACAAGGAGGAAAAATTATGGATGTTTCTGTCTTGATGTCAATCAGAGGATAAAAACCAAATGATGTTTTCAGAACAAAACAAAACCTTAGTGGCCACATAACCTAAATTATGGTACGTGATAGTGTGAGGACATAGACTCATTATTCCTCTTTCCCTTAAAAAAAAGTCCATACTTCCCTCCCCTCCTTACTCATATTTATTGAGTGATTGTATAGGACAGTGGCATGCATGGCACAGTGGGCTCTTTGTATCATTGAAAACTGAAAGGTTCACCATCAGTGATACAGGAATAGAGTACAGGAAGGGTGCATTTGGCTACTGAAACAAAATAACATAGACTGCATGGCTTACACAACTTTTTTTTTTCCTCATAGTTCTGAGGCTGATTGACCAATATCAGGGTGCCAGCATGCCTGCCTTCTGATGTGGGCTCTCAGGTTGTCACATGGCCTTTCTGCTGCATACATGAAGAACAAGCTGTGGTGTGTCTTTCTCTTCTATTAAGAATACAAATCTTAGTGGATTAGAGACCTGCCTGTATAATTTCATTTAACCTTAATTCCCTCACTAGATGCTCTATCTCCAAGTATAGTCATGGGATGTGTTGAAGAATTAAAGCTTCATCAAATAGTTATGAGGAGACACAATTTATTGTATAATAGTCTTTATCTTGGACATTTTGTTTCTGGAAACCTCAGGGTAAAGAACATAGTGTTTTTCCATAGGAACAGGTTGGAATTCATATTTCATATTCAGATTCATGGCTAGAAATGCTCAGGGAAGCATAGAGAGCTATTTTATAAAAACAACTAGCATATATAGTTAGGGAAGCATATATAGTTTTTTTTTTTTCTGGACCCCTATATACAGAAAAAAAAAAAAAAAAAAAAAAAAAAAAAAAAAAAAAAAAAAAAAAAAAACAACAACAACAACAAAAAAACACCAAAAAACCCATTGTCCACTTCTCTCCTGCCATGGAGTAATTTAAATCCTATATTCTTCTTGTGTGTGTATTTTTCCAGTATGCACTTTCAAACAGTATAGTAATACTGACATGTTCAAAGCACGTTATCTGAAGAGTTTAAGAGTTTTTTTCTTTATCTTTGAAGGTAGAGTTATGCTTTTAGGTTTCAAAACACTCTTATACTCTTAAAATTTATTGTGGACCTGCAAAGCCCCTATATTTGTGTGAGTTGTATTTTAGTTGATTACTGTCAGAATTGAACACTGAAAAAAAGATTTAAATGTTATTTTAATAATAAATCTATTTTATATGTTAACATAAATACTATTCTAATGAGAAACAACTATTTTCCAAAACAGGAATATAAGTGAGATGCATTATTTTACATTGTTGGAAATCTTTAGTATCTGGCTTAACAGAAGATAACTGAATGTTCAGATTCACCTCAGCCTTTACTCTGTTATAATTTTACATTTCATATAGTCCATTGGAAAGAAATCCCTATGTACTCATGACAGAATAGAAATAAAATAGTAAAAAAATTATTGTGAAAATCATTTTGACTTTGCACATTTCCTGGAGGTTCTCAGGGATTCCTAAGGGTATTCCTAATAGTTCTTTAGAACTATTACTTTAAATATTAAATCTACTTATTTTTAAATGGCAGTTGTGGTTGAACCTAGGGCTTTTGCACTGAGCTATGTTTCCAGCACACTTCCTGCTCTGCTTCATTTTTTTTTTGTGGTGGTTATTTTGACACAGGGTCCAAGTTGCTCAGTTGTCCAGACTGGATTCAAAGTTGAGATCTTCCTGCCTCAGTCTTCCAAAGTCCTGGGGCTATTGTGTAGCCTGTGCTACCATGCCTCACTTAAACCTGTCTTTTTCAGTAACTATAGAAGACTTCAGGAGTTCATAGCAGATGGAAAGTGAAGCTGTGGAATTGCATAGCAGGTTTCTCAGGACAGACGTATGTTGTAAGGGGCTGAAATGCTCTGCCTAGATGTGTCTGACATTATCAGATCCTTTGCTTATTTGAGAATTCCATAGACATTTTAGTCATGGCTGATTCTAGAGTAAGGAGGACACAGATATTTAAAATTACTAATTATGTTTAAAAATTGATTTTTACCTATTTTTGTTTATATTGAAAGGTTGTAGCAAACTGCCCCTTTCCAGACACCACCAGTTTACAAAAGTAGAGATACATCATTTAACTTCTCAGCCTTTTACTTCTTCCCTAGATTGATCTTAATTTGAATGAATTAAAGAGCTGCATGGTGAAGATCAGCTATTTTTTTCTACTTGTCCTAATCTGTGGACCCAGGATCCCAATTTGTCTATACCTACCCTGCCATAGAATGAGGTAGACCTTTAGAAGAAGAAGAATCAAATCTCTTTTATCTTTTTTTTTGTTAGTGGTGATGGGATCTTTCGGGCCATAAATGACTTGCATTGATATAGTCTCAGTCTTTGCAGCTGGGCCTAACAAGGAGCCCTGGGACAAGCCTGTGGGGTTTGACTGTATCTGGAACAAACAGTTAATTTAATTAAGTAGCTATAATTTCTCTTTGGCTGGCAGTGGGGAAAGGTGGGTACTTCTAGGGAGCTGCACACTGATTTCCATTTGGACGTTCTTCATCTAGAGGGCTGAACCCTCGCAATCCCAGTTGGCATTTTGTTATTGTGAAATGATGGTGTGTTATAAATTGGAGACAGGTCTCATCACAAAATGTCAAAAACCAAGTGTTTTTCTCTTGTCTTTTTCTCAGAGTGAATTTGATAGGAGTGTTAATTATTAGCATCCAAAACTTGCTTAAATCCAAACTACTGATCTGTTCTTTCCGCCAACTACCACCTTCATGCCCACTCCTTTCACATGTCTGTCTCTCAAATTCTGTGTGTGTGTGTGTGTGTGTGTGTGTGTCTTTCTGTCTTTGTCTCTCTCTGCCTCTCTTTGACCCCCCATCATTTAAAGTCCTGTTTATCTGATAACATCAAATGAGATGGAAAGGGATATTCACTCCCAGCACTGGCTTTCCTTATATGAAACATAAAATGTGGCCAGATAATATGTCTCCACATATAGAAATGTGAGAATCTATTTAATTAATTAATGTATTTATTTGTTTGGTACAGGGTCTCACTATGCAGCTTGGACTCTTAGTGATCCTCTTGTTTTCAACCTCCCCAGTGCTGGGATTACAGGCGTGCACCACCATGCCTGGTTCCCATGACTGGCTCCATGCATCTGGGGGCAGGGCTGGCCCAGAATGTGATAACAGGGATCAAACCCAGGTCCTTGCACTTACTAGGCAGGCACTTAGAGCCCTGAGCTATCTCCACAGCCAAAATGTGAAAATCTTTTGTTGCTAGTATTTTTACGTCTCGGTCGTTAGTTTCAAAGTTTACTCTTGCCCAATTGTATTTTGATGTTCTCTTTTTTCTTGTTTCTAATAAGCAAACTGAATCTGTGCCTTATGAAATTGTGTGCAGTTTCATTTTAATTTATGCTTCAGGTGTGTTAGAAGAAGTTAATGTAAAAACTACTAGTGTGGTATAGTGCAAAAGTTATTTCTGGTTCTAAACATGGAGCAGTTTCTGAACTGTGTCACTTTATGTTTGCTTTTATCCTTAAGCATAGGGGATGCTCACTAGATAATTAAATACCTGTCAGACCTTTGATTGCTAGGTGCATTGCAGAATAAATACAGTTGTTGTTGCAGGTCCATATTTTGTACCAACCTAGCCATATCAGGGTTATAGTTGTTCTTAAAGGCTTTCTGTGGACATTAGTATTGTTTTGCCATAGTAAAATAGAGATCATTGAAGTGATGAAGTTCAAAGTTTATCAGTAACTATCCTAAAACTTTCTTCCCCCTCCTCCCAAAATACATGGTAAGCTGTGACCAAATGTAAATATTTTTTGTGCCACTGAGTTACACCCCCTGCCCAGGCTAGTCTTAAATTTGTGATATCCTCTTACCTCAGCCTCCTGAGTATCTGGGATTACAAGCATGTAGCACTATGTCCAGCTTCTAGTGCATCTGGACAGTAACTAATAAAAATCAACCTTGTTTTAAACGGACTGAATTATCCTGCCTCCTGGTGATCAGTCCACTGAAACACCTATCTTGTGTGAGGTTCTGGTTCAGAATCTAATACCAAAAAAATTAAGTATGTAAATAAATGAATTAGAAAGTTAAAATTTTGCAAAGATTGTTCTGAAATAAATAAGAGATATACTAGCCCACAGAAGACCTTTGTTAAGAGTACCTCTTTATTTTTATATAGTCTACTTGAAAAGTGGTTATTGTTATAAAGTAAAATACTCTTATTATAATATCATATATTTCAAGTTTCTATTGAAAAACAAATATGAAAAATAATGCATTAGGAAAATCCTATAGGTACTGTTTTGGCTTGATACATGTTTCATAATAACTTTTGGAATAATGACGTTTTGTAAAATGTTGGCCTTGTGTATATCTTAGAATGGAAGTTAATAAATTTTATACATGCATAAAAATATAAACATGTATATCCTAGAATGTAAATATAGATTTCACTAGTTGAACTAGAGTTCTGCAAAAGTAGATGATACACATACCCACCTTAACTCATTTATTCAAAATATCTACTAATTTTATGGAGAATTAGTTCTTTTTTTTTTCTGGTGTTTATAGTAACTACCAAAAATGTTTTCATACTGAATGAAGACTTTGGATGTGGTCCTTTGTGAGAGTAGACAGAGTAATTATTGAACGAAGACGTGGAGTCTGGCTGGTGATTGTAGTAATTGTTCAAATGGATAAGCCTCTCAAAGTCATAAAACTGAAGTGTGATATATCTCTGATTGTTGGTATTGTGTTTTCTAAATGTAAAATCAAGGCAAAACAAAAACCTTACAATCCACCCATCCCTCTATACCCCTTCTTTGTTAGCCATTGATCTGCTTTTTGTCATAGATAAACTTGTATTTTCTAGAACTGTATATAAATGAAATTATGTAGGTTTTCTAGAATAGTACAGGTATTCTTTGTTTAATGATTATTTGGATTTAAAACCAAAGTACAAGGGCTGGCCAAATAGCTCAGTGGATTAAAGCACCTGCTTAGGCAGACAGATGCAGAGGCCAGGAGTTCAATCCCTGGCCTGCTGTGCTGACTCTGCCCCTGTGATTGAGACTGGGCATGGTGGTGCACGCCAGTAATCCCAGTACTTGGGAGGCTGTAAACAGAAGGATCACTACGAGTCCAGTCTACGCAGTGAGATCATGTACAACCTGTACCCTGTCGTAAATGCAAAATAATAATAATAATAATAATAAACTTAAGTTCACTATTGAGACTAAAAATGCTCTTCTTTGGCTTGTGACTCATCTTTTTTTGTTGATCAGTTCTGTATATTTTGGAATATGTATATAAAGCCTCACTGTCTTGTTTTTAATATACAGAATATCTTTACAGTATTGTAAGTTTTACTGATTGAACTTTATAGTACAGGACTATAGTTTTATATTGTTATGTATCCCAGTACAGTACTTCCTGTAAGAGTTATGCAAGTAAAAGCAAAAGTCATCAAGTTAGAGTGTTTTTTTTTTTTTGACCATTTCTTTGTTCTGAATATTGTAGTGTACATACTATATACAATTTCTCATTTAGTGATCAGTTCATGTAAGGACCTAGTCACAGGGCCAGTGAGATAGTTCAGCTGACTAAGCGCCTGCAAAGCCAAGCCCAGGGACCCGGGTTCAATCCCTGGTACCACGTGCAGCACTGGCTCTGCCCTCAGGCCCACTGAACTGGTGACTGAGTCCAGGTGTGGTGGTGCACACCTGTAATCCCCGCACCGGGGAGGCTGAAAACTGGAGGATCACTATTAGTCCAACTACCTAGTGAGGCCCTGTATCAAATACATAAATTAAAAAACATTAATTAATTAAAAAATAAATGAAGAGTGTTGTATTTGTTTAGCTCTGGCTTCTTTCACGCAGCATATAGATTTCTTTGTTTAAAAATTGGGGCTGGCGAGATGGCTCAGTGGTCTAAAGCACCTACTTGGAACAAGCTTGGCAAAGCACAGGGACCGTGGTTCGATCCCCCAGCACCACATGCCAGCCAGCCCTGCCCCCTGGTGGGCTGAGCTGGCCACACACACACACACACACTAAATAAATAAATGTTTAAAAAAAAATTACTAAGTAATATTCCACAGGATAGATGCAGCATAATTGATATATTTACTACATTGTGGAAATTTGTTTTGTTTGGGGCTATTGTAAATAAAGCTGCTATGAAGACTCTGGTCAAGTCTTACTGCAAGCATTTGTCTTTGTTTCCTTTGGGCAAATAACCTAAGAGTCATCTAGTTATGCTTTAAGAAACATCCATACTGGTTGTATCATTTCACATTGCCATTAGGAGTAAAGAGAGTACTTATTAATTTAGTGTAATCTTTTGCATTGTAGAAAATCTGATAGATTAGTTTT
>NW_004524585.1:28248466-28297508 GCF_000260255.1 Octodon degus | reverse complement strand
TATATATATTTAGTACAGGGTCTAAAGGGCCTCACTATTCAGATCAAACTTGTAGTGAACCTTCCTATTTTTCAGCTTCCCATGCGCTGGGATTACAGGCATGCACCACCATGCCCAGTCTCCATCACCGTCTCAGTGTGCCCTGGGAATGAGGCTGTCAGGGCAGGTCGGGGATTAAACCCCTGACCCCTGCGTCTGCATAGACAGGCATTTTAATCTGCTGATCTCTGATGGATTTATATGGTATCTCAGTACAGTTGTAATATCATTTCCATGACATCTGCTGGCAGTTATCATTTGATGATTTTGTGTGTGTGTGGGGAGCCCATTAGTACATCTTCTTTGTGTGAAATTGCTATTCAAATCTTTGGCCACTTCTGTTAAACTGGATAATTGTCCTATTGGTGAAAGTGGTAAAAATTCTTCATATTCTGGATACGTGTTTATGTGGACCTAATATTTGTAATACAAATGTTCTGTCTGTAGAAACTCTAAAGGTATTTCACTTTTTAGTCTCTAGTATTTTTCTATTATGAAGTCTGTAGTAATTTGAATTTTTTTATCCCATATGTACTGTGTCAAAGATTTTATTTTATTCTTTTTTTCTTTTCCCACTACTTTTCAGGTAATTTTTTTCCCTTCTGTTTTTCTTCTGTCATTCTACCTTTATATATTTTAATCTATTTGATATTGTGCTGCAGGTAGCTGAGGTAGTATTCATTTTTGGAAGGCAGCTATGCTCACCACTATACCACCAATGCAGGCAAGCAATAGTAGTATTCATTTTTGCCTCAATATTTTTTCTCTCAATGTATCTTCTAATTAGATACATTTTTGTCATTAAACTTACTTTTTTTGTTGTTATCACCATTCTCCTCTTTGAAGCCATTCTGTGGGTTTTTTCCAGTTTAAATTTTTATTTTGTTTTCTAATTTACTCTCTTGGGAACTCTGTTTTCGTTTGTTATCTCAGAGAATAGTTACAAGAACTTTAAACTATATGTAAGTTTCATTATTTGTTGAATATCTTTTCCCCTGAGAATTGTTCACATTTTCTTGGTTCCTTGTGTATGAAGTAATTTTGGATTGTATTCAAGACATTGTAAATATCATAGCAGTGCTGGCCACAGAGACCAGGCTTGGTGGTACACACCTGTAAATCCAGTGCTGGGGAGGCTGAAAGCAGGAGGATCATGAGTCCAAGCTGCATAGTGAGGCCTGGTAACAACCAAATACAATTTAATAGATATGATTGTATGAACTCTGGGTCTTGTTTTAGTCCTCTAAAGCATGTTCATATTTTGTTTTAGCCAGCAGTCAACCTTTTCAGGTTCAGACCTTCAGTTCTGTTTCGCTTTTGTGGGTAACAGTTTTAATCTCCATTCAGTTTCTTTAACTTTTATACAGATGGATGGTAGAATAATTCCCTTCAAGGACATCTGTTATGTCATAATCCATAATCCATGGGTCCCAGGAATATTTTAAATTACATACTAAAGTTGAACCATGGTTTTAAATAAGAGATCAGTTAATATTGAATTATCCAGAATTACCTATATGGATCAGTGTAGTCATAAAAGCTTTTAAAAGTACAGAGGGAGGCAGAAAAGTCATTATATAGCAGTGATAGCGAACCATTTAGAGCTTTCAGTGATAACAACAGCCACCCGGGCCATGTGCCCCATAGGTTCTCCACCAGTGCAGTGTGAGAAAAACTCACCTGATTTGATTTAGAAATAGAAATGGGACGTTAAGACTCACCTCCATTTGATTTGGAAATGGAAATGGAACATAAAAAGGGCACACAGTTTTTAGAAGCTGGGAGACAAAGAGTGAATTTTCCCTTGAGCCTCCAGAAGATTCAGAGCACGGTTGATACCTTAATTTGGGCCCAGTGAGACTCATTTTTTACTCGTGACCTCCATAACTGTAAGATAACCCGTTTGTGTTAAGTCCCTGTGTTTCTGGAAATTTGTTTTTTTTTATTTTTTTTTATTTTTTTTATTTTATTTGAGAGAGAGAGAGTGTGTGTGGTGTGTGTGTGTGTGTGTGGCCAGCTCAGCCCACCAGGGGGCGGGGCTGGCTGGCATGTGGTGCTGGGGGATTGAACCACGGTCCCCGATGCTTTGCTAAGCTTGTTCCAAGTAGGTGCTTTAGACCACTGAGCCATCTCTCCAGCCCCTGGAAATTTGATGTTAATAGCAATAGGAATTCACCTGTCATACACATACATCGCATAGTGGTTATTCTGTAGCTTCTGTGGGTTCAGACAGATTTCAGGGGTTCCTCTTCTCTGAATCAGTCACTGTGGTATTCCTGCAATACTTTACAGCCTGAAGGGCTACTGTCCCTGGTTCTTCATAGGAGTATGGAGCTCATGGCAGTTTCACCTAATTGGCATTGCTACACTGGAACTTGCCCACAGGGCAAAGCAGAGCAAGAAAAGAGAACAAAATTAAAGCAGACATCTCTGTGTGGATTGTTTCACCAGGTTTTGACCTCACAGTTCACTATAAAGTGAAAATATGGACATCTTTAAAATGAGAAGTGGGGCCAGGGAGATGGCTCAGTAGAATAAGCACTTGCCTGGCAAGTGCACGGGTCTGAGTTCAATCCCCAGTTCTGCTAAATAAATAAATAAATAAATAAATAAATAGTGCAAAGTCTGTTTAGATTTTCATAGTTTTCCTCTAGTCTTTTAGTTTTTTCATACTTAATTCAACAACTACTTTCATGCCTTGTCTTTAGTGTTTTCCAGAGGTTTCAGCCAATCTTTTCAGAATTGTTTTCTTCATGTATTTTGAAAGCCGAATTGCCTAATAGCCACACAAAGTGTAACTGGAAGTGCCACAGCTGAGTTTGCATCAGCTGCTAACTACTTGAGAGGAGTATGTTGAGCCTCTTGTGTACCACCTTAGTACTTTTCCATTGCCACAATAACAAATGATCATAAGCACCTTGGGCCACAAATTTATTGTGTATAGTTCTGCAGTACATGTTAGAAACCTGACACAAGTCCTGTCAGGCTGAAATCAAGGGGTTTCCAGGGTGATGTTCCTTGTAGGCTCTGGAAGCAGTCCATTTCCTTACTCTCGCTGGGTTCTGGAGATGACCCACATAGCTTGGCTCCTGGTGCTCTTTTTTTCATCTTCAGTGCTGCAGAAGGCAAGTGAACTACATTTTGTGTTACTGCACTGTGATCTTTTGAGCGTCCTCCCACTTCTAAGGACTATTGTGGTTATATCCGGTCCAAGTGGTTTCTACAAGGTTGATTTTATGTTGCTTTATAATTAAGCTATA
Source organism: Octodon degus (assembly GCF_000260255.1). Lineage (NCBI taxonomy): Eukaryota > Metazoa > Chordata > Mammalia > Rodentia > Octodontidae > Octodon > Octodon degus. Next base: position 28,294,209 of record NW_004524585.1, on the reverse strand, counting down.
GTTAATATACCTATGAGGTGAATTACAAGGTGTTCTGTGGGTAGAATTGAGGGAGTGATGGGAGTGAGATTATTTTGGTGTGGTTCATAATACACCAAAATTTTATCCTTAGTTCACCCAAGTAGTCATGTAATTATACTTACTTAATTTATTAATTAGCTGAAGTGTTTAACTCTTGGTAGAACTCATACCCATTGCTATAGACTCTTTGTTGTTTTTTTGCTTTTGTGCTGGTACTCAAGCCCACGAATCATGCATACCAAGGTAACTACTGTACCACTAAGCCATAGAGACCCCCATCCTCAACAAAATGACTTTTAACAACTTGGGAAAATTTATGTAGTAGATATTATTACTTCAGTATGGCTGTAGTTTTAAATTTTAAAAAAGCAATTTAGCTGATCTTAATTCTATAATTTTTATATCCTAATAACATTGAGTATTTGGGGATTTTCTGAACATGGAAAGATAAACTTCTGATCAACTTTTGGTCATGAAAATTTCTTGTGTATTTTGAATTTCAAGCCTTATATATGGCTGTAATATCAAGGATGGTGATAAATAATATGTATGTTTCAACACATTTAAAATCCAGTTTATTGCTTTTAAAATTTATGTTAATTCACAAATTTCATAATTGTCTTTATAAGTTTTGTATTTTCTTTTTTTTTTGGGCAGAACCGAGGATTGCACTCAGGCCCTTGTGCTTGCCAGGGAAATGCTTATTCCACTGAGCTATCTCCCTGGCCCCTAAGTTTTGTATTTTCAAGTAGAAGTATTTTCTGTCTGATACTGTAAATCATAATAAAAATTGCCTTTCAGTTGAACTTAAAAATTTTCTGAAAAATAGCTGTGGTGAAATTTGGTTCAATGAATAAAACATTAAAAATGCAATTTGGGAATACTATGATTTGGTATAAACTGTAAATTGTTAATGGAAATGCTTTCGAGGTCATTAAGCTACATTCTGAGGTTGGGTGTGTCATTACCTGTATAAGTGTCCTTGTGAGCTAGCACAGTGAGTGTTGTGTCCTAACAAGCAATATTGCAGTCAGTGCTGATTTTTTCATATGATCAGACTAATGTTTGTAAGAAACAGGGCATTTGTTGAATTTGTTAGGAATGCTTGTAATAGAAAATCAAACTTCAAAAATTACTCTGAACAAACACAGAGCCTTCATGGTAGAAATTACTGTCTCTTATCTCAAGTACTTTATTTTATTTGTACTACACATTAAAAAGAAATAGATAAATTTTTCACAGAAATTATTTATAGAAGAAGTGTAAACATTTTATTGTTTCAATTAAATGAGTAAATAAGATACAAAATGTACAGTAGATAATTGTGAGTTGGGAACAAACTGTTCGAAAGAAAAGAGAAACTGATGGTATAAGGAAAGGAAGGAAGAGAAAAGAAAGAAAATAAAAAATATATGATAGTTGAGATACTTGTACAGCTAATTTCTCTTAGTTGATTGAAAAGAAAGGTTTGTGCTAATATCATGTGGGTAATGTTTTATGCCTACATCTTCTACTCTGAGTACTGAAGATAACAATTCACAATGTATTAATTATAGTTACTCAGCCTGATTTGAAACTCTGGTTTTATTTTTATTACTGTTTTCTCTTTAAAATAAAATCTATAGCACATCAGAAATTTCATTAAAAATGTATTGTTCCCCACAATCATTTCCACTGTGATTTATTGTTGTTGTTGTTGTTATTGGCAGTACTAGGGATTGAAGCTGAAGCCTTTGCAGTAAGCCATAACCTAAAACTTTTCTTGTTTTACTTTGAGATAGGGCCTCACTAAGTCATTACATTGCCCAGTCTGGGCTTGAATTTGTAATCTTCCTGCATTGGCCTCCCAGAGTAGTGGCTGAGATTATAGGTGTGTGCCATTACACCCAGCACCATTTCTGTTTTGTCTGAGATCAATATGAAACTTTGTGGCTCTATCTTGAACCGCAGTTTGTCTCCTGAAGAAATTTTTATTCTTCTGATTTTACTTTGTCTTTGAGAGTTCATTTATTGTTAAATATAAAAATTCATTTTAAATAACGAGTTCTTATTTTCTTTTCAAGGGAATTAAGAATATCCAAAATAGAGAGAGAGCATGTAGCTTCATGTAGACTTGCTTTGATGATGACTGCTGTTAAAGTTTTAAGATAGACTGTTATTTTAAACTAATTCGCTTGAAAAAAAAAACTGTGGTACAAAAACAACTTCTCTGAGGTTGCTTAACCATTTCCTGTGAGTCTGGGAGAGTACTTGTTTTCGGAATCACTGAGTTGAATTTAGGTAGAGCTAAACTTAGCTGAGTGGTCCTGTGGGCTAAATTCGCCTATTGTTTTGCCTTCGCCTTCCTGTAGAGAAGTTAACGTTTAACAGTTAAAGAACTCTTTTTTGCTGTTGTCATTTTTATTAACCAGTTGGATATCTTTGAACAAATGATAATTGTTTTATCCATAAAATGTAATATAATTACAGCTTATCTAAAAGAAGTTTTTTCATATAGCAATAATGGTTTTCTTTAAAAAGGCTTTTTCTCTCTCAGGAAAAAAAATATAAAGTTTCAGTGCAATGAGCTGTGTATTATATTTGGATAATTTTATAATCTCATGACAGAGGAAATAAAGTCCAATTTACTGCCCACCTGTGATAGAGAGGTAACACAGTGACCACAGTGGACAGCATTGACCCCTGTGTCTTGAATACCTACTGAGTGCCTGGCTGAGAGAGGCGTGTCAGCGCCTGACTGGTGTTCAGCTGTGGGTGGGGCTATCCCAAGCCTCTATGTAAGTCTTGAATTTGCTGTGAAGGCTGTGTAAATATGAAACATTTCCAACACTAGGGACGTGATTTATACTCCTGTGTTATTTTAGATCCCAAAGTCATGTCCTGTCATAGGGAAAGGCTTAAATTCTGTAATAAAAAAATGTGGGCTTGGAGCTTGACTGTGTTATGAGAAAGTTCTTTAAACTCACCAAGTCTGTCTTCTCCCTCTGTATAATGTTATAAAGATGAAATGGCATGACATATAAAAGGCTGATAAATAACATCGGGAACTAATAACTATTGAGCACTCACTAGGTGCTTGGCATGTTCTACATGCTTTAATTCTCATAACTCACTCCGAAAGATACTAACACTGTCCCTACCTTTACAGATGGGCAAACTGAGCTCAGCAGTAAGTAGCTCCCTCCGGGTTACAGCAGAAGTAGCAGAGCATCTGGTTCCAGGGAGGTTCTCAACTACACTTCTGTGCTCTGTGTTGCTCAATCCATTGTTAGCATATGGTGAAGCCCTCAGCGCATGGTGCTGTCTAGTTTATCATCATTATTTGCAGCGGGCCAAGATGGTGGTGGTGATGACCTGAGTTTTACTTCTGTCGCTGTTTAGCTTGGTCGTGTCCTTGGATCCAAGTCAGTGCTTTCTCATAGTCGTGGACGAAGGAATGAGAAACTATAAAGTCATTTACGTCAAAGTGCATGGACCCTTAGGAGGAAAAGCCCACAGTTCTATTCAGGAATTTGTGTATAAAGAATGCAAAGTGTTCCAATACCAATTGTTCCAGTCTCTCCTTATGGTTTTGATTTGAAGTCTAAAGTCACCATGAGGCCCTGCATATGGTTGCATTTCAAAGATACCACAGAACTGTGGAACGCTAATAGTATGCACAGAATAGCTTTAGTTTTGTCTCAGGGGAATAAATTGATCTAGAAGAATAGTAGAGGGACTGGGGGTGTGGCTCAGTGGTAGAGAGAATGAGGTCTCAGATTCAATTCCCAGCACAAAACTTAAAACAAACAATACTACCGCAAAACCTCACCCCAATACTAACAGTACTAGACATCATCTATTGTTACGAGGCACATCGCAAAACTAAATGACTTAAAATAGCAACCTTTTTATTTGCTCATGATTTGTTTACAATTAAATTGGATTTAGCTGAGTGTTTCTTCCACTGTTTTGCCTGAGGCCACTCATTGCAGCCATCAGTGGCTGTCAGCTTGACAGGGAACTGGACAGTCCTCTGTAGCTTCCCCCAGCTGGCAGTTGGTGCTGGCTGTGGGCTGGGCTTGTCTTTCCATGCAGTTTCTCATCCATAAGAGGTCAGCTAGATTTCCTCTCCTGGGGCTGTCGGGAGTAAAAGAGAAGGAACAAGGCCTGTTGAAGCCCAGGTTAGAAATTCTTGTTCCTTTTTGCTTCATTTTATTGATCGAAGCAAGTCACATGGCCATTAGAGATTCATATATAAATTCTTAATAGCAGGCCCATGGGAGAATAGTAGTAAATTGCATAACAATATTCATGTTTCTTGATTTCACTGCCTAGATGCCCAAAAGTATTGATACTTTTTTAAAGTATAATTTTTGACTCTAGATCTAAGCAGATTAAAATATGATTTGTACATATTTGATAGGTTTATTACAATTTTTTACACATCAAAAGAAGACATAGGGAATAAAAACACTGATCATAACTGTAACTTCACCTCTCAGAAATAAGCACTGCTAACAATTTTTTATTTAGATTGTACCCACCAGAGTGAATACTTACTTAAAATTCTAAAACCTGCTTTTCTCTGTATACTATATTTGAATACCTCCCCATGCATTAGACATTTATTCTATGTCTGCATAATGTTTTCTCACATATGAATGTACCTGTCCTATGTGTAAACAGGTTGTGATATGGTTTGAATATGATTTGTCTTCCAAGGATTCATGTACTGGAAGCCTGGTCCCCAGTGTAGTGATGCAGGAGGTGCTAGAGCCTTAACAGGTGGTGCCTCTTGGGAGGTCCTTAGGTCACTTGGCCACTGCCCTTGAAAGGTATTAAGGTAGTCCACTCACATGGAACCCTGAGTTAGTTGTCAGGAGAGCGTTATTATAAAAAGTGAACCAGGCCCCACTCCTCACTCTCGCTGCCTGTCTGACCTGTGCTGACATCATTTTCTACACATGCTTCTGCCATCATGATGCAATTTGCCATGGGCTGATACAAACAGAGGGGACCTCACAGAGCTGATGCTTTGCTCCTGGCTGTAGAAGCTTGAAAACTTGAGCTAAATAAATTGTTCTTTAAGAACTCAATCTCATGTACTTAATAACAAAATCAATTAATACAGGTTTTTTTCCATTTTTGCTATATAAATAAAGCTGTATGTACATTCTCAGGGTAAATTCTTCTTGACTTGATCAAAATATATTTTGGACTTCTGAATATGCTAGGAAGATAGGATTTTTAGGCATCCATGTTTAATTTTTTTTATGTATCATGTATTTAATTAAGTTCTTAGTAAAAAATTTATAACACTAATTTATGAGGATAAATTCCATTTGTCAGAGCAAAAACGGATCGCAGGTAGCCCCGGAGCTGAGGAACACCTTTGATTTTTGCCAAAATCTGTGAGTCCACCGCTTTCTGATCCACCTTGCACTGCTCTGAAATCTGGTATTTCTCTTTCTCGGTGTCGAAGATCTCGCCCTCCTGGTGTCTGGGCTTCCGCAGCTTCTTCTTCTTAAAGTAAGCATCAGTGAGGTGTTTGGGGATTTTCACTTTGCTGATGTCAATTTTTGTAGAGGTGGCAATGACAAATTTCTGGTGTGTTCTTCGTAGAGGAACACGATTAAGGCTCAGAGGCCCAGTCACAAGTAGCAAGCCACTATCCAAGTGCTTCAGGAAGACCACTCTCTTGCCTCTATGACACCTGGTGAGGATGATCAAGATGGTGCCGGGAGTGATGCTAGCTCGAAGTTTCCGCACATGCTGACTGAAGGGTTTCTTGCCGTGGCTCAAGAGCTCTCGGGACACATCTTCAGTAGGGTAGTATCTAGGCATTTTTCGAAACTTAACCACCCGACTACCTCCATTCTTGTCCCCACCGACTGGTTTTGTGATTGTAGCAAGAACTTTCTCCTTCTTTTTCTTCTCAACCGTTGATTTAGCAGCTGTGTACTTTCTCTTGTACAAAGCCTTTCTGGAATACATGGCAGATCGGGAGTATCTACCAATTCCTCTAACAAGACAGGATTTTGGCTGCAGTGGGGCTGCCCCTTCTTGGACTTTTTTGCCTTATTCACCTTGCCCTTTTTACCAGTACCACTGGCAGAAGCCTTCTGGGCTTCAGGTTTCTTCTCTTTAGTGTCTGGCTTCTCAGTTTTTTTCACCCACCATCTCGCAAGATGGGAAAGAGAACTTTGCATCCATGTTTAAACTCATCAATGAGCAATTTTGTAGGGCTAGATGTATTATGTTTGAAATGATGTTAAGGAAACATTTCTAAAGTTACTTTAAAATGGAAACAAAAGAATACATACTTTACATTTCATCCGCTAATCAAAATATGTATACTTAATTGGTGATTTTTATGGACCAAATATGGGTCCACTGATTAGAGTTCTGGCTCTTTCTTCTTATATACCATATCTGCTATCCGTGATGCAGCTATAATTTCCAAATCTTAGTTTCTTTGTTTTTTCTTTAGGTGGAAAACTTCCATCGCCATGTGTACAAATTGTAAAATTATGTCTTCTCACCCATCCTGCCCTTCTATCTCTTAGATTTTTCATGCTCATATCTCATTTGACAGCAGTGTTATTTTTAAGCACTTAGCTTTATAAGGTGTTTCTGATACGTGCCTGTTTCCATAAGAACTTTTTTGGTAAAATTTTATTTAATGCAGTATTTATTCTACAAGTACAATTATAATTTTGGCCAGTATAAACCAATATGAGCACAAACAACTGATTCTTGGTAAGAATCCTACTACTCTGATGGGACCAAAAGTGTTGGAGACTAAACAATAAGTAGCCCTTGAGCTGAACACATTCAGTGTGGACTTTGCATCAGAATTATATTTTACAGAAGCATTGAAAAGCTTTGGTTAATTTGGAAGTTTAGTAATAGATTAAAAGACCTTTTACATTGTTTGTAGAGGTAGAACCTATACTTTTTCTGAAGGAAATGATTTCTGCATTTTTTCACTCTTGTTCTCCAATTAAAGTTTGTATTACAGCAAGTGTTTATTTATCCCTCTCCTCATCTTTTACATATTAAGCTCATGTCTGTGAAGCATGTCACAGAAGGATTCTTCATGTGCTGCAGTTATTGTTGTTGTTTAATGTTCTCTTTGGTCATTGGAATTTCTCTTTTTCATATTAAGTGTTCTCCTTCACTTGTTAACAATGTGTTTCATAGCTGCAAAATTAAACCAGTGAATACTTCATCTCCTTTATTTCTGTCCACCACTGAAATATTTCTTTTTTAAAAAAATATATTTAGTACAGGGTCTCACTACACAGATCAGACTCATAGTGATCCTTCTGTTTTTAGCCTCCCAAGTGCTGGGATTACAGGCACGTGCCACTGCGCACAGTCTCAGTTGTCATCTCAGTGTGCCCTGGGAGCAGGGCTGGCATGGCATGCTGGGATGAAACCCTAGTCTCTGCATCTGCCTATAAGCAGGTGCTTTAATCTGCTGAGCTATCAGGCCGGCCCAACTTTTTTTTTTTTTTTTTTTTTTTCTTGTAGGACAGTAGCAGCTGTGACTAGACTCCGAAAATAAAACATAGTAAAGAATTTTAAGATGGTGGAAAATTTACTGATGCAGTGTTTTAATTTGGTAAAGTATAGTTGAGTCTATAGATTATTTCAACAGAGAAGTTAGGTATTGTACGAAGTCAAATTATTTTCTTACAAATTATAGCTGTCCTCAAATCTGAGTCTTAATGTGTAAATGCAGTTGTAGTAGATGAGTATGCATTTAGTTATTCTTCATTCCTGGGGATGCTTTGGAAGTAATTGTAACATCTCTGTCAAGGAAGCTATTTGAAAACATATTAGATGTCAGAAGACTTTAAATATAAATCATGTAGATTAAAATCTCTGTGAAACAGATAATACTTATACAGTAGTTAAGGTGCTACCTAAACCCTACTGTAGCTAAGTCTGAAAGACGAAGACCAGAGTCAGTCCTTTGGTGTTGATGGAGCTCAAGACAAAAAGGAGGCTTCTGTATTCTTTTTTTTTTTTTTTTATGAGCTATGTCATCTACCAATATGTGCTACAAATGACTTGTGAACATTATCTCTTATAGTAAAGATGTGAGGAACTTGAGGAGAAATGCTAGTACAGTATGCTTGGCTGACAAGTAAATGTAGTGCTTATTTATGATTCTGAAGCTCCTACCCTAATTTTTAATAAAATAGCAGTGAACTCATTAATTATGACCCTTTATAGTTTATAAAATATTGTGACTCACTTACCTTATTTGATCCCCATGATAATCTAAGTAGGCAGAGCAGTCTTTCAATTTTACTCTTGAGATAACTGAGATTGTGATGTATGCCAAGTACTGGAGCCATGACTAGAATTCCTAGTTTTCACTATACTTAGTGTCTCATAAGCTGTTCATGTTTAAATTATATTCCAGCCTTGAGAAGAATTGTGTGAGTTGTCTGAAGAGTGAGTGTACAGTAAAAATGAAGCAGTGCCTACACCATCATCACTGAAGTTTTACTAGGCCATGCTGACCCGGCCCCACAGGGTTATGTTAGAAGGACCCTGTTAACCTCATAGCTAGCCTCTAAGTTCTTACCATATTCCAAGCTTAAGAAACTTTAGCTTAGCCTTTGCATGGATATGATAATTTTCATTAGTTAATACTCCATTTTAATACGTTGAATATTACTCCTTTTAGTTTGACATTAATTGCAGGCTTCTTTCATGCTAGATACTGGGAATACCAAGTGAATGAGGGAAGATCTCCATCAGGTAGGATAATTCATGAGAAAAACAAAATTTGAAATTGCAGTTTATGCAGAAATTTTCTGTTCTGCAGAATAAACCAAGGCTTGAGATTTTTTTAAACCTTCCTTCCTTTAAACTATAATTCTTTAATAAATACAAAGTTATAAAAATTAAAATGTACCAGTTATTCTAGAAAAGTAAAAGTGATACATACAGGTTTTGGAACTCAGTATTTCATCCTAAGTGTGGTAGCCTGTCCAGGCAATAGTGTGTACTGTTTCCATTTTCCAGGTTTCAGAGTGTGCTGCTGGTGGTGGTGTGTAGGATGGAGAGAGGGAGGTGACTCATGATTCAGGAATGACTGCTCTCTCCCTGTAACCTCTGCAGCACATTGGCCAGGCAACGGTGTAATTAATGCAGCACAGTCTAATTATAAACAACTCTGTACAGTGGCTACCAAGAAGCAAGCCTGTACCTGATGTTCTTCTAAGTTGGCAGGGCTACTTTAAAATGATGACTAGATCATGTGACATTTACTATAAATCAGGGTGCTTTTCCTTGATTATCTCAGGCATTAGATACCATGAGGGAAAGAAAAATGAATTACAGTAATATAGTAATCTTACTGAGGTGTTTTTTTTTTTTTTTTTTTTTTTCCAGGGCGTATTTCTTTATTGTGAATCCTTCTAGTCTTTTTTTCTTAGGAAAGGATTTATCTTAATTTTTATGGCATGTTGTTTTAAGGAAAGGAGGAGAAATGTTGAGGTAAGACAGCTTTTCTAATAATAGTTGGACTGATTTCTAAGAGATGAAAGAACCAAAGGTTTGGGAAAATTTCATTGTAGTAGTATAGTTAGTAGGAAAGAGAAAAAAAGTCCTATGGCCCAAAAATAGTAAGAAGGGTAATAGGGATAGAAAAATAAAGTGGCTACCGTAGCCACATGTGCTGTAAGTGGTCTCATGTACAGGGTAGAAGCAGGATAGACACTGTACGTGGTGCCTGTTGGATTTGTGGGAGAATGGCTAACAACCAAGAGTAGATTTAGTTTATATAGGTTTCATAGTTGGGTCTCAGAGATTCAGGATAAAGATGCTATGAGGATTGATTTCATGTCATTGCAACTTAATTATTGTAGGATAGTGGTACTAATTCTGAAAAATGGGACTCAGGTTGTGACTAGCTTAAATGAAGTAAAATGTTTTAATTGAGGCACTTATTTTTTTGTTCCTATTTATAAGTACACAGTTAAAATTTTAAATGGACACTTAAAAGAGGTTGTACTTTTTTAAGAAAAAAAAGTGCAACAATCCAAATACAGGACTTTCACTGTGATTGTGGGACACATATATTTTCTTAACTTGGAGATAACTAGCATTTTTCACTGCATAAGTGATTTTGTTCTTTGCCAGGTATCCCCAAGAGAGGGACAAATCAAAGACAAACTTGTTAAAGGACTTTGTTTCTAGCCCATGAACCTGTTCTGATCTTTTCTGTTTGTTGACCTAACTAGACTTGGAAAATAAGTCAAAAATTGATCTTGGAGATCAACTAGGATTTGATATATGTGAAATTTTAGTCCAGTTTCTGAAAGAATATGATTTAGAGGCAAAACTCTTGCTTTCCTGTCCTCTAACAGTGTGTTTGCTTTAATTTTCTATTGTTTAACTTTCTTATTTCACCAATTTCTACTATGTTCTTCACTCACGCTTCTACTTAAGTTGCTGTTTTCTAACTTGGTTTTGGTGAGAAGTTATATGCTATTTATTTTAAATCTTTTTGTATTGAAACTTACACAATAAATTTGTGACATTTTGATGTACTTTCATTATTTCAGATATTTTCTAAATTCTTTGTGCTTTCTTTGGTTAGTATTATTTGTATCTTTTGTAACCTTAGTTGTTGCCATGTACAAATTATATGCCGTATTTGTGTTACATTATGATTTATGGTAAACTTGGAGATTTCTGACTTAAGAATCAAACCAGCACCTTTTTTTCTAAATAAGTTTAAAGTACGATCTTCATGAACTACCTGAAATAAAAGTAGTTTCTCCTGGTTTGATTTGCTTAACTTGCTATGGTAGTATACACCAAAAAAAAGTGTGATTCTAGTATACAGTCAAGTGTAGCACATGGTTTGATGGTCTCGTTTCTGAAAGATTAAGATTCTACATAACTATTAATCTAATGGGTACTAAATAATAAAAACTTAGTTACTTAGATTTTGGTGGGCACCTAAGCCTTTGTCAGGAAATTGGATGTTAGTGAAGTACAGAGAAGAGGTAGTCTAGAGTCAGACTGTACCTTAAATAGGACATGGATGAAGAATCAAAGTTTACATGAATTCAGGGGTTTGATTCCCAGCACCAAAAAAAAAGAAAAGAAGAAAGTTCTGAAGGATTTGAACTCAGATGGGAATGTTCTTTTATTAAGCTGAGATGCTACATAGACTTAGTTAGAAATGTTGAATAAAAATATACAGAACATAGCCTATTGTTGTGTATATTCAGTCCCATGTAGAATGAAATACACTGGCAAATGCTAAAGGAAACATAATCCTTTTTTTTTTTTTTTTGTATTTTAGGGAAGGGTTTATAGGGTGTTCAGGGTCTCACTACTAGATCGGACTAATAGTGATCCTCCTGTTTACAGTCTCCCAAGAGCTGGGATTATAGGTGCGCCACCACACTCAGTCTCAGTGCTTCCAGGAGGCAGGGCCAGCACAGCAGAAAACAATCTTCCCATGTGAGGTTAAAAAAAAAAAAAAATCAGAAAAAGCCATTTTGACTTTTTGTGTGTGTGTGTGTGGCTGGCTCAGCTGGGCTGGCACAGCCTGTGGTACCTGGGGTCGAACCTTGGTCCCTGCACGTTTGCCTAAGCAGGCACTTTGGACCACTAAGCTATCTTGCTGGCCCATGTAGATATTGTTAAAAAGCAATATAATTATGCAACTAATTTACAGGACCATGGCAGGTATTAAAATGGTAGCACAGTGGCAGGGGTGGTATTGGAGATTCAAATATAACAATATTTTTTCTGTTAATGAATTACATAACCTCCAAACAATTTACTATTAAACCAACAGACTTTATCACAAGAAGTTTGAGACACTATAGAAGTTTAGAAAAGTAAATTTTGAAAAGTAGGATATTGTAGTAGCTCTTTCATTTTTGGACCCTTCACAGAAGATGGATAGATGGTGACTTGCTAAATCCACACCCACAAAATGATTAAAACTGTAAAATAGAATAATTTTAAAAGCTCAGAATGGAGAGAAGGTGGGAAAAGGCATTCTCATTGGCCTGTTAATGAAAGCAGAAATAGTCAAGGTAAAAATGATATGAAAGTTTACTTTAAAAAGTAACAAAGGGGCTGGGGAGATAGCTCAGTGGCATAAGTGCCTGCATGACAAGCTCAAGGTCCTGAGTTCAATCCCCAGTACCAAAAAATAAAAAGTTAAAAAAAAAATCTGGGTATGGTGGTGCACACCTATAATCCCAACACTTGGGAGGCAAAGACAGGAAGGAGTATTGCTGTAAGTTTGAGACTAGCCTTGAACTCACAAAAAAGAAGAAAGAGAAAAAAGGTGATAAAGGAAAAGGAAAACCAAAAATTATACTTTTTCTTAGTTTACATTGTAGCAGATCAAGTTGAGTTGTGCAGTAATGGGTGTAAGGAAGTAAAGGAAGAATAATGCATCCAGGTGGAGGGAGAGAGGGAAAGCCACCTGGAGGATACCAGGTAAAAGCAGTCTGTCTTGTTCTCAGACAGTGGCCATCTAGGATGACCAGAATACAGTTGGGAATCTTGGAACAGACTGAGACCAACATTTTTCAAACTTAGATGTACATAAGTCACCTGAGGGTTTTATGAAATTCATGTTTAGGGAGAGACATGAGAATCTGCTCTTCTAATAAATGACAGTGTGATGTGAATGTGTCCCATCATCATAACACTTTGAGTGACAATACTGTCACGTTTATCCTATTTATCAGCATTTCATGTCATAAATTAATTGCCACTGTTCATTTTTTTGAATAGCAAAAAATATGTAACATTTCTGTTAAGCTAGATATTAAATGGTTTAATATAGGCTGTGTTCTGGTGATGGTGAAATAAAGTGCTCAGCAACTTCACTGTCAGGTACAGAATTAGTAATTTAGGTACACACGCCCATCTTTTATTTCCCCAGAGCTGGTTATTTAACCCAGGGCTTTGTACACACTAGCTATCATCTTTTTATTGAATTAGTGTACGAGAATAATAATGGAAAGAGCCCAAAATTTGAAATCAGAGTTAGACCTGGGCCCCAATATCAGTTTTATGACTTAAATGACTGTCTGGTTATGAAAATAAATCAACCCACTTTTGTTTTTCCATTTTCTCATGTCCAAAGTATCATAGAAGGCATGTTATAGAAACTTGGTGATGATTAGAAATGATACAAATAAAGTACCTTGTAGAGAAAGGTTAGTGATGGTTATAAAATTTGATGACTTTTGAGATCTTACACAGATAAAGTTTTGTAATTTTTAAGGAAAGAACATTAAATAGTCCAATCCCAATTATTGGTGTGTAGATATGAGATATTTTTTGTTATTCTAAGGAAGTTGGAGGGGTAGTGCATTGTGTTTTTCCTAACACTTCCTCACCCCAGGATACTAACACTTATGGTATATATAGTATAGTTGTTACAGCTGAGAATGTGTTGTACTCTCGAATGTGATGGAAATATGTAAAATAGGTTGCATTGTAGTTTTATCTGAGTTTTAGTTTTGTGTCATATTTTTATTTCTTCTTGCTTATAGAAATTTGCTGTGGTATAGGAACATCTCTCTCTCAGGAGAAATGATAGTCCATCTGTTGCTTAGGCCTACTGGTTTGTTGTGCTTTCTAGAAAGAGTGGACTCAAAGATGAGACCACAAAGATCATGGAGGCAAGTTTGTGGACTTTGGGGCAGAGTTCTAGACTCCAGCCACCCAAACCCTCAAAGAACGGCATGGACTGTATGGGTGGTCACATCCCTTTGGTCTGCTGATCTCACCTCCCCTCTCTGTGAGGACAGCCATAGCCAGAGGCACAAGCAGCCCTTTTCACAGCCCCTGCTGTAGCAGGGGCCCAGGTAGTTGGATAGGAATGTGTTAAGGAAATGAATGTGTAATCTCAGATGACTTTTTTTGGAATGTATATTTAGCTTTTTTGTTTCATGATTGGTGTATTTTCATTTATGGTTGACTTTTTAATGGATGTTTCAAGAATGTTACAAACATCTTATTAGCTCTGAGATGGAAACAAGTCTTGGTGATTTAAAAAATCTTAGATTAAATTTGTTCTTGCTAAAAGACATGGTATTATGTGCTGTTTTCCCTCTAACTTTTCCCTTGTCCTATGTTTTAACTTTTTAGACAGACTTCAGCTCCCCAGGAATATGATTGAAAACAGTATGTTTGAGGAAGAACCAGATGTGGTGGATTTAGCCAAAGAACCTTGTTTACATCCCTTAGAGCCTGATGAAGTGGAATATGAGCCTCGGGGTTCTCGACTGCTGGTGCGTGGCCTTGGTGAACATGAGATGGATGAGGACGAAGAGGATTATGAGTCATCTGCGAAGCTGCTGGGCATGTCCTTTATGAACAGAAGCTCTGGCCTTCGGAACAGTGCGGCTGGCTACAGACAGAGTGCGGAAGGGGCTTGTTCGGTACCCTCTGCAAAGACCTTGGGAGTCTGTGCTTTTGTCATTGTGGTTGCTATTTCCATCATCATGGTGATTTACCTACTCCCAAGATGTATCTTTACCAAAGAAGGCTGCCATAAAAAAAACCAATCAATGACACTAATTCAGCCACTTGCAACAAATGGGAAGTTATTTCCATGGGCACAAGTGAGGCTTCCCACTGCCATTATGCCACAACGCTATGAACTTGACTTACATCCAAACTTAACTTCAATGACATTCAGGGGTTCTGTGGCAATTTCAGTTCAGGCTGTTCAGGCCACATGGAATATCATTCTTCATAGCACAGGTCATAATATTTCAAGAGTAACCTTCATGTCAGCAGTTTCAAGCCAAGAAAAACAAGTTGAAATCCTGGAATATCCCTATCATGAACAAATCGCCATTGTTGCCCCAGAAGCCCTCCTAGCAGGGCACAATTACACCTTGAAGATAGAGTATTCAGCAAATATATCTGCTTCTTACTATGGGTTTTATGGAGTCACTTACAAAGATGAAAGTAATGAGAAAAAGTATGTAGCCCTTTTGAATGATTTTGGTTCTTTTTTTTTTTTTTGTGATGACTTCTGAAATAAGGATCCTTTGCCCAGGGACAGTAACTACATTTTTTAAACTTAGGAAATTATGTCCAAAATGAACGATGATTTGGAAAAATGTTCTATTTTTCTGAGGCAAAGCTTTGTCATATGCCATGGTAGGGTGGGCTAGGAATGTGCTGGTGGAAGGGATGGATAAAGATTTTTATTAATTATATTCTCACAAAAGTTATCTTGAGCTTTTCAATTTTATAAGATAAATCTAATTTTCTGTAACTATGCAGTGGGAATCAGGAAATGGGAAATGACTAGAAAAATACTTATTTTTGTAATGTGAAGAACTTTTAGGAGATATTTAATAAGATAAAGAGGGCAGGAAGTCTAATATGCTTTCATGTATCATATTCAGTGTCCTGAATTTGTGCTGATACACTTTTTTAAAAAAATACTTCTCTCTATTGGACTTCTGATAGAAAGGTAAAATTCAACAAGAGTATTCAGCTCCTTATTTAGACCATGTATTTTGTACTTTACTCTCAGTAGCACATAGCTGGAATATCTAAAAATGTCACTTATACTACATATTGATTATTCATAAGTAGTGATGATGCTAAGTCAATTCTCTTATGTTCACCAAGTCTTTGTTACACCTGCGTGTGTAATTGAAACATTCTCACACCCTGTAAATTAGGATATGAATTACTGTTTCTCATCATTTAGCTAATATATGTTGATATATTATGCAAAATAGAGGTAAATATTTTATGTCTATCTTAAGGAAGTTATTTGATTTTTCTTAAATGGAGGGATAAAGCAAGTTCTATAGTTCTATTCAGATAGCTTTTATTCTTCCCTTTAAATAAATCTTGTCAAGTATTCTTGTATGGTATTTGACATTGAACAAAAATTTGGGGCTCCATTGGTGCTTTAGGAGTTCTTGGCTTTAGTTCTCTTACAGTAAGCTCCATCCTCCCTAGGAGATATAGGATATACGTCAAAATAGCTCGTTGGGCCAGAGAGATAGCTCAGCATTCTAAATACCTTCATGGCAAGCACAAGTACCAAGGTTCAATCCCTGGTACCACATGCCATGCCAGCCCTGTGCAGAACCTGCCACCAAGGCTGGGTATGGTAGCACACACCCATAATACCAGCGCTAGGGAGGCTGTGACAGGAGGATTACTATGAATCTGAGCTGCATAGTGAGATCTTGTACCAAATAAATAAAAACAAAAAACAGTGAGTTGGTGTGAAATCAGAACTTTGAAATAGGCCCCCTAGCTATCACAATCTTATCTGATCAAATAATCAGAATCCATGGGTTTGTTACTGTGTAATAGGAATAAAAAATGTTGTATAACAGAGTTTGTTGACTTTTGGTACGAGCACTTGTTGATTATTGCCATGGGCTGGATTGAGTTGTGGAGTATGCTAGAAAACAGAGTATGATTCCTTAAAATTAAGAAATATAACACTAAAAATAGTATTGTAAAGTCTTAAAATAGTTTATGAAACTCCTATTATAAACAAATTTTAAGTTCCTTAATATACCTGTTAAGAGTACAAAAGCCCCACATTATTATGTATCTTGGTAGAAGATAAAAATTTAGATTGTTTATACCTTTCAGAATGTCAGAAAACTAAGCAATTTTTAAAAATATGTACTCTTGGGGGCCTGGGAGATGACTCAGTAGAGTAAGCACTTCCCTGGCAAACGCAAGGGCCTGAGTTCAATCCCCGGTTCCGGAAAAAAAAAAAGGGGGGGGGGGGGGCGGGGAGATGGCTCAGTGGAATAAATGCTTCCCGGGAAAGCGCAAGGGCCTGAGTTCAATCCCCGGTTCCGCCAAAAAATAAAAATAAAAATAAAAATATGTACTCTTACAATTCTTTCCTACTTCCCCTACTTTCTTTTTTTTCACCCCTATTTTCTACATGATTACCAACTTATTCTTATTTCTATCTTTATCTCTATAAGTAAAGAAAATCACATTGTTTTTCAGCTTACAACCTTTAGCACATCCTCATTTCTATCAAGTTCAAGACCTTTCTTTGGTGCCAGGGAGTTGGCTCAATGGCTTAAGTGCCTGCCTGGCAAGGACAAGATCCTGAGTTCGATCCCCAGTACAAAAAAAAAAAGACCTTTCTTTGAAGCTGGATCTGGTAGTGCATGCATATAATCCCAGCACTGGGGGAGCTGAGCCAGGAGGATCACTACGAGTTCAAGGCCAGCCTGAACTACATAGTGACACCCTGTCGCAAAAAAAAAAAAAAAAAAAAAAGGCATCTCTTTTAACAATAATGTTTTGTCTTAAAATATTCTGTTCTAGTTTTATCCATAATTAGACTCTTGTGTGAAGAATAGGTATATTATCAAATTTATTACCTGGCTGCTAGTCAGTTGTGTTAAATATGTAAGAATACTAAGGGCCAGGTGAAGAAATGGGCTATTAGAAGCTTAATAAGTCTAGATTGTTTCATGTGTGGTGATTGCTACATTTAGTGTAGTTTATCCAATAGAAAGATATTAGGGCATGTCTTCACGAGGAAAGTAAGTAGAATGATTTTAAGTGTGAAAGAATTTAGTTATGCAGTGTTTGCAATAAACATCTCTGTAGGGTTTTTTATTGTGTAGAAGTGGTTTTTATCATGAACAAAAGGCCTGGGTATTTGGTAGATGAGCCTTTCAATCACAAGAATATTTAAGAAGACTGAGATCTAGGTCAGTGTTTTGCTCAAGGTCCTATGGCTGAAAGTTTTAGATTTTGGGACTTCATATGCCAAATTCCAGATTTTTCTTTTCTACTTACCATCTAACAGTGGAAACTAAGCCCTAAGCAAGAGAGGCTCCTATGGAATGGTTGTAGTTGTGATAGATTGCCTCGTACCAGAAATTGACACAGCAGGGTCACAACTGCCCTGATTATTTTGTGGCCCTTTTTACATAATTTTCTAAATAAGATTCTACTTTATTCCTCTACTTATTTGAAAATCTGCACATTCCCCATTTCTTTTCATACTTTTTCCTTAATCTATTATTGAGAATCATTGTATGTGTTAAAATATTAGCAGTTGGTACTGTGTTATGTAAGAAAGGAAATTGACTCGTTAAAAAAAGTAAAAGAAAACAGTACTACAGGTCACTTATATTTTTCAGTACTCATGAAAGTAAGCTTGTGAATATGAGGTTTAGTGGTACAAAGCCAGAGTGTGTACAGATGATTAATTAGTGGAACCCTTACTGGCCTTCTGTGAGAAACCTATAAGGCTTCAGAGGCCAGCTGCAGCTTACTTGTGTGGCTTCTTTTCCAGCCACTCCTGTCAGCTGCCCCTTTTCTGAACTTGCCCTGCTTGGTCTTTCCTAGTGCTACCCACTCTTTGAGTGCATTCTTCCCTTCTCATCTTTTCCACATACTCCTTATGTTTTAAGGCCCTCTTTAGACTTTATCCATTTTGTAACAGTGTTTTGACCTCTAATCAGAATTTGTCCCATACCTTTATATCCATACTTTGTTTTCACTGTTAGAACATGATTTGCATTCTGACATAAGTTTCTGCCCTCCATTGATTGAGTCCTTTAATGAGTAGGATTATACCATGTTTATCTTACATGGTAGGTGATCAGTAACTATTGGATTTAATTGTATCTGTTTTAGGTACTTTGCAGCAACTCAGTTTGAACCTCTGGCAGCAAGATCTGCTTTTCCTTGTTTTGATGAACCAGCATTTAAAGCCACATTTATCGTCAGGATCATAAGAGAAGAGCAATACACTGCTTTATCAAATATGCCTAAGGTACCATTCCATTTTTTTGAATATAAAGTGTTTGAGCCAGGCTAATGGTGAGATTGATTGGAGGCATGTACATTAATAATACTTAAATAAAAACTCAAATACAGTATGTATTGAGATCGTTTGGGAAATCTGCCTGTGGAGAACCTAAAGAAAAAGACATGTTGGACTTGGAATGCATAGATAGAAAATGTGTCCTGTGTATGAAAGTTGTGCAAATATTAACACTGTGAGCCAGTATAAGATGAAAGCAATGATTTCTGAGACAGAATAAATTTTCTGATCTCGATAGTATTACTTAATAATGTGGAATTGTGGAACATTATTACTTAATAATGTTCTTGGTGTTTTATGAATAAATGAAAAATGGATGTAACTTGGAGGTTGATGTCATGAACAGGAGCCCAGTGAGTGTCAATTCTGAATGGGAGGCAGTGGGCACAAAACAAAGCAGAAATTTTCTTCCTAACCAGAACCTAGGGTAGCTTTTGATTGTCTCATATATCTTAAGAAGCTTCCCGGAATGCTGTGGCTAGGGCAGAGGAGAGCTGAGCCGTGTACAGCAGGCTGTGGAGCCCACTCCTGTTAGCAGCAGAAGGCAACATGATATGGCTCTGTCTGGAATGGTATTCCGATAGCTTTACTTCTACCACATGCTTCACTTCAGTCTTCCACAACCAGGCCAGCCAAATAGCTCAGTGGATTAAAGTGCCTGCTTAGGCAGATTCAGGCCAGGAGTTCGATCTGGGCGTGGTAGCACGCGCCAGTAATCCCAGCACTTGGGAGGCTGAGAACAGGAGGATCACTACGAGTCTTGTCTATGCAGTGAGACCCTGCACACCCTGTGCTAAATTAAAAAAAAAAAAAAAAAGATCCCCAATCTTTCACAACCAGGTAGATGCCTATTTGCTTGTTGTCTTTAACAAATTTAATTAATGATTCAGATATCCTACATGTTTGCATTTCTTTATTTTGTGTCTGCTACAGACTTTGGTGATTTATGACCTTTGATCCCTCTAAACCTTGTTGAGCTCCTCCACATGGCATGGAAAGCCCTTTCACATCACTTGGTGAGGTAGAGAGATCCCTAAGTCATAGGAAAGGATTTAAGTTTCTGGTGGAATTAAAGAGAAGAAATGGAACCAGTGCTCTCTCTAGTATACATGTATTTAAAGTTACCCTGGGTTTACAAAGTCAAGAATTTCCACTGTACTTAATGTGTGCTCTTGGCAAAGGATGGTGAAACAAACTGAGACCAAGGGTATGCTCTCTCTAAGAACTTTGGCTGAAGGATTAAAATATGCCAGCATCTTTGCTCTTCATGTCATCTGTAGTTTCTGTGTATTTGTTACTGTCATTTATTCCTGTAGTTACAGAACTATCGCATTTTCTGTTTGCCTGTAGAAGTCGTCAGTTCCTATGGAAGATGGACTTTTTCAGGACGAGTTTTGCGAGAGTGTAAAGATGAGCACTTACCTGGTTGCTTTCATTGTAGGCGAGATGAAGAACCTGAGTCAGGATGTAAATGGAACCCTGGTATGTTGAAGTAATTGTTCAAAAAGCTGTCTCAGAGGAGGTTGAGAGAAATTCTTATAATTTCTGTCTTCTGAAGGAAAAGAAGCTTTTGAATCACACATTAACAGTTTATACAGAAAACTTGCTTATTATTCTTAGCTTAATGCTTGAAAGCCAATTTTCATGTTCCTTATTTATAGCAATATGGTGGTCATTTACCTTATGTAGTTATTTATACTTAATCAAAATTAGGGGCTGGTGAGATGGCTCAGTGGTCTAAAGCACCTACTTAGAACAAGTTTAGCAAAGCACAGGGACCATGGTTCAATCCCCCAGCACCACATGCCAGCCAGCCCCGCCCCCTGGTGGGCTGAGCTGGCCACACACACACACACACACAAATAAATAAAAAAAATTAAAAAAAAATCAAAATTAAATAAAACTCTCCCTCACTAGCCACATGTCAAGTGCTGTGGTAATATTCTTGAGGCTAGTGGCTACCGTATTGGGTAGGCTGTAAAAATTAGATCCCCACTCCTACCCTTTTAAAGCATATTCTGAAGTCTGGGCTGTAGCTCAAGGGGAAGACACGTGCTTTGCATGTGCAGGGACATGGGTGCAAGCTCTCATATCAAAAACAAACAACAGAAACCCCAGAAAGTCCTGGCTGAGTTATTCATAGAGCATGAAGGTTGCTTAACTAAAGGGTCTGGTATGTCTGCATTTTGGAAAAATAGATCCTTTATTCTAATAAATATTCTGTTTTTCTTCATCTTGTAAAGGATTATTTAATTGATTTTTATGCTTAATGTAATAGTAGAGAATTAATAAACCTAATACTTTCATATACTGATAATACAGAAGAAAAAGTCTTTTAAAACTTTAAAGACCCTCTTCCATTATTCCTCCTTCAGTCCACCCATCCCTCTCTTTCATCCACTGCGTTGGCTTCTTACTATTTGTATGGTTACATTCAAACTCATTCTGATAGTCAAATCCTTCCATACAAATACAGCTATGTTTTGGAGTGCTCCGGTGTGAATTCTTGTAGCTAGCCAAGTTGAATTATTCAATATATGTGTGTGTGTGTGTGTGTGTGTGTGTGTGTGTGTGTGTGTGTTTATGCCACATTTATATATTCTTCTCTGTGTGTGTGTGTGTGTGTGTGTGTGTGTGTGTGTGTGTATAGAAGAGGAGAGATTGAGAAGTTTCAGACAACTTCTTTCTTGCTTTTTATTTACTCATATTAGGAAGCAGCATGGTAAACATAGGCCCCAGAGCTTTCTTGGGCTGGAGTCTCTCCTATGTATCTTAGCAGCTCTGAGCATTGGGCAAACTGTATTCTAATCTTTATACTCCATTTTCTACAACTCTAATGTTGCATGCACACAGAGACACAAATCCATATGACATACACATGCATATTATATGTACATGTATAGAGTGCACACTTCCCTTGCACACAGCATAGAAGTATATTGTGAAATCCTTTGCATGTCAGGGGATGTAAGTTATTTTTACTGCTACCCAGTAGTGATGTGTTTTGAAAAAATTAACATAAATGAACAAAAGTTTTATTAGTTTCCTCCATTTTTATTAGGAAATGAGGAACATAATATCCATGAAATTATACTTTGTGCTAGCAGTCCTAGGCACTCATTTATAAACAATTTCATTTTATAAATTGCATGGAAAAGAAAATAATACACTGCTTGAGGGGAGGACTTAGCCCCATCTTGCCGAGGAGAAAACAGTGTCTCAGGTAGGAAGATTGAACTAAGACTATATAGCCAGTAAGTGACAGTGAAAATTTCACAACTGCTTCTTGGTACTTTGGTAAGCACCAAATGTTATAAATAACTTCTGCAGATACAGTAACTAGAAATGCAAAACTTGGAGGGTTTTTTTTTTTAATGCTAAAAGGACTTTTGTTGCGTTAAAATGTAGTGATCTCTGAGATGATTTCTATTTTATGATATTTGATAGTAGATGTATTTAACAAGACTTAGGAAAAAGGGCTTTACTTGGTAATGCCAAACAACTAAAAATGTCAGAGTTGACTGTAGTGTCCTGTTCAGCAATAAAAACTGCTTTACAACTAGAGGGGTAGCCTTGTGGAAGAGTGTTTACCTAGTGTCCTGGAAATATGAGCCGAGATTAATAATGTCAAAAAGGTTGAAAAGGGGAGAAAGGGAAACAAAATGAGAGAGCGAGGGGGATGGAAGGAGCGTAGGAAAAGAAACAAGCTGTAGTAGGTATGTATACCAACTCCCCAGGAAAATCATAAAACGTGTGTGCTGCAAACATACTAATAGAAGAAGAGCATGTCAAAGGCTTAAGCAGAAAAGAACATTTACTTCTATTCTTTTCTCCTTATTCCGTAAACTTCTTTCTGCCTCCAGGACTGTTATAATTGCCTACGAAACTCTAGGCCAGATGTGAAATACACTGTTTTACTTACCAGTCTTAAGGTTTTTATTTTGTTTTTTGCTTCTGTATGCTTTCACTTTTGTCATAGACAGTCCTATTTGCTAAAGTCAAAATTCATAATTAGTCCACATCCAACAGTCAACATTTAAGTAAATTCTGCAACAATCTTATTATTACTGTTATTGTTACTTATTTATTTATTTTTATGTATTTAGTACAGGGTCTCACTACACTGCTCAGACTCATAATGATCCTCCTGTTCCTAGCCTCCCCACCAATGGGATTATAGGTGTGTACCACCAAGCAGGCCCGATATTGGTGGCCTGCTTGGTGCACAAGGTCCAGTCCTGCAGGGATGTGGTGCCGGGGATCAAATCCTGATCCCTTGCGCGTGCCTCAGCAGGCACTTAGTCTGCCAAACTATCTCACTAGCCCAATGGTATTATTTATGTGGCTATGATTCTCATTTACTCACATTTAATTCAGAGGTATGACTTTGTATGAAATTTCCATTGAAAACATTTCTACCTCAAGTATCTGTTTACCAGCCTGGAACATTGTACAGTTTATATTATTCTGCTGTAGTCTTTCTAAGTAGTTATTGTAGATAGACCTGATACTGTTTGTTTTAGGACATGCTATTTTGTGTCCAGTTACCTGTTAGAAAGCCACTATTTTTCAGGAAGTTTAGTCATGAAGCTTCGTATTTTCTCTCCTTATATAGCTTATATGTCATGTTTTTCTTTTTTGGTGTGGAGAAAATGAGTCTTAGTTCTATTTTTGCTTCTGTTTTTGTTCTTATTAATGTAAGGAAAAGATAACTGAAACGTAACAAATCTGTTGTTTCAGAATCTTAAGAATCTTTTTCCCAGAGCTGATCAGCATCTTTATGCAGTAGGTTTTTTTAGAATCAACCATAAGGTCCTTGTAAGACATCTGCCAAAGAAAGTTTAAAATTTACATCTTAAGGCCAGCTACATTCTATTTCACAGTGTTTTGTGTGTGTGGGGGGGGGTGGTTAGGAATTTAGCGTAGCCTTAGGCATGCTATGTGTGGGCTCTACTGCTGAGCTTGCAGGCCCCCACTAATGTTTAGTGTTCTCATCATTCCCAGAGTGCTATTCAAGACTTCCTTGGCCGGAATGGATTGTGCTCTTCACTTTTTACAGCTTCTGCTGTTCTTCGAATGTTAATGAAGATTTCTGTCTAGTAAAAACTCATAAAGCATGTTCTCTTAAGAGGAGGAGGAAGGAAGAATAAATAGCAGACCACCTTTTTCTTCTAGCTATGCTATTCCAGAAATGGGGATAAGTACATTTTTGGGTCAGATTTAAGTTATGTTTCTAGTTATATGTATTTAATTTAAATAATTATCCCACAAAAGAAAAACTAGCCATTTAAATAAGGTGGATCATTCTATCTTGTTTCCTCCTTAGCAAATGCCTGGAGTGAATGGTCTGTGGAAGACATAAATTGGTTGTTTCCTTGGATACTTTTAGTTTTGTGTGTCATTCAATATAAATATATATATATATATATATATATATATATATATATATGATAACATGGTCCATTAAAATAAGCAAACAACTGAAAAAATGAATATATAAATAAGTTTTCTCAGCACTGAAAGAAAACCTGGCTATCCATACTTGAGAGTATTTTGATCTCTAATCAGTTTTTTGTAATACAATTTCAAGAAATGTACAATTTATGCCAAGTAGATTTAGAATTAACTCCACCATAAAATGTGACTTCTCTCTATTTAGATGCCAGGTATTAAGATAGGTACTCAAAGGATAAAAGGATAAAACTTGTTATCCTTCAAATAATTCAGTCTTCATAGCTCATAAGTAGAGGCAGTTGCAGGGAATGAAAAAGGAAGAATATCATAAAATTTAATGGGTAAATGTTTATAAATTGCTATAAGATGGCCCCAACTAGCTTATTTGGAAAGTTATGATAGCTTAAAAATAAAGGAATTACTAAGAGTTTGATTTTTCTTTTTAGAAGTGTTGTATTCAAGGCAGGAGGATCACTGAGTCTGAACTGCATAGTGAGACCCTGTACCAAATCAATCAATCAATCAATCAATCAATCAATCAATGATTTAAAAAAAGAAATATTGTATTCATGGAATGTATCTGCTAAACTCTGTAGAGATGAAAATAACATGCATTTTTCAGATATGCTGGTTCTGAATTGTGGCATTTTAATTGTACCTGTCCTCACATTCTACATAATATTCCTTTTAGGTTTCCATATATGCTGTACCGGAAAAGATTGATCAAGTTCACCATGCCTTAGAAACAACAGTGAAGCTTCTTGAGTTTTATCAAAATTACTTTGAAATTCAGTATCCACTTAAAAAATTGGGTAAGAGTCAAACAATGCCTCTGATTTTTATTGCGTTTATTACTGAGATGTTTTACAAATGTTTTTTTAAAGAGCTTTTGCCAAAGTTATTTTTTAAAAGAAGAAATGTTAATATGTTAAAACTGTTTGTATTCTATGAATGTACCTGAACTTGGAGCTTAAAACACTTAGAAGTTTATGGAGCTTTCACAATGGTGCTGTATAAGTGAGAGTTTGCTGAGAGCTCAGTCTGGAGTTTGATAAATTTCAAGAAAAATTCTAATTTAAAAAAAAAACTCATGATGGGGGTGCAGGAAAGCAGAAGGATTTCATTATTATTCAATATGGATTGGCCCTGAACTTCATCCTCCTCATCTAGGAAGTCAGTTCATTGGAAGGAATTAGCCTCTGTTTTTTGCTAAGGCACACTGGAATGACCCAGATGCTGGGGTCAGGTGCTTCTCCCCTGGCTGAGGAAGGAGCCTGCAGAGCTACAGTAAGGTGACTCCTTTTTACACTCCAGAGAACGTGAAAAGATTTTGCAGCTTTCACAGTGATAAACTCATGGGCAAGATATTTTGATTTAACAAGGGAGTACTTACATGAAGGAAAATTGATCACTTCTTTCCTGTTATGTACAGATTTGGTGGCCATTCCTGACTTTGAAGCTGGAGCAATGGAAAATTGGGGCTTAATCACCTTCCGTGAAGAGACGCTTCTATATGACAATAACACTTCTTCAGTGGCGGATAGAAAGCTGGTTACTAAAATCATTGCTCATGAGCTGGCCCACCAGGTGCTAATAAGCAGTGCCCCTACATCGCATACCTGTTGTCTGCTTCTTGTCCTAGAGTTTCAGAATACATGTTACTAATCTAATTCACTTTTCTTATACTGATTTTTTTAATAATAAAAAGATACTTTTTAACACAAATTTAGATTTCCAGATGAAAATGCTGTTTGTGTAGGACCTTAGAGTTAAAGCATTTATATATTCATTATTTCACTTTACAGCTGCTCTAAGGTAGGTGATAATCCCATTTTCAGGTTCAGAAACTAAGACTTGGCTTAAAGAAATGATTTGTCCAAAGTCACACAGCTAATAATAAGTAACACTGGGCCTGAAGTGTCACTATTTCTTCAGGACCTCTTTTTTTACCCTCATAATATAAATCTGCTTTCCCTCTGACAAATGCCAACAGCTTAATACAATTTTGTAGTGAAGAATTTTTCCCTAAATTATAATCTCTTCCGACAACTCTTGAACCATAGTTGTTAAGTCTGGCTTTATTTTTTTCATTTTCTGCTGGAACTCCTCAATTATCTATTAAGTGGGAGAGGAAAATTCTGAGTAAAAAATTAGGGTATTATTTGTATATCATGAAGAAAAAGCAGTTGCATGGGGATATATCCTCCCCTCTCGTCTCCATTGGGCCCAGGATGTGCGGTGGTCAGCGTTGGGTATGCTTTGAGATAGGTCGGAGTGGCACTGTGCGAGAAGAGCAGGAAGTGCTTTGGTTACTGTGCTCTCTGCCTCCAGCACAATCTCTGGGTGCCCTAGTAGACTCCTGAAGGTTTCTTGGCCAGCTGAAGCATATGTTTACAGTTACAAATGGTCCACAGAGATCAGTTATCTCTTGTGGGATCTTCATTATTTGTGGCCTCCCATCACTACTCGGGGAGTCCTTCATTGTTATTTCTTCTTTAGGACTTACAAATCTTCTTTCTGTAAAACAGGCTTTAGGGTAATTTCTTAGAAAGTATACTATTACACTTCAAAAAGTATTCTAGCTACCCTTTTACTATCAGAGAGAACCTGTGGGACACATTGACTGAATTGCATGCTCTAAGATCATTTTTTGAAGGATTTTCAATACAGTTTCTTTAGGAGAGTCTCCTGGTTTTTTTTTTTTTTTTTTTCTTCCTTTTT
The DNA here is from genome assembly GCF_000260255.1 of Octodon degus. Lineage (NCBI taxonomy): Eukaryota > Metazoa > Chordata > Mammalia > Rodentia > Octodontidae > Octodon > Octodon degus. The sequence continues at coordinate 28,267,163 of NW_004524585.1, read as the reverse complement.
ACTGCCATATAGAGGAAAGCACTTGAAGACCTTCCTTTCATTTGTTTTGTATAGCTAACTTTTAAAAAAATGTTGTCTAAATTCTGACTTGAATCATGAAAACACTGCCTTTAGTTTGGAAACTGCAGAGAAATAGGATGTATAGGCTTTAGCCCTCTAACTGCAGGAAAATCTCTTACATAGAAAGTTTCAGCTGTCATGAGTGATTATAGATGTAATGGAAAGTAATGTTAACAGTAAGATACTAAGAAGTGAATTTCATTGTCTAAGAAATCCTTTCATGAGGTAGCTAAAAAATACTTTCATTTTATAGCATGTTTTTCAAATTTATTTTATTTTTTTAAAATTTTTTATTTTTTTGGTGGAACCAGGGATTGAACTCAGATCCTTGCATTTGCCAGTCAAGCACTTATCCTACTGAGCCATCTCCCTGGCCCCTCAAATTTATTTTAAAAATAAATTTTATTTCATAGCATGTTTTTCATCTGCTAATAAATAAATATATTCTTGTTTTTCACCTTCAATTAAGATAAAATGTGAAATTTTCTATTTTACTATTAAAGTAGATTTATATAATTTTTAGTAAGTCCTTAATTGATTTGACTATATTTTCTTTGGATTATAATACTAGAATACATTTTAAAGATTTTAATCTGGTTATGGAGAGTTAGTCTGATAATTCAGCCACTTGTTGGAAAATCTTGATATTGTGTATATCCTGTTGGTTAACCATTTGTTTTCCTGGCAGTGGTTTGGTAACCTGGTAACAATGCAATGGTGGAATGATCTATGGCTAAATGAAGGTTTTGCAACATTCATGGAATATTTCTCTTTGGAAAAAATATTCAAAGAGCTCTCTAGTGTAAGTATAGTATTTCCTTGTCCTAGTAGGAGTGTTAGGAGGAAAAACAGTCAACTGACATTTGCCTTGTATTTTCTATGCCTTTGGGGTAATAGAAATATTTCTAGAAAGCTATAATAAAATTGACCTTTGTTCTGATGTCTGTACCTTTTGAGATTTAACAATGAAAATTAAGCTTTCATTTACTGATTTTTTTAAAAGGTGAAATTATATAAGATTACATATTTTTGTCATTAAGATGACTATCTTAAATTGTACTGCTACATTTTATTTTTAACAGATGTGGTCCTTTCTGCTAGAAACAATTTAAAGAAGGTTCAAAAGCCTCTTTTTACAAAACAAAACCTTTTCATCTTTTGTATATATAGAGAAAAACGTTAAAGCATTTTGTAGCAGTGCTGTCTTTTGTCCATCGTGGGCATTCTTACAGCAGTGACATATAGGTTGAGACATACAGTGTGGCATAAAATAGCTTTTGTTTGAAAACAAGTCCTTTTTCAAACACTTTAAATGCTATTCTATTACAGACAGGCAAAATAGTATTGTCACTATATACTAGATTCTGTGAAGACGTGTCCTATGCTTGGGGATATCGAGGTATACTATGTCATTGTGACAGGTTCTACCAAAATGATTCAGGCTGTGAGTGGGAAAGGTAAATATTCTTTGAGCCCTAATTCAGTGAGTTAAATTTCCTGGAGACGTGATTCAAGATTGCTTTAGAAAAGAATTATTCTTAGAGAGCTTTTCATTAAAACTTCTGTATAGGAATTCTTTACATATTCAAGTAATAGAAGAAATTAAATTTTAGCTAGAATGCTAAGCAGGGTATTCAAAATTAAGCAATGAGATACACAGTTTCACCACTTGGTGGTGCCCAGAATGTTTAAAACCCTAATCCATAGTCTGGGGAAGTTCAGCTACAAAGACCTCAGAGAGTTCTTTCTGTTCAAAAGTTTTATTTAAAATGAACTTCAATTAAGAGAAATGTTAATGAAATGTTACTTTATGTTAAAGTATGGATTATATACAAGGAATCAGTTTAAAGGCTTTTTTTCCTTTTTAAATTTCAGATTTTGTTTTAAAATATATTTTAACCTCTTGAGAATATTCATCTTGAATATTCATATTTGGCATTTTTTAGTAATAGATTATTCATTTTTATGCTCTTGTTTAGAAAATGCTGATTTTCTTGTATCTAGGTTATAACTTTAAGGAATATGTATGAGGTCATGGTGTTACTATACTTTTTTTTTTTTGTATTTTAGTACAGGGTCTACATGGTCTCACTATGTAGATCCGACTTGTAGTGATCCACCTGTGTTCATCCTGCCAAGTGCTGGGATTACAGGCATACACCACCACGCCCAGTATTAGTCGCCATCTCTTTATGCCCTGGGGACGGGGCCTGCATGACACACTGCAAATCGAACCCTGGCCACTGTATCTGCCTAAGCCCAAGCTTTAATCCACTAAGCTATTTGGCCGGCCCTATACTTTCAAAAGTTTATATTCTGAAGTAGTTAAGCTGGTTATTATTTTTTCAGAATAACTTTAAATAGTAACTAGTAGAATTCATATAAATAATTGTTATAGTTACTTTTATCTTTGATATTATTCTTATTCTAATCTGCTTGATTTTTTTTTTTTTTTGCTAGTATGAAGATTTTTTAGACTCTCGATTTAAAACCATGAAGAAAGATGCTTTAAACTCATCTCATCCAATATTATCATCTGTTCAGTCTTCAGAACAAATTGAAGAAATGTTTGATTCTCTTTCCTATTTTAAGGTACTGCTGTATACAAATAGTACCAATAGTAGGCTTCAAATTAATTTTGTAATGAGCAAGCTTCATGATTTACAGATGACTTGAGTATTATTTTCAGGTGTCCTGTTGAATTCTTAAATGTTTATTTTATTTATTTTTTTTTTGTATTTTAGGGAAGGGTCTACAGGGTGTTCAGGGTCTTACTACTAGATCGGACTCATAGTGATCTATCTGCCTGTTTACAGCCTCCCAAGAGCTGGGATTACAGGCATGCGCCACCATGCCCAGTCTCAGCGTGCCCATGGGCAGGGATCAAACCCCCAGCCCCTGTGTCTGCTTGTAGATGCTTTAATCTGCTGAGCTATTTGGCTGGCCCCTAAATGTTTAAATTTTAAACATACAGATCTATTGTAAAAAATTTGAACTTTTTTTATTTTTTCCTTTTTTCTGTGTCTCCCTCGTAAGTTCTGTGACTAGTATTCCAGGCAGTTGCCAAGATCTTAAGCCATGCACCTGTTCTATTTGGTTTAATCCACAGATCTTAAAGTTGCAGGGAGGATTCTAAGTAAACCCTTGCTTTTTTACTCAAAATTGAGGTGAGTTCTAAAGTTAGAATTCCCAAAACAAGCAAAAAGATTCTATGAATCAAAGATTGGAATGCAGGTACAAAAACAAAATGCAGATTTGAGGATGAAGAAAATAAAATTAGAGACATTGTCCTTCATATTTGCAGTAGCAGAGCACTGAGTGTTAGGGTCCATTTGCTTCCTTATTTTGATTATCAGATCAATTGATTAATAAATTTTTCTACTAGATACAGAACATAATACATGAAACATGTGAAGTACAATTCATATCTATTACAGTAGTCCCTCACTGTTTTATGGTTTGACTTTCATTGACTCACTGTTTCACAGGTTTTCAAAAAATATTAATCTAAATTATTTATCATGGGTTTTTGTGCAATATCATGGGATTTTACTATACCACACAGTGTCTGCATGTTGTTAAAATTATATAGGTTTATGAATTTAGAAAATGGTTAAAAACATTAGAAATATTTTTAGAAGAGTGGGAAAGGTTTATAAGAGTGTGGGAAGGGTTTATAAAACCTTAAATATATATAAATACTAAAATAAATATAATGTTGCTGCTTTGTTGGTTTTCACTTATCACAGGGGTGTCTGGAACGTAACTTCCATGATAAGTGAGGGACTACTTGTACATGCCAACAGTACAGGGAAGTTCTGCATGACATGCTGAGGAGAGATTCTTTTGAAAAAATGGGAATTAAAATGGGTTAAATAGTATAGATAAAGAAGAGTGGGAATAGCAGGCTAAGGCAGAGATGGAATAATAGGCTTTATAAATGAAAAGTTAAGAATACTGATGGACAAGGAACATTTGTTTAGCAAATACATGTGTCACTACAGTGGAAGCAACATGTGGAATAGGGGAAAGATGCGATAGGTAGGTAGGGCCTAGTTGCAAAGATTCTGAACACCATAAAGAACCTAGATATTTTTTCTGTAAGCAGTGGAAAGCTTTAGAAGATTTCCAACAAGCGGTGACTTGATTCAAGTTCCTACTTAGGAAAAAATTAGTTTCAGTTTTATGAAATGAATAAAAGAGGGCAGAGACCAAAAGCCAGGAAATTGATGATGAACTTCAGTCATATAATGGTAAAAATTTGAAACTAGGAGTGGTAGTAAAGGTTGACAGAAAGCAGTGAGTATAAAAACACAGAGTAGAGGTAAATACTTAAGTGGTAGATAAGATAGGTAAGCAAGATGGCAGACATTTTTCCAGACTAAAGCCTGACTTGTTTAGAATTTGGAAAGGTAAATAATTCTTATTCTATTAATGGGAGTGTTATAGCACAGAGGAGAAAGTTGGTGAGGTGGGGGCATTTGGGAACAAGAATGAGTACTTCAGTTTATAAGCAGTTAGTAGCTATGAATTTCAAAAATGTGTAATAGCTATTTTTTTCTGTGTATTGATAATCTTGATGGGTTAACATAGATGCACTTTTAATGTAAAATTTATTCAGAAACTATGTTAGTGCTTACTAGTAGGCATTGTAGTAGGCACTGCTTTAGTGTAGCTGAGTTTGCCAATTCTCTCAACTAGCATACTCAACTAGTCTAGAAAAGGAAATGCAGTTTAAATTTCCACTGGAGATGGAGAAATATGATTCCTGTTTCACATTAAGGAAGACTTCACAAAGGAGGAGATCATTTGGGGGTTGGGAATGACAACTTGTGCATGAGTCAATACCACGTGGCCTTTGAGTAGCATACCTGGTTGTGAATTTTTAGTGTATGATTGTTGCCCTATATATTTATTGGTTTCAAATACATTTCAGCTTGTCTCTGCAGGAAGATCCTTTTTACTTCAGCAAGGTGATACACTAAATTTAGAAAGTAATATGTACCTAGCAGAGAGACTTGAGAGCTCTGTTAATTTGTCTATGGCAGTATACCTTCATGGAGTCAACTGATATTTAAACATTGGGGATGCGATGAAGATCCAGACAATTTAGTATTTTTAATTTAAAATACATTTACAAGGGCCAGCCAAATAGCTCAGCAGATTAAAGGACCTGCAAGCAGGTACAGGGGCCGGGGGTTCAATCGCCCTGTCCCCCAGTCACGTTGAGACTACAATTGTGGGCATGGTGGCACGCGCCTGTAATCCCAGCTCTTGGGAGGCTGTAAACAGGCAGATCACTATGAGTCCAATCTAGTAGTGAGACCCGGAACACCCTTTAGGCCCTTCCCTAAAATTAAAAAAAATAATAATAATACATTTAGAAATACTGAACATGTCACTAGTAACACTTGAGACAGTGTACTGATCAGACACAGAGTACCTCATGGTAGGATTAGTATACACAAAAATCGAATTCTGTTATTTTTCATATCTCTTAAAATGTTAAAATAATTTGAACAGAGTCCATGTCAAGCTGTATGAGATGACCAATGTATTATCATGTGGATATATATATATATACACATACATATATACAATTACATGTTTAGAATGATTATTTTGAATTTTAGATTTTCACTGCTGTCACCTATAAAATTTCATTCTTTTTCCTTTTTTCTTTTCTCTGTGTGTTTCCCTGTCTGTCTGTGTCTGTCTCTCTGTGTGTCTCTCCCTCTCTTTCATAGGGAGCTTCTCTCCTATTGATGCTGAAAACGTTCCTTAGTGAAGATGTTTTTCAGCACGCCATTATTCTTTACCTGCATAATCACAGCTATGGATCCATTCAGAGTGATGATCTGTGGGATAGTTTCAATGAGGTAAGTAAGCTGGGTACTTTCCTCAAGTCCTGTGTTTTTACTGAGAGGGCTCTTCTGTTTCTATTTTTATCACATACATTAATGAATCTAAGATACCAAGGGTAATTACTTGGAAAATATCTGGATGGAGCTTGTTACATAAATATTTGTGAACAGATGTGATCCCTGGCACCACGTACTACACTGGCCCCGCCCCTGGGGGTCAGAGTCTGGCATGGTGATGGACACCAGCTCTGGGGAGGCTGAAAGCAGGAGGATCACTATGAGTTTGAGCTGTGTAGTGAGACACTGTATCAAATAAATTTTTTAAAAAATTGTAAACAGTATACTAAATTTAAAGTCAGAAAATGAGAGTGCTGTTTCTCATTGTTGAAAACAGTGAAGCTACTAGTATTCTGTATCTTTATCATTTCTAACTAGTTAGAAAGGTATCTTCTCTGTGTTGATAGACGTTACTGTATCTTTGTAATTTGGCCCCTTGCCCGCATTCCTTTGGTTGTTGTTATTCTGACACATTTAGGTGCACAGCAAAATTTAGCCGAGAAGGAGCCAGCCCACGCGCCCCACACCACGCAAGCACCTGTTTTCCCATTCTTACCTTTTTCTACCATCCATTCTTGGTTCTGTACTGTTCCCTATGAATCGCTTGCCTTTTGAGTCCAGATTACCCTCTGCTATGTCGTGTTCTACGAGCTGACTGCCATGAGCTTCAGACTGCTCTTAGGTTACTTTGTTCTTTGGAATTTATCTTATCTATAGACATTTAGAACGTATTTCTTCCTCATTAACTCACTTTTTGCATCGTGTTATTGTTCCATCCAACCTGATCCTAACAGTAGCCTCACTATTTTCAGCATTCACATTAAATGATGCTCTGGCCTTTTCATTCAGTACTGTGTCAAACAACTAAAAGTACCTTGCTTTTCTTCCCACCCTCTGATCTAGAAGTAAATGTGTAAGCAGTATAAGAAATACGAAATTAATGTCACAGTTGAGAAAGAATTGCTCCATTCTTTTGTGCTTTAAATAAATGGGTGTACAATGACTTCATAAGGCCTGCCATAAGGATATGATGTTACAGATTTAGGCACATGACTTTTTAAAAATGTATATGTAATCACTAATACCAGATGCCTTGGGGAGAGTGGGCTTTAAGGGTCTATTAGCTTCTGGCACTGGATTCTAGCTTTTTCAAGTAAGTTCATGTATTTTCTAGGAAAGAAGATCTGTAGCTTCGAAGAAATTCTACCAGTATTCTCTAAAGACCTTTAAAGTCAAGGGAACTGACTGAGTCTTTTGCTAGTGCTGCCCCTGCACTCCCACAGGATTAAGTCTTTGAAGACAGATACATACAAGGCTAAGAATAGGGGAATAAAGAGAAACCTGGACTCAGCTGATTCACAGTGCTAAGAAGCAATGCTGTTCTAGAATATATTTTAGTCACATTCTCTGTATGGTAGCATTATGACCTGAAAGAATGCTTGTACCTTCTTCAAGCGTGCTCATCTTTTTTGGTTTTTTGAGATAGTCTCGCTCTGCATTTCAGGTTGGCCTTGAGCTCATTAAGTAGTACAGACTGACCTGCAACCCATGGTGATACACTTGCTCAACTTCCCAAGTTCTGGGGTTACAGGTGTGCACCCCCACACCCAGCTTCAAAGATGTATTAATCTAATTGCTATTGATATATATGCTGCTTCTCAATGTAATCTATCTCTCACTTGCATGGTTATCACTCTGTTCTGTTGCAGGTTACTTTTCATTTGGTGAGTTTTTCTCTTTACCTAGATTATAAATGTAAATTCAACTCAGCATTAATACCTTTTTAATGTTAACATTGAATGTAGTCTTTCTAAAACAAGCTGGAGAAAAGGTATGGATGGCATAAGTTTTTAAGCTGATGAAGGAGCTGGATCCTGGGCTGGGGAGGAATGACAGATGGTTCTGCAGAATGAAGGCTTAAATCTAAGATCATGGCAAAACATCTGAAGGTCATTTCCAGGACTGTGATGGTACAAGATGGGAACGTGGAAGGTGCACACAGGACACTAAACAGAATCCTCACAATGGATGGGCTCACTGAGGACCTTAAGCAATGAAGATAACTATGAAAAGCCTTGCCGCTGCTGACAGCAGGAAGGCTACACAACCTGCTGGAGGATCTACAGCATGGAAACAGCTCAAAAGATCAACTTCTTGATGAGAGAAAATCATCCAGATCCACGGCAGGGCTGCTGTAGCCTGCGGTTACGAGGCTCACACCCAGCCTATGTCTCCATGTCTTCCTCCTTGAAACTCATTTTGTTACCTTTGTAATAAACTCAGTCACATAAAAAAAAGAAAGGTTTTAAGCTAATTTTTTCTTTAAGCAAAAATTCTTATTCTTGTTTAACAGGTTACAAACAAAACATTAGATGTAAAGCAAATGATGAAAACCTGGACCCTACAGAAAGGATTTCCTTTAGTGACTGTTCACAGGAAAGGAATGGAACTTTCTATAAAACAAGAGAGATTTTTCTTAAATATGAAACCTGAAATGCAGCCTTCAGATGCAAGGTACATATACTGTACCTTCATTCCATGTTGTCTCTTTTATACCTTCAGCTTAAATATTTTTAGATGTTTTATAATCATAAGCCCATATAAAACCTAATCTTGTGAATAACTTTAAAAATTTCATTTTCATACTGAAATATTAGAGAACTAATCTTACATACTTTCTTTTGACAGCTACCTGTGGCATATTCCAATATCATATGTCACTGATGGAAAAAATTATTCAAAATATCGAGCAGTATCCTTACTGGACAAGAAATCAGGTTTGCCTGTAATTAACACATTTCTGATAAGAAATTGCAAACAGCATAATTTTTAAAATCAGACCAAAGGGCAGATAGTTGGTTCGGAGTATGTGGAAGGGCTTTTAGGAATAAGAAGTACATATAAAAACTTGTAAGGAATGTGCTGGCAGTCCTGGAAGAAAATGGTAAATGTTTATTTTTATGCCTTGGAGAAATAGTTCATCCTACAGTATTCAGAGTAAAGGAAGTAAAGCAGTTTCTTTAAAAGTGTTACCTGCAGCCTACTTTGTGGGAGTGGGCTGTTGCAGCTGTATCTTAGCCAAGCCTCCTAGACAATTCATGTGTATAACAAAGGTCAGTTCAAGGCCGAGATTTAGAGTAATTATATCCTGCAGACAGGACATGCATTTTTTGGTAATCAGAAAATGGGACAAGTGCTATCATAGAAAGGAAGAGTAAGATAATAAAACAGAGGGACCAAGATGAGTATCCCTACTCCGAAAATAGAAAATTAGAAATGTTTTGAGCTCTAGAACATTCAGAATGTTTCAGGTTTGGGAGCATTTTAAAATTTCAAAATTAGCATGCTCAGTAAAATCTATGAAAATACTTCAAACTCTAAAGAAAGAAAAAAAATTCTCAACACTTCTGGTCTCCAGTATTTCAGATGAGGGCTAGTCAGTCTGTGTGTACTGACCTACATGTAGTCTATAAAAAGCTATTGAGTGTAGCTTGTGACCATCTGTTAAATACCACTGATGTGCCACACTATGGATCCTCTTAATCTGTGCCCTAAAATAGCATAAGGCTCTTGAGTTCTGTAGAAATCATTAATGATGCTTTCAACTTATGTAAATGGGAAAAATTCTTACTTGAATTTGGATCTGGTGTTCAAGTGTGTAGTTTCGAGAGGTGAATGTAGGAACAAACTTTGAAGGCAAGTTGCCTTGTTCCCTTCTTGGCTCTATTGCTGATTACTTGCCCTATTGTAGATTAAGTTTTATGACCTCTCGGAGCCTCCTTCTCTCAGAAACAGAATGGAGATGGTGATGGAGTTGTGGTGGGGATCAGTGAGTTCATGCTTATGAAACTCCTGCCTTGTATGTGTTATGTACTGCTTAAATGCTATTTATTATTACAGATGTTACTGTCTTTTAAAAAACCTTTTCCATAGTATATCCACAGTACGTAAAATTTGGAAAATAAAAACAAATTTTATTATCATGCATAAATTACTCTCTAGTAGATTATTTCTTTCTAGTCAAAACTTACTTAGTTGTACTAATATAAGTGTGAATTTTACATCTTGTCTTTTTAAATAGAAGTTATGCAGGAATGACTTGGCTTGCCTTACTATTAGATACTTAATTCACCTTTTTTGTCTTTACTGAAAACATCCCAAGAAACATTTTGAATGTTAATTTTTTTTGTATGAACTTTTTATTGGCACTGCTTGTCAAACAATGAAGGCTGAGATACCATTTGTGATATGAGGCATGGAACTCAGTGGCCACTGCTTTGTGAGGTCACAATTGTCAGCCATCTGAAGTATATGAATGTGCCATTTCTATTGCAGTTACTGCAAACTGCATGGGAGTCTTACAGGAACAGTCACAACAGCAATCTTACTACTGAAAGCCTGAGGTGCAGTCAGTGATGTCATCCCCACTCTGACTACTGTAGCATGGCTGGGAGTCCAAGGAAGTGCTGTCTACCAAACTCTAAAACTTTGGGCTGGGGAGATAACTCAGCCGCATAAGTGCCTGCCTGACAAGCACAAGGTCCTGAGTTCAATTCCCAGTACCACAAAAAAATAAATAAATAAATAAATAAAACTTTAAGTGCACTTTAGGCCCAGGGAGAACATTCTTCTGAGGTTAAGGATAGTGGCTATATGAATTATTGTTGTAAACTTAGCACTCAGTAGACTCATAAAAATTTATTGAATGAATGAATGCTTATCTATAATGAAGTTACTCAATTGCAAATTGTCCACAAGAAAGCCTAAGAAAAGAACATTCAAATCCTGATGAAATACCCTATTTCCCTTCATTTGAAAAGATTCTTAGTAAACAGAAATATACAAAATGCCCTATGATATAATTGGTGGAACCAAGAACCGTAGGTGGACCAATAAATGATGGAAGCTGTGTCTCTTACTTCCTCTCAATGCCTTATTTTTTTTGCTGCTGCCACTGTTTTGATTTTTGCCAGTTCAAGTTTTGAGAGACCACACTGAAAATATCTTTTCATACAAAAATATATTTGACACTGAGAACAGTTGAATCATTTTGGTTTCTTATACTACAGTGAGAATCTTACTTTATTTGCATTTTTTCTCAGAAGGAATGTAGCAGGCTTATTTTATGACCTATGACTTTACTACAGCATATAATTTTAATAATTTTTTAAATCTGTAGTATATTTTCATATATCCTAATTTCAGGGATGCTGTGTTTGTCCACCACTTTTACAGTCTTATATGGGAGCTTAATTTGTCACTATCTTTGTCCCTTTTCTCCATATGCATGAATTTTGAAGTTATTTATTGTACATATAAAGAACGAGAAGGGGATACTTTTCATTACTCCATATTAAAGCAATTACAGCAAAACAATATTGTTCTCTTCTTTTTTCTCTCCTTCCGTCCTTACCAACATCTTATTCAAGCCTAAGGTCTTTAATTATAGGAGATACTTATTTTAAATCTAATAGGAAATATGCATGTTTCTGACAGCATATCACTGTTGCAGAAATATTTCACATCTCTGCTTTTTCCTATTTCCTCTCTACTAAAATAAAGAAGAAATGAAAGGCTATTAGAGAAGGAGTGCATTTCTACAAGGGGAATGTAGTTGGATTGTGTGTACCATACTAGCCCTCTGGAGCAAACTAGACATTAAATTTTGTAACTTTGTAGTAAAAACATTGGTTTTTTGTTTGTTTGTTTCAGTGTTTTAATGTTTCTTTGTGAAACAGTAGTTCATTTTCATAGTTCATTGACAATGGTTTTGGAAAAACACAACTAGATTACTTCATCTGAGTTTCTGCCATTTAGGATTAGAGCTCAGTTTTACTGCTCAATGGGCCATGAAAATTGAACTATTAATCTGTTAAGAATTATAGTTAAAAACATCAGTGTAGCCTCATCTACTTTTGAGCTCCAGGATGTAGTTATCTCCCTTGTGTACAAAGGTATTATTTTACATAGCTGTGATGTTAAGGTCCTACATTCTAGATCATTCAAAAGACCCAGAAAGAGACTAGTATGTTAATTCTTTAAATGATAACTCTTCTTTCTGTGCTGTTGCCTGCACTGCGTATGTTCTGTCAACTTGACAATAATAATTTCAGATATACTCCCTGCTGTGTTCTTCTTCCCTGCCATCTGGACTTGGCTTTACAGCATGGCAACTTGCTGATCAGCCAGGGAGATCAGTACTTTCTGATTTCTGCCTCATCTGGTCAGAGAGTTGTCATGCTTACCATTTTTGTCGCTTTTTTGGGGCAGTGAAAATTTAGGGTCTACAGACTTCTTTCCAAGGCCTTTTCTTGGAAAAAGCTGTATGGAAGATTGTGCTTGGTGACCTGGAGAATGTTGATTTTTTTTTTTATTAGTTTATAGTAAAGTTAATTTCATTAATGATAAAGTTTGTTAAAACTGGCTGTAAATTGAAGTAGGCATAGTTGCCACAACAAATACTCCTTGGAACAGTATTCTGCTCTGGAAAAAGGAATAAACGTGTTGAAATGATCTTTCCTGTCTGATGCTATATCAGCAGTACAACATAATTTAGCATGGAATTTTTAAAATAAAAATGACTACCAAATTGATATAGCCTGTTAAGATGTGGTCAGAAGGCCTTTTCAGTCTTAAATATCTTTTGTGGTATTAATAGAATTGAGTCTCAAAGATATTAAGAGTCTGATAAATTTCAATATTTCGTGCTTTCGAAGTTGTTAAACCCTAAAGCTTCAGGTACTGATGTATAACTCAAGTTTAACCTGTGATTCTAAGCCAGAAAAAAATTTTGCTGCAGAAATAATATGATAGTAAAAAATATTAAAACAATCTAAGTGTTTCAGTTAAGGGAAAACTTGACAAGTCTTCAAAATACACATTGTCTCAGTTTAGATTATTTTGCTAATCTCTCGTCTTCTTAATTTAAAAAATTTTAAAAGTATTCATTAGATACAGGAACAAAATTACATCATAATGCCCTACAGCCTGTTCGGATCTAATCTGAAGCTATGTAGTATGATATAGTAATTATATTTTCATTCATTCATTCAATATATGTTTTTAATAGCCTTTAACTACAGTCAAATACCAGTTCTCAGCATTTATATACATAATGACAGGGACCGAAAAGCACATATTACTCTTCTGCTAACTCAGTTTTTATATACTTGTGCCTAATGAAACTGTAAGCTTTTTCTTTATTTTGCTAGTCCTATTTTGAATTATGTGACTTTTCTATTTGGCTCTGTCGGCTTTTTTGCTAACATAACAGAAGACAGACTGAGATGTAAGACATTTTATATAGATCTCTTATTGTCATTGCACCACACACACACACACACACACACACACACACACACACACACACTGTCCTCTCTACACGGTTTCCCTCAATGATTGGATGCCAGGTACAATTTCTCTCTTGGCCTTAAATACTTAGGTCCCCCCTGCCAACCCTTTTCACCAAGCTAATACCTTTACTGTATTCTGAAGTTGCTTAGAAGAATGACAAGATAGATGTCATTTCTTTGAAGAAACTTCTCTTGACCTTTCCTACTAGGTGAAACATTTCTTATGTGTATTGCCACTAGATGTTGTATTTGTTTTCCATCAATAGCATTTGTATGATAATGTACTTATATAGTAGAGGTGACTCTATGGGATACATCCCACAGTTGTGGTCACTGAGTGCCATCACTCCTTTAGATCATAAAAGCAGAGACATAACTTCCCTTTTTTACCATCTGCTCCCCAGTGCTTAGTACAGACCCAATAGCGCACAGAAAATAAATCTTGAATAAGTGGTGATCTTAATTTTTGTGAAAATAGGTGTATAAGATAGCAGATATTTAGCTTCTTACTAGAATGATTAAGTATATGTCATGAAACGAAGAAATTGCTCATTTAATATTTTTTCTTGCCTGACCATTCTGTTAAACGTTCATTTATGCCCTGCCTTAGGTATCATCAATCTTACAGAACAAGTGCAGTGGGTCAAAGTCAACGCAAACATGACTGGCTACTACATTGTGCACTATGGAGATGATGACTGGGCTGCACTTATCAAACAGCTGAAGAGAAACCCTTATGTTCTGAGTGACAAAGACCGAGCCAGCCTCATTAACAACATCTTTGAGCTTGCAGGGTAGCGTATTTTTGGTTTGGGTTGTGTAGTTTTGTTTTATTTTTAATCAAGTGTTATTGATATAAAGAGCATTTCAGAAAAAGTTTGAAAGAACTAGTTTGTATAGACTGTTAGGTACAGTTCATTTGGAATGGTTAAGAAGATATAAGACATGCCTTTTGCTTTCAGGGACTTTAGAAATGTCAGCTTCCTGTGGTGGTGCACACCTGTAATCCCAGCCTCTGGGAGGCAAAGGCAGGAGAATCACTGCAAGTTTGAGGTCAGCCTGGACTACATAGTGAGCTCAAGGACAGCCTGAACTACATAGAGAGACCCTGTCTCAAAAAGACCAAAAACAAAAAAAGAAGGGGAGGTAGAGGAAATATATGCTACAAATATGTTGAACAGTTAAATAACAAAATAGGCAGGAGTGCGTAGTTTGCTGAATTACATTACTTACAACTTCAAGCATCTTTTTTGTTTTGTGAGAGAGTTCTTTTCAAGCTGCAGTTGGCAACCATGTGGAACTCAGTGCTTACTGGCTGGTTTGACCCACATCTCTGATGGCTGGAGCCTCTTTATCTGTATACTATTTGTCTTCCCAACCACTGCACATGTTACAGAATCAGAAAGCCAAGAGGGTTGTTGCCGCTTATAAAGACATCCTCTGACCAGATTACCAGCTTAGGTTGATGGTAGACCTGGAGGAGCACTCAAAAGGATTCCCTGTGACCTCTCTTGACCTTCTCATTTTGGTTCATTTATTGTGAAATAGCCTTTATAATTTACCATCACTGTTATTCCAACAAAATGATTAATTTTTCAGGTGTACTCACTGTAAATTCACAATGGACCTTGCCTTTAATAAGTTTGACAAATAAAACTTTTTTCTGATTCAAATACTCTGTACCATTCCTTCTCTCAATTTAATAATCAGATGCAATAATTTTACCACATGAAGCAATTTACAAAAGACTTATGGAACAAAAAAACTGTCAGGTATCTTTCTCTTGAAGTGCGCCTTTGACGTTGGCCCCCCTGAACTCATGGGTAATAAATAGCAGTGGACAGCTAAGTTTAAATGCTTTATCGTTAAGACTCGCCATCTAGCTACCCCATCTGCAGCATGTGTGGAGTGTTTCTGTGCGTCTCAGCTTATTCTCGTTTCCTGTTTTTCTCTTAGCCTAGGCAAGGTGCCTCTTCAGAGGGCCTTTGATTTGATTGATTATCTTAGAAATGAGAACCATGCTGCGCCCATCACTGAAGCCCTGTTCCAGACAGGACTCATCTTTCACCTCCTTGAAAAACTGGGGCACATGGATCTGGCCTCAAAACTGGTGGTAAGTCTGCCTTTTCACCAGTTTATCTTGCTATCTGTCTTTAATATTGTTATTCATAATTCATTCAGAGGGCTGAGAAAGTACTTAAATTCCATTTTCTTTACTTTGTTGATTGTGAGATCTTTACTTTGAATTAAAATGTCACTGCTTGCCATGAAGAGTTGACAAAGGCTTAGAAGAAGGTAGTCTTACTTGAATATCCGCTACAGACTTTTGATACTGCTGTCAAAGTAGGGCACATGAAAAGCAATTTCTCTATTTTAATTCTTCTTTTCTGTAATGAATGATTTATATAGGGCCATTTGTGAAGTCAGTATCCCCATTAATTTGCTAGTGGTCATTATAAAATGCCAGTTAGGTTTGCACCAAGAACATCCTACATACAAGTCTGACTGACTACTCTCCAGTGGGTAGTGATGTTGCGGGAAAGAAAATCTCAGCAAGTACTAAAGGAGCCTTGTTGGACACTTCTTCTTTCCTAGGTCTGATCTCCTGATCTTAGCAGGTGTTATGTAGCTGCTTTCAGTGTTAAACTATTTATTGAGTCGTTAAAGCTAGAAAGGAAATAATAAATTTTTTTAACTAATTCTCTGACTCAGCATATTCTAACAACAGGACTTAACTTTTAAAATCAGATTTTTCAGGGATCCAGGTAAAAGGCAGCGTTTAGGAAAAAGACAAGTTTTGGAATAGAAGTTAGAGTAAGTTTCAGGGTTTTGGTATCTTTACTGGTAAAGGCAAGGGTTGGATTAATCTTTTTTTTTTTTTTTTTTTTTTTTTTTTTTTTTTTTCAGAACTGGGGATTGAACTCAGGTCCTTGCACTTGCCAGGCAAGTGCTTATTCTACTGAGCTATCTCCCCAGCCCCTAGATTAATCATTTTTTTAAAAAAATCTTTTTCTGCCATTATTGTTGACCTATGCACACCTCCTGTGATGATTTCTCTGTCATTTTCAGAGCAGAAGAAGCGCAGGGCAGAGGGGTCGAGTGCATGATGAGAAGCACCCCCTCCACCCACGCTTCTGTTGACTCTGAAGGAGGCTCCCACCCCACCCGTGCTTAAGATGGTCTCTGAGGCCTCTTCTGATGAGAAGCTTTTTACTGTTCTCTGTTTCACAAGTCTCATGGCCTTAAGAGGAACCCGAACCTGTAACATAACCCGGCTCACAATAACCTTCTGCCAATGTGAAATATACCAGAGACAAATACTCTTCACCCTCTGCCTAGTGTTTGATGGAGGTGACCTCATTTATTCCTTACTTGTTGCCACAGTAGACATTTATACCCTACTAGGTAAATAAGGACACTAAGAAATTTCCCCCAAAGTCACTTACCTTTTAAATTAAAAAATTGAGGTTCAAATCCAGATTAGTTTCCCTGCAGAGCCTAATCTTTGTAATGTGTTGCTCTATCTTAAATTAATTGTATTGCAGCAATGATATTTCTCCAAGATACTTTTTGTTAGAAAAATTAAACCTTTCCTTCTTGCAACCATTTTTTTTAAAAACTGAGATTTTACATTAAAGCAGTTTGAAAAGTTTGTAGGCCCTAGATTTAAGATTTAAAAGAACAAACGTCTATTTAATTCTTTATTTGAAAATGAGTTCATCAACTAGTAAGTTTTTTATATCTAAAATGTTACAGTATAAAATACTATTTTTAAAAATTTTTGTGTATATTAGTAAAAAAAATATGCAGATTATATC
This sequence comes from Octodon degus, assembly GCF_000260255.1. Classification (NCBI taxonomy): domain Eukaryota; kingdom Metazoa; phylum Chordata; class Mammalia; order Rodentia; family Octodontidae; genus Octodon; species Octodon degus. Next base: position 28,250,012 of record NW_004524585.1, on the reverse strand, counting down.
TTTTTAAGGCAAACTTAGGCTCTATCATAGACTTTCTCTTGCTGGTATGTAAGAAGATTAGATATTTGTTAACCACCTCCACTGCTGTTGGTGGGTCATAAGAGGGCTTTCGAGTTCTGGAGTTATAATAAATAACACCATTATGAAAATTCTTATATATGAATATGTATATGAAATGCATCTGGAAGTGGAATTCTTGCTGTATAACATGCATAGTCAGTACTGTACTATCAAATGATTTTTCATAGTTACACCAGTTTACATTTTGATTATCAATATATACAGTTGAGGTGTGCTGTATCCTGGCCATGGCTTACTATTTTTACAAAGTTCTCTACTCTTTTATTTTCCTATTAAACTGCCTATTTTTTTCCTACTGATTTTAACAGGTTTTTTTTAATATATTCTAGATAAAAAATTTTTTGTTGATTATGTTTATTTGCAAAGAGCTTTTCACTATTTTTAAGTTGTTTTTTTCTTTCTGGTACCAGGGATCAAACCCAGGGCCTATTGCTTGTGAGGCAAGTGCTTATGCTGCTGAACGATCTCCCTGGCTTAGTAATTATTTTTTTCCCATAATTTTATAGATAAATAGCAATGAGACAGTTTCAAATCAAATTTGTAGGACAATTTCAATAATTAACACATTGCATACATTATTCCTAGTGGTTAATTACTGTATAAGATGCGGACATGATACTCTATTTACAAACGCCATTAGAACAAATCACTGTATTCATTAAGAGAATGTAACTATATATCTATCCTAACCACTTTGAATACACAGATACAAAATGGACATTCATCTATATCCCCTCTTTTTGTTAAGTTCCATTACTTGAACAATATAGGTGTGTAAACTCAGCAAAATATTCTAAAAGAGTCCAGTAGCCCATAATAGTATTCGGTCTTCCGCTTCACTGGCAATGTTAGAGCTTGTTGACCTGAGTCCCCTACAGCTCAACATAACAGCATGGCTTACTTTTTATATTTCGTTTTTATACTTTTCTGCTGGATGGTTAAGACCAAGGTAAAGCAGGACCTGTACAACAACAAGAGTTGTAGCTTTTGGGTCTGAGAAGGTCAGTGAAATGCCCTCAGGATTTAGCCTGAGATCCTGTACCTCAGATTGTAGAACCTTTGTCAGTGTCACCCATGTGGATGAGTTACGGCCATTGCTTGGCCAGTGTGCTCTCTGTGAAAGCCTGAGAGAGTGTTTTCTCTCCATGTGACTCTACTTAGGCACACTCTACATCATCGATCACTTTCCTCTTTGGCCCAATAATCTCCTTGATCAGAAAATTTGGGACACTACCGAGGTACATGACGTTACAGTACAGGTTCTCATATGTCCTGAATCTTAATTGACCTTGGAAGACTAGGGCCAAAATGTTGGCTATCCTTGCGGTCCTCCTTTTTCTCTAATTTTGGTCTGCAAACTTAGGTTGTTAACCCTCCAGAAGACAAGCTTATTGTTATTACCATACAACTTAGGCTGTTAAGCTTAACCTCACTATCTGTCTGCTTATCAAACATCTTAGGCATA
>NW_004524585.1:28217503-28243566 GCF_000260255.1 Octodon degus | reverse complement strand
TCTTCACATTCACTTAAACGGTTTTGCAAGCTTGTGATTGAGATTTTAATTTCCTCTATATCTCTTTGACTCTGCTTCATGCGATCTATTTCTTTCCTATATTGCTCATTCAAGGAATCCGTCATTTTTCTAATCTCCTCTATTTTTTTTATCAATTTCTTCTTTAGAAGCAGTTATAAATTTTTTTACTGCAGTGTTTTTTTCAGATTGGGTTTCCTCCCTATGTTTCTGTAGTAGCTTCTTTACTTCAGATGCTATGAGTTCTGAGAATCCTTTTTTTCATTTCAGAAAAGAATTGTGCTCTGAGTTCTTCTATAACTTTCTGCTTTTTCTTATTTACTATCCACACTATTAATTCATGCATTTGAGCTGAGCTAGTGTCCTCTGCACTTGTTCTGGGTGGGCATTGGGTTTCCTCCATATGTTTCTGCATTTGATTCTTTACTGCAGATGTTACTAATTGAGGGATTTCTTTTTTTATTTCCAATCTGAGGTCCTTTATACCTTTCTGCAGCTGTTTCCTTATTTCAGAAGCCATTGATTCATTGCTTTCAGCTGTCTGATTCCCATTTTGTTCTGTGTTAGTGTCCTCTGCACTTGTTACGGGTGGTCTTGGGTTCTGAGGTTGCATTTTGTTCCTTCTCGTCATTTTGTGTAGCACTGTCTTCTGACCTTTGTTGTAGATCTTTGTTGTAGTTATAACCTTAGCACGTACTGAAGTTCAGATGCAGGTCTACAGAGTTTGGGTTTATCCAGCTGTGCCTGGCTTGGGTCTGGCTGCTGTGCTCAGCTCCTTCCTGCTGCTGCCCTTGAGGTTGAACCTGTTGTGCCCCTCTGGCAAGATTTTCTGCTCCTGGACTCGCTGGGTGGTTCTATCCTCTACACTCTCTGCAGGGATTGCAGCTGCAGGGTTACACCCCAGGCCTGTATGCCAGGCCTGAGCTGAGTCTGGAGGGGACAAGGTGGAGTAGGGGGAAGAGGCAGCTCTCCCACACACTCACAGGGTCTGGGCTAGGACTGGGTCTGGGGGTTCCCGGGTCACGGCAGAAATTCCTACACGTTGGGCAGGGTGGGGGAGGTGTTGCGGAGTGTTGGGGGGCGTCCCAAGGGGGTGCAAGAGGGTCTCACCCACGCTGCCCCTGGGCTGGGACCAGTAGTAGATCCCATCAGCGCAGAGTAGCAGGAAGCTCTCCCACACACTCACCGGACCTGGGCTAGGACTGGGTCTCGATATTTTTGATTAATAGAAATTCTTAAGTTTTATATAGTTTAATGTATGAAATCTTTGCCTTCACTTAAATATTCTATATTTACTCCTGAAAACTTCTATTTTACCTTTTACATTTAGATCTATGATGTATCTGGAATTTTTTAATATAATATATGCTAGACACTAAGATTTATTTTCAGTATGTGTACCTAATTAATCCAGAATTGTTATATTTGATGTATGTGTGTACATATACGTGCATACATTAATTAGAGAATGTCTTTGGGTGTAATCTTAATGTCATGCCAAATCATTACCAATTGAAGTAGTATATTAGTTGCCCATAGCTTCTACTATAAACCATTACAAATTCCATGTCTAAATGTAACAGAAATCTATTCTGTCACAGTTGTAGAAGCTAGAGAGCCAAATCAAGGAGTTGGCAGGATAGTTTGTGTCTTCTGAAGTGCAATCTATTCCCTGCCTCACTCTTAGCTTCAAGGGGCTGCCAACAATCCTTTGCACCCCCAGGCTTGTATATACATTGCTCCAAAACCTGCTTCTGTCAACAGTGCATTCTCCCTGTGCTTCTGGGTCTCAGATTTCTTTGTTCTTCAGAGGATAGCCCTGATTAGATTAGAGCCCCGTGTAACCCAGGAGATCCTGTTTTAACTTGATTATATCTACAAAGACACTTCCTCAGTAAGATTATATTTGCAAATTCCAGGTAAATTGCATGGGAGTAAACACTGTACAACACCGTGCAGCTGTCAGTGAATAAAATTAGTACAGACCATTCATTTGCTCCACACTTGGATAGTTTTGTTTCCAAATAAGCTAAAGTGACGGCACAGTGTCTGCCTACTCACAAGTTCAGCAGCTAGTTCACTTTCATGAGGCCAGAAGCCATTATTCTTCTTCCCTCCGTTCTCTATTAGCTCTGTGTAGATCTGAGTCTCAGATACTACCCTCAAACTTTTCCTATGCTGAGAGGTGTTAAACTCAGTTCAAAGAGTTGAATCTTTTCCTATCGGCACTTAAGTAACTCTTGTTCCTACTGCCATCTTCATCCTGGAGGATTTCCAGCTTTCTGGGCAGGTATATTTTTGTAAGGAGCAGTGTGCTTCTGATATGTACTGCAGAATGGGATCCAGGGTACTGATGGATAGAGAACAAGAGCGAGAGGAAGGCTTAGTGTTAATTTTTAAAGCCAGGGACTCATTCAGTGCCATAAATCTTCATCTTGCTAGCTGAAGGCCAAATTGGCTTCAGTCCATCAGAAGGGAGAACCTTTCTTTAAAGTTCTTGTTCTACACGTAGGGCATTTTGGTAGCATCCACGTACTCAAATTGTGAAATGTGACACTGCTTTGGAATCGAGATGGCAGACATTTCTAGTCCTTGGATCCAGTGTTCAAATGTATTAGTGCTTAAGCTTAGTTTCTAATTAAATTTTCAGTTATTGTAACCAGAGCATGCTGTACATTTATTGCTAATTTTGTTATGTGGCTGCATGTGCTGGATTGCTGCGCTTTGTGGTATGTGCCATGTGTCTGTGAGGGCTAGGTCTGGGGCATGTTTGAGCTGTGCTAAACTGTTCACATCTGATGTTAATGGCTGATGCTAGCCATATTCCTGTTTTATCACTTACAAATCTGTCATTCTTTTACATATGAGGCATTAGTGGGGTAAACCTTTTGCAATAAAAGCTGACATATCATGTAAAAGAAACTCAGTTGACCCAGGAAAGAACTCCCTGCATGTATCAGTATAAAATTAAAGCAGTAAATCAAAATGTAATATATAACATAAGTGCCAACATCTTTTCTTATCTGCTTTATTTTTAAAACCTTTTTGTGTTATTGTTGTTGGATTTTATAATATATCCAGTGTTTTTAGCTTATATAACCTGTTTATTCTCTCTGTACTTGCCAATTTTACTTTATTAACCAGTAAAGTTAGATTCTGTTGTTTAATGAGATGAAATGTTAAAAATGAACTTGAAAATTATAGAAAAACAGGTTATTCCCACAGTTGGGTAGTTTTGTTTCCGAATAAGCCAAAGTGAAGGCACAGTGTCTGCCTACTCACAAGTCCGGCAGCTAGTTTAGTTTCATGAGGCCAGAAGCCATTCTTCTCCCTCCCCCCAGTTCTCTGTTAACTCTGTGTAGATCTGAGTCTCAAATACACTCCTCAAATTTTTCATTTTATTTCTGAAAGGAAAATATAATTTTTAGAACCACTTGCCATTCTTCATTAATATTAATTAATGTTAAAAATATAACTTTAAATTACATATTAAAATAATCATTTTGTAACAGCAGGATTTTTCTAAAAATAGAATTATTTACTTTTTTCAATAAAATTTTTATTAAAATTTGAAATATATTTAGAACCAACCGTTTGGAGCATTCCTTTCCATGATCTGATGTAGACACTAGCAGAATTTCACCCTAAGTTCCACCAGAGTAGTGGTGTATGTAAGGCATTAGCCATAGCATCTTCAAGCATCAGGTTTTGTTTATGGTGCATTAAAGGACTATTTTTCCCACCTAACTCCTTCATGTTTTATAACTTTCAGTAAGCCTGAGCATGTTCTCCAATGAGGTTTTAGAAATAATTTTAAGGGGCCGGGGAGATGGCTCAGTAGAGTAAGCGCTTCCCTGGCAAGCACAAGGGTCTGAGTTCAATTCCTGGTTCCTCCAAAAAAAAAAAAAAAAGAAATAATTTTAAAGGCAAACAGAACTACCATCCTCTTTAACTGTAGGACCAATGAGGTGGGGTTTTTTTGTTTTGTTTTGTTTTGGGTTTTTTTTGTTTGTTTGTTTGTTTTTGGCGGAACCAGGGATTGAACTCAGGCCGTTGCACTTGCCAGGGAAGTGCTTATTCCACTGAGCCATCTCCCCGGCTCCTCAAAAAGAAATAATTTTAAATGTATAACTTTTCCGTGCTCACATTATATCTATTTCTATTTGACAGTTGTGAGTAGCTTTGATGTTCTATTTATTTACTTACTTATTTTCCGTTAGGCACAGCTGGCATTACTTGCCCCTTAGAGGTCAGGGCGGTTGCAGGCCGTGCACACTCGCAGCCAGGCGTCTGCAGCGGGATCTCCCACACAGTTTTAGGTTCCCTGCACCGCCAGTCGGCATGGCAGGTACTCTCAGTGACGCGCAGCGTTGCCACTCACGCAGTCCACAAGTTGTCTGCTTTCTGTTGTGTGGCTTTAGAAAGTAGCAGAGGCAGGGTGATATGTTGCCACCTATTGTGAGTCCTTGCACCACTTCTCTTTGTCCATTCTCCAATGTATCAGGAGACTTACTCAGAAGTTACAGAAAGTCTGCTGATATCATGGCTTCGACAGTTTAAAACATTCCCAATAAGATTTATTTTAGGCCTTGACAAAGGAGAGAAATGCAGACATTGGTTTTTATTCCTTAGTACAAGTACACTCTTTGCAGTTACATGTTATTCCTGTAACAAATTAATTAATTTTTAAAATATTTTGTTTAATGGTTTTATCAATTCTAAATTATAATATCAGAAAATTCAACTTCCTTCCAGCAGTGGTTATAGGTAATATTTTTGACAGGAAGATGACTTGTAACTTAGTATACACAGCATAACATTTTTTTGCTGCGCAGGCATTATTCATGCTTTTTGCATCATACCTTTGAAAGTCTTCTTTGGCTGTAACTTACCTTCTGTATTGGCTTTTTCTGTTGAATGGTCTTATTCCAGCTGTACGTGGGTTTCATGTATCAGTTGATATTTAAAGAATTAAGATTTATGCCTCTTTTTCCTCAAGGGGAAAAATATAGTTGTCCTCACTTTTCCAACGTCCAAATTACTATTAGTGGATTATAATTCATTTTGTCTATGTAGGCCAGGGTTCATACCTTGCTTCAAAACCAGATCCAACAACAAACTTGGACTGATGAGGGCACCCCATCCACTCGAGAGCTTCGCACAGTCTTGCTGGAATTTGCTTGCACCCACAACCTGGGCAACTGCAGCACTACTGCCATGAAGCTGTTTGAAGAATGGATGGCATCAAATGGAACTCAGAGGTGAATTATGCATCTGCTCAAATCAGTTCCTTCCTGGAACATAACTTACAAAACTAAATGTTGATATAGATCTACTCTACGTGTTTCTGTTACCAAACAAGACGTAGAAAAAGAAAAAAAACTTGTGTTCAAATACACATAAAATTTAACATCTTAACCATAAGTGTATCATGTTGAGTGCACCAATGTCCGGAATGTTTTTTTCTCGCATAAAACTGAAGTTCTGTACCCACTAAACAACTTCCCAGTCCCTCTTCCCCTTAGGTCCTAGTAAGAATCATCTATTTCTGTTCTGTGAACTCACGTATGCTGAATATATATGCATGTGTGTATATAGAGAGAGGAAAGAGGTACAACTAAAATATGTGTACATCATGAAAAGAAAAACTTGTATAATTATTTTAATACTAATCGTATTGAGACATTATGAATTAATACCAGTCACCTTTGGCCTCTACAGTTGCAAGAAGTGCTCAGAGTGATGGCCTTGAGCTTCCAGAATTTTATTAGACAGCAAACTGCTGAGGTGTATGTACATTTTTTTTGGCAAACTCTGTACATTATGAACTGGATTCAGATATCACATGGAAAGTTGGGTTGGGGAATTTGAAGAATTCATAGCCCTAAAATCTTACTGAAGACGGCAGACTGTGCCACCTCATGCCCTACACATTTCCTGCTGCCCTCATGTCATGGAACTTAGCACCTCATATTGTACTCTGAATATTTGTTCCTTGCCCTATATTTGGCAATAACCCATGAGTTTCCAGAGGTCACTGTCTTTTTCCTTGCCTACCCATCTTTGTTTTATTTGTTTTGTTTGTCATATGTTTAGGCAGGATCTCACCGTGTGACTTACACTGGCTTACTGTGTAGCTACAGGTTGGCCTCAGACTCAGAGTCTTCCTGGCGCTCCAGTGCCAAGGTACAAGCACGTACCACCATGCTCTTACCCCTGCCTGCCTGGATCCTTCTGACGGACCAGTGCATAATGAGAGAAGAGAGTCACTGAATTAACTTTTTTGGCTCTTGCATAATTAAGACTTTTACAATTATCACGTACTTTGAATCCCAAAATACTACTACCAGTCAGTTCCTTGCCTTTATTCAGAATTTTTCTTATATTCATGTTTTACCTCTCTCTTCCAGCCTCCCTACTGATGTTATGACAGCTGTGTTCAAAGTTGGAGCAAAAACTGACACAGGCTGGTCATTCCTCTTAAGCAAGTATGTTTCTATAGACTCTGAAGCCGAGAAAAACAAAATACTTGAAGCTCTTGGCAGTTCAGCAGATACACGGAGACTTTACTGGTATGCAACCACAGAAAACTACACTGTCTAAAACCAGAAGATAAAAGCTCCTAAGATGGGAGCACTTTTTGTTTGAGATCTCCTTTTTCCTCCTGTTTTATTGTAGCTAGACCTGACTGTGTGTTAAGGAGCCTGTGCATGGGGAAAATCTGCTTTGGAATCACAGCATCCCCTTACTCCTGCTCAAAAATGTCTTCTTCTTGGCATGTTGTCTTTAACACCACAGTTAGTACTTCATTCTTTGGACCAAAGTGTTGCTCTGTTCTGGTTGTCACTTTGAAAAGATTAATATGAAAAAGATTGTATGTTCTACCTTCATGTGAATTTATTTGTCATACTTTTTCATGTCCATGTCCAGCTGATGACAGCTTGGAAATACTTTTCATATGGGTGAAAGAGGGCAGTAATGAGGAGCTCACCAGGCAGTGGCAGGGAAAGGATGCTAGGTAGCCAAGAGGTCCAGGAAGGGGTCTGGAGCTTAGGGCCCTGCAGTTGAAATTCACTCCAAGAATAGGCAGAGGCAGCTGGAGCCCATTGCTTCTCCTATGTAATTTTGCTCAGATCAATCCTAATAGTGTCCACAGATGTTCTCAGCACCTTCCCAGACCCACTTTGTCAAAGATGCACTTTAAATAGGCATGTTCTTTAAAGCAGTGGCCAGCCTCTGACCTAAGCAAATGGACACAAACATTTTTGAGTGAAGAAGTTTGGTCTGATATACACACATGCATGTGGGCATAGATCTGTCTTATACTCAGTGTTTTACAACACTATTTGTAATGAATGATCAGTCTTTGAGGTTTGTCACGTCACTTCCTAAAGACTGCTTCATTTGTCTTTATGTCTGCATAGTATTTCAAAGTATGGCTCTGGTATAACCTAGTTCATTCATCACATCTTCTTGGGCATTTCAACTTTTTTTCTTTACTAAAAATACTGTTTCTTTTTGTGATGTGCGTTTTCTCCAATATGAGTGGTCAGTATAGCATAGCAGCTGCATAACAGCTGCACACATTCAAATGCTAGACCTCAGTGTTGTGGGCCGCGAGCCCCAGGGTAATTACACAGCCCTAAGTTTCTTCAACTATAAAATGGGGATATGTAATATATTTTTACTTTATAGCCTGTTGTTTCTAGAACTTAACAGCATTATTTGTACATAATATCAATAAATACTATTAGTAGGAGTCTATTGTGAAATGTATCTTCACTGTCAAACCATTTAAACACCCCAGTCCTTTAAGAGTAGTTGTGTGTCTACCTATTCAAGTCAGATATGGTTCTATCAGGAAAAACCCCACAAATCTCCACAGTTGTAATAAATTCTACCAGAATTTTTTTTCCTAAATATCTTTACTGTATTGGATGCTATTATTATGTGACTGTGTAACTGCCCATCTTGTTGAGTTCTTCCCTCATTAAAAAAAAAAAAAAATTGATGTTTTCAACCAATAGATGACTGTTAAGCTAAGCTAACACTTCCCTAGAATTGCCATACAGCTTCAGTTAAAAACACAGCACTCATTTCAGTCATTGCTTCCTCAGGAAGGATTGTTTTGGAAACTACATCTGTTTTGATTTTCAGGTTAATGAAAAAGAGCCTAGAAGGCGATATATTCCGAACGCAGAAGTTGTCGTCTGTCATTCGGACAGTGGGGCGAAGTTACCCTGGACACCTGTTGGCGTGGGATTTTGTCAAAGAAAACTGGGATAAGCTGGTACAAAAGTAAGTTTCTCAGAGAACGACCTTCAGTGTTCTTCTTTTGGAAAAGCAATGTGTAGCTGTGTTCTGGTACTCTACATATGAAAAAATTCACATGCTTTTTCAACGTAACTGAAATTACCTTAAATGTTTCACATGTATAAATACAATTCCAAAATATAGGTCACTGAACAATGATGTTCTATTCAGGTACTAATCAAGGACAGCCAAGAACAAACCCAGACCACTCGGTACCACATGGCCACAGACTTTCAGAACAGCCACTTAGTTTATTCATGTTGAAACAGTTCTTCATTGCCAAGGCATCATTTAGAACTCACACCTCACATCATTAGAGCTAGGTAGTCTTTGAAAAAAATCAAATGCATTAAAAATTTATCTGACTATCCCAAGCATCCCCCTTGTCTGCCCATCTTTGCTGCCCAGTATTAGTAAGTGTAATGCAGTGGTGGCCAACCTATGGCATACAGTCTGTTAGCATTGAGAGCTCTTACAGCATCACTGGTGTGATGTATGTATTTGAACAGCGCTGACTGCCTAGGCTGTAGTTGCCAGGCGTAGCACTCCACCCTACCTTCCGCATTAAAACATTTGTTTTGCGTTCAGAAACGGTTCTTTGTTGACTGACAGCTGCCTCATCTTTTCTTTCTTATATTGTGTTTTTTCAGGTTCCATCTGGGGTCCTATACCATACAGAATATTGTTGCTGGATCAACTCACCTGTTTTCAACGAAGGCACATTTTTCTGAGGTTGGTAATATAAAATGCTTGTAGGCAGACTAAACTCTTTACCCTCAAGCTTCTCAGTTTAAGTGAGATGGTGGATTCTCAGAATGATTCCTGTCTCTTGTCTGTCTGCCCTCATCAGTATTAATGATTCAGTATTGAGATTACTTTCAGAAAGTTGGATATGTGGCCAGGAAGAAAAATTCTTATTGCACTCACAGCACTATTTCCTTGTCTCCCAGACACTAGTAATCTAAGTAATGATAAAATTCAAACAGTAAATTTGTAGCACCAGCCCTATTCAGACTATACCTATTTATTATTTCTTGAACATTATATTTTTAAGTTAGAAAAGTTCTTTGTGGGAGGGTAAGGAAAATGTACTTTTAAAATCACTTGAGGTGTCACCATGCTTGACTGAGCAGTCCACATAGATTCTGAGTGTTAAAGTACTTCTTACTGCTTTCAGATGTCAGCATAGCCCGCATAAATTAAAGCTTATTTAAAAGGATGAACAGTTGAGTTACCAGAAGTTTACTGTTCCTTTCTTCTTTGAAAATGTTTGTATGTGGAACTTGCAGGTCCAGGCATTTTTTGAAAGTCAGTCGGAGGCAACCTTTCGACTTCGGTGTGTCCAGGAGGCTTTGGAAGTCATCCAGTTGAATATCCAATGGATGGAGCAGAACCTGAAAACCCTGGCCCAGTGGCTGTAGCGTGCAAATTGCACTTCATCTTGTCACCCATTCAGAGAGCTTGTGAACTTGGGCTCTGCTACTTTTGCAAAAACTGAGGTGAATCTAGGATGGCTGCCAAGTTGTTTGCACTCATAGAAGTTCTAGTTAGCTCAGGGCCCGACTGTGTTTTTCATCTGTCTTTACTGAAATGTCTTTAAGCAGTGTGTATTTATTACATTATATTCACCTATATGCCAGTCATCTACAAAATCAGTGAATATTTTTTCTAGGAAATACTAATGGGGACACTGGTTTGGGAACTTTTCTATTTCTCAGGACCTGGAAAAATTACCCATACAGTGAAACAAGTAAAGGTCTACCACAACAGCTGCCATCTTTGTAAGCTGCTGGTTTATTAGCTGCCTTTGCTTATTGGTAGATACTATTGGAATGTGGTACAAATTTAGCCTGAATAAGTACCAGAAAGAAGATGTTGAAAGTTCCAACTGTAGAAAACTGATCTCAGGTGTGCAGATCTACTTGCATTTGGGATTTTGAGCAATCCTTTTTCTTCTGAGAAAAGTTTAAATAATACCTATTTCAATTATTTTTCTTTCCTGCAGAATAGACAGGTGCTACAGAATTTTTAAATTTTTTTGTTGTATTGAATAGCTAAATAAGCAGGTCAAAAATGTTAAATTGTGCAAATATTTAACACTTAATACTTTATATTGTATAGTTTTACCACAGGAGAATATTCCAAACTGAGTTCATTGTAATTATTTTTTTCCTCAAAAATGCCAGTATCCCCCAGGTCTGAACACAGTCAGCACTCCTGCTCTAGGTGACTTTATGTTATATGTAAGTATTTCTGTATTTGTGGTAAACATTCTGTAAGCACTGGTAATTTTTTTTTTTTTTTGTTATAGCCTTTTGTCTTCATAGATTGTAAGCACCTTTTCTCCCAATCATAGCCTTCTGTAGTTTTTTATTTTATATGATACAGTGACATATTAGAAGCATATTTTAAATAAGGCCTTCGAGAGGTTATAAATTTTTATTTGAAGTTCACCATAGTACCTTAAAGGAACGCAGGAGAATGTGGGATAAGAGTAAGTTGAATTTACAAACTTTAATATGGTAGGCTCTGAGTTCTTTCCACTATTAAAAATGTAGTTTTCTTTGGTTAAAAATGAAGTCATAGTCATTCTTTTATTGTGGCCAAACTAGTATTACATGGAGTGGCCAAAAAAAGAAAAGAAGGAGGAAAAGTCAAAGAAGATATCCAAAATCATATGGCATTTTTGTTCCTTCTGAAGGAAAAATACTGTACTTGAATCTTTTGAGCTATGCAGACCTATATCTAGATTGTGTTTCTTCATTTCTTAGAAGTTTTCTTCGTAGTAACTCTTGAGAACTTTATATTTTGTTTAAAACAGTGTCTAGGTACATGAAATTGGAGTTATTTATGAGCACTTAAAGCACTCCAGAGTCAGACAATGGAAAAGATCACCTTTTTTATTCAGCAGATATAAAGTTAGAATGTGTGGGGTTATGTATAAAATTCTATTTTATTTCATGAAAATATTTTTATATAACTAAATATAAAAGGCTGTCAAACTAAAAGAGAGCCTGCATTATCACCTTGTGTATTTTCCCCAGCTTAGTCTTTTCTAAACATTTGTCCTTAGTTTTTGAGTAGAAAATATATTCTGAGAATCATAGAATCATCTGCTGACATTGAAACTGAGATGATAGTAGATCTTTAGTCCTCTCATGCTTTGTTAAATGAATAATTAAGTAGATATTGAAAGCTAGTGTGGTTTTTGTATTTTCTAATGGAGAAATACTAAATTTCTTTGGTTAAAACCTCAGTGAGACTTTTTGTTGTTGTTGCTTTTTTTTTTTTTTACCATGTTGCATTACTAATTTGTACTTTAATGCAGAATTTAAATTTTGCTACTTCTCAAAATTAGTTAAGGTCCTTCATTTTACCTGCCCGTCTTTACATTACATTTAAAATATAGTAACCCTACATATGGCAAATCTTATCTTAAATTATATAATTTTCTCTCTCATTCGTGTGTGAATGTGTGTGTGTGTGTGTGTGTGTGTGTGTGTGTGTGTGTAAGTGTGAGGGATATGGGGTATTATAAATAAAACTATCAAATCATGGGCTAAAAGTAACTCATAATCCATTACTGTCTTGATACTCAAAGGCCGTTCATTCCTATGATATTGGATAGGTAATTGCAGTTTTATTTGTACATTTCCCTTCAATTATTTGTATTTTAGTAGGCCTCACTTCAACTTTAGCCACACAGTTCTGTGTTTAATGTTACACTGACTCATTGATATGGGACCTCTTAAAATTAATTCTTATGTTAGCAATATAAGGTTAGATGAAAGGAAGAACTTATAACTATATTGGTAGTTTTCATACTTTTTCCCAATAACTTTCTCATGCATATATTTGTGGGAACTCAGATTGAAGCACAGAAGTCACAGTCTGCTTTTTATATAAGCACACAGCTTCCTGCTACAATTGAGTACTTGAATGTAGTACTTGAACAACTTTCTGTTCAGTGCAGAGAAATGATCCACTACATGAATATAATATAAAAAGTACATCAGAGATGACTAGGAAAGATTGAATTGAAAATCTAATGTTATGGAAGAGATTTGAAAGGTTATGAAAATAGAAATTGGAGGAGTCTAGTTTTTTCTGTTAAAATGAAAACAATTATCTGTAAGTAGTAGCAGCTTCTGCTATAAGCTTGTGCCTTTATCTTGATTTATTTTAGTCTTTTCAAATGAAATTGTGCCACCATTGTTTTAGCATGCAAACTTTTTATCAGAGGTTCTATTTTTTCTTTGACATACCTGTTTTCGTTTTATGGAGCTTTAGCTACTGTAAAGACAAAGGAGCTATCAGAAGAGTCCTGGCTATAGGGGACAAATGAAGCTGCTTCAGTGTGATTGGGTACCACATAGAATCTTTTCTGAATATTTATTGGGAAGTAAATTAAAATTAAGGGCTCAGTTTGTTACATTACTGATAACCTATTACTGTAAGAATGTATTTAGCTTATAGCATCTGGAACCATAGTCTGCAGTCAGGATTCTAAATGCTTACATAAATGTGATGTGTGTCATGGAGCTGCAGGAAAGGTATAATGCATCTCAGATGTGTTGTCAGTGAGTACAGCAGTTCCTGGGCTGAATTGTGAAACTAGAGCTGGGTGTGATCGCATAGGTCTGTGTAAGAGCTAGGGTTGTAGGTATGATGCCCCTGTCCTCACCATTGCCTTCACTACTTAAGGTTTTATTGGCCTTGACTCCCTTTTTGAAAAGCTTCTCCTCCCATTTGTATATTTTTAAACTAAGGTAGACATTTTAGCAGGGTTTTGCACTGTTTGGTTCTGTGCTCCACTCACTGCAGTGGCCAGTGCTGAGTGGAGGTCCCATGGTAGGATACATCTCCTCTGCTCATTCCCTCGTGGCTCTCATGGGCAATAACAGTGAGAAGAGTTGAGTGATTTTTTTTTTTTTTTTAGTATTTCTTGGGAGGAATTTTTAAAAAGTGTACATATATGGTTTTAGATGTTTCTATAATACTTACATTGTGCCCTAATAAAAAGTGAAGTACTGCAAAGTGAAAATCTCTCCCCTTTCTGTATCACCTGTTCCAGGCAATAGCTACAAAATAGTTATAGTATTGTTTTCATTTTTTTGAAAGGAGGCAGTTGTGTTTGGGAGACAGGTGCTTTTAAAAGTGTGTGTAAATGATTTTGCTGCTACTCTGTGAGTACTGTTCTACTTTGGACTTCCTTCATCCCCCCTGTGGGCATGTATATAGGCCATGGCAGTCCACAAGTGTGGCCTCACATTACCAGTCTTCTCACTGCCTGCATGACAAGAACTAGAGAAGTGAGCACAATGGCTGTTGTTCTGATATAGCCTGCGGAATTATCTTGTCTGTCATTTCTTTCAAATGTTTGTAAATGTTCTGCCACTTTTTTTGAGGGGGCGTGTAGAGGATCGAACTCAGGACCTTGCACTTGCTAGGCCAGTGCTTATGCTGCTGAGCTATCTCCCTGGCCCCTTGCTGCTTCTTAATAATTCATTTTATTTTTGTTTCTTTGTACAGATGCTTATATACTTATGAAAATTGGGGTTCACTGTATGGCACATCTCTTCCTTTATTGCCTCTTTAGGCAGTAGCTCATAGATTAGTTTTGTTTTCAATGTGGGGCAGAATGGGGAGGTGCTCAGTACATATAAATACACTTGCTACTGCACTCCTTCTGATTCATTTTGTACTATGTCCCTCTCATGGCTGTGAAAGTTCCTGGTGCAGTGTGGAGGTCTAGATGTGTGACTGTTGCTGCCTCCTCCCCACCGCTGATGCCTTTTGGCCAGGAGATAAGCAGTCTTAAGGGCAGGACTTTTGGGTGGAGGATATGGGGGAAGCAAGAAAGTGTATTTATGTTTGTATATATGTAAATATATGTTCTTAATACAGTATTGTGTTAATTCTTTAGGTACCCAGACTGCAGGGTACCTATGAACCACAGAGTTCCAGTTGTATAACAGTCTCCACTTTTCCCTTTCCCTGATTGCCTGTTTGGGCAATAGCTTCTAGAGTAGCTCAAGGTTTTTTGCCAGTATAGTAAAAGTGGTTGCAGAGTAAGAATATATACTTGTAAATGTATATAAATGTTTTATAGTATTTTTTTACT
Organism: Octodon degus; assembly: GCF_000260255.1. Classification (NCBI taxonomy): domain Eukaryota; kingdom Metazoa; phylum Chordata; class Mammalia; order Rodentia; family Octodontidae; genus Octodon; species Octodon degus. The sequence continues at coordinate 28,229,111 of NW_004524585.1, read as the reverse complement.
TCATATCTGTCCTGTACATGGATAGATGAAGAAAATTGAGGATCATTCTATGACAAGTCTCCTCTCCTCCTCTTCCCCATACTGCCTGTGTGGGCAGTGTCTAGTAGAGTAGTTGATAGTTGCAGGGCTTCTGTAGGTGTTGGGTATATACTCTTTTAAATGTATGTATGTGGTTTGCTTTTATTAGAGTATTCCATTGGGTCTCGGTCCTTTATTGGACATGTGATTTCCCAATGACTGTGGAGTTCTAGATGTACAACAGTCTCTTCTTTTTTTCCTTTTGATCATTGTGAGCAATAATTTTTTTAAGTTTTGGGGGCTAATAACAGGATATGTGTATTTTTTAATATGTATAGCTTGTGTGTATGTGTGTGTGTGCGCGCGCGCTCGTGCATGTGTGTTATTCATTGTTTCATTTTGTACCAAGTCTTTTCTTGGATATAGAGTTACCTAATGAAACATGGAGGTCCAGATGTATGACAGTCTCCTCTATTCCCCTGTCCTTATTTCCTCTATAGGCAATAGTTGTAGTGTAACATAGATTTTTTTAACTCCACTCTCCCAGAATGGGGTGTGCACTTTTATATCTGTATGTAAATGCTCTTGCTTCACTTTTCTGGTACTTCATTTTGTGCTTAGTCCTTTCTGGCACTTAGTACATAATGAAAATTAAGGTTTATTCTATGAAAAAAATCCCACTCTTCCCTTCCCTTGTTGCCTGCCTGGGCAATGGCTAGTAGAGTTGTTGTTTGGGTTTCTTGGCAAGGATGAGGGTGGGGGACTTGAGGTTTGTGATTTAAATGTATATAAAAATGTTTTACTTTTTCATTCTTCCATGCACAACCATTTTTTTGTTTGACCTTGTAGGTGGTAAATGTAATGAGAGGCTGGAACTGGAGGTCGGGTCCAGCTTTTTCCCTTCTCTTCTACCTTGGGTACATGGGGGAATAGTGCATGATTCCTGCAAGGCTTGATTTTTGGTTTTAGCTTTTGTGGTCTTTGATGGGGAATAGCCTTGTTAGAAAATATTTATATTTCATTACATATGTATATATTAACTGAAATGTGTGTTTGTAAATGTATTTGCTCTTTGGGGCAGGTGTTAACTCATTTTGAATTTGGTTCCTTGCATGACTATTTAGGTAGTTAATGAACATTGAGATTGACTCTATGAAAAATCTCCTATGCTCCCCATTCCTAATTGCCTGGTGGGCAATGATAGAATAGATGTCTGATTTCTTTTTGGGATGTAGGTCTAGGTGTATACCACATATTTTTCAGTGTGTATAAATATTTGTTACATTCTATGTATTATTTCTTATAGACCCCAGCCCTGTGCTGGGACATGTAGATATATAATGAAATATGGCGGTCCAGACGTATGATAACTCTCCTCTGCTCCCTTTCCCTCATTGCCTGTGGGGCAATCATTTTATAACTTGGGGTGGTTTGTTTTTGAAGGGGGAGGGATCTTAGGGTGGGTGGTAGTGAGGGGAAATATACAGGGCATATACTCCTTTTAAAAATTATGTAAATATCTTTATCTTACTGATTGGGTACTCAGTCCTTTGCATGGATATAGAGGCACCCAATGAAAATCGAGGATCAGTGTATGACAAATCTCCTATTTTCCCCTTCCCTTAATTGCCTTTGTAGGCAATAGTAGAATAGTTGTGTGTTATTATTTGTCTTGAAAGGATATATATTTTTGGTATCTTGAATAAGTGCAAAATACATTTTTATTTCCTTATTCATTGTGTATTCTTTGTGTGGCTGTGTAAGGACTTAACAAAAATAGTTTCACAATGGGACAGTGCACTTCTTCCTTTCCCACATATTTCCTCATTTAGCAATAGCTAGTATAGGTGCTTTGTGCTTGTTTTATTTCCTAGGAGATGTGTATCTGTGTTAGTAATTTTGTCCCCCATCCCCATTATTTTCCATTAATATTTAATCCTTTGCAAGGCTCCAAATGTACTTAACAAAAATAAAGGCTCACTAGGTTCCAGCCATCTCACTTGAAGGTGTGGCAGTGTGGGGGTGTAACTAATGGCAAGAGGCGTGTAGCAGGTAGACTGGAGAGGACATTCTAATGTGCTGAGTGGTGGAAGCTCATGAGGCCCAGCCCTGGTTGTGTTAAACTGAATGGGATGGTAAAAGGGGCCTCCACTTTTGTAAATACCATAAAAGCAGAGGGCAGTCCTGCGTGTGTGTTTAAGCTTCCTTGCTGGTTAATCTTTCCATAACTGATAAGCCATTGAAACTGATAAGCTAGCAGTAGTGTTCTGGGCAACTCATTTGAAGACCCTGAAGAGTAGCTTCTGCTTGTGGCCTGGAATTTGGATTCCTCTACAGAGCTCTGGTACAGTTCCTTCAGTGCATTTTCTTAAGTGTCCACTAGAAATGACGTTTATTCTTGGAATGAACCTTTTGAGTTACTATCATTGATCTGTTCATTGACAGCATGAACCCAAAAATTAATCAAAACAAAATTTTTGGCACAGGGCCTTTCTCTCTTTCTACACTCACACGTGGCAGAACATGTTGGCTCTTTCCTGCCCGGAGTGCTTGTGTGACTGCATCGCTCCACCAATCTCTGTCAGCTCAACCTTTCTACTCTTTTTTTTCTCTTTTGTCTTCAGTGCCTGAACTGTTAAATGTTATCTTCAATTGCACTCAAAAACTTAAGCCTGCCTCATTTCTCTTGTATTTTTGTGTGCATTTCATGCATCCAGGCCTGAATGCTTGCTTTCAGCATTCTCATATTTCACGTTGTCTCTTCATCCAGCACATGGTAAGTGTTATGACTACACATTTGTCTGCAAATCAAAGCAAATGCATGTGTAAGTGTCCTTCCCTCCCTTCCTGCCTTTTAGCATTTGTGCATTATTTGTTTTGTTTTCACATGTATAGTGATGCCATTCCATGCTGAAGATTTGCCATATCATTATTTAAGAAACATTAAGTGATAGGACTCCTGGAAAGTTCTCAAAATGTTATTTACTATATCAAACTCTCAGGTTCTAGTGTTGAAAAATTAGCCTATATGTTGCTATTAATTATACCTGCTGCTGTAGAAAAAGTAAAGTTTATTCATGACACATTTAACTTTGATCTTAAGAGAAAGGAACACCTTTTTGGAATTAGTCATGGTAGTCATTAGTGATATTTTTGAACAGTTCTTAATTTGAAAGACTTCAAAGGAAGTAAAGGTCATGGCTTAGCTGAATGAAACGCTCCAGAAGTCGGACTGTATAAACCATCAGTACAATAATACATTTGTGTGTATGTGTATATAAAATGAGAATTACAGCATAATTGGAGTATTTGCATTAATCAACAAGCTCATGTTGAGACAAACCTTAGTCTCACAGCTGCCTTGATTAAAGCCAAGTGTTCCATGTTGCTGTGAAGAATATTCTCCTTCAATACTTTGGAAAGTAATTACAGCTGTAAATGTATGACATTTTTGTATTTAAACACCTATAGAGATCTTTAATTCCTTCAGTCTGAGGTTGTGGATGGAATTCTAAATTTGTATCATAAAAAAATCTGTCTTTTGTGAAAGATTTTGAAAATATGTATATATAATACTGTTTATGCAAATTGTGTTGTTTCACTTGTAAAGGGAAAGGCTTATTTTTCTTTATATTTCTGATAACTTGTTTTGCATATGACCAGCACTGATTGAAAGGCATGTGTAACTGCAAACACTGTTGCTTCTTTTGTGAAATAAAAAGTATTTAAATACAAATATTGTGTCCACTCTTCAGATTTTAAAAAATACAGCTGTAAAGTGGTATTTCTTCTCACATTGTGAAAGGAAAGTACTTTATTGTGTGTCCTAATTCTCTGTCTCATGAGTACCCCGTCTGCTTACTGCTGTAACTTGAGGTTTCTTGGACTCACACTATTGACGTTTGGGCTGGATAGTTCTTTGCTGTGGGCAGCTGCCCTGTGCATCATGGCTGTTTAGTGACAACCCTGGCCTTTAATGCGTCTGCAGTGTGAAGCCAGGAGATGGTGTTAGCAACTCCTCTTCCCTGCCCACCAGCACAACATCCGTGACAACTGACCTGAAGCAACTCTTGCATCAGTACTCCAGGCAGCAGTAAGTATAGTAATAATACAAACCTAAATCAGTGTGCAACATGGGATGGCTTGTGCTGGGGAAGCCAAGGAACACGCTTGCTGTGTTCGACTGTAGATGCAGCGCTCCTTGCTGTGACTCACATGTGGTTGAAGCGGGAAGGCACAGCATGTCTGGAGGGACTGCCACAGTTACGTTCCTGACCAGGTCCATATAAAGGGGATTATTTGTACTATCCCCTTAAGTAGTCTTGAAGGAGAATTGAGAATTTCTCAGGCTTCCAGATATGAATGCTAGAAACAGTAGTCTTGTACAGTAATTATTAGGATTTAAAGTTGGACATTTGTGGACAAATTTACTCAGTCTCTTAACTCCTATGCCCAAAGTCCTCTTTCTGAGGTTACAAAATCTTGATGATACATCTTTTTAAAATGTCTTATGATGATCATTACTCATTTACAGGCAGATGCTTTTGGAAATTACAAAGATTTTGATTTTAAAATTCTGGTTAAAAAATTTTATACATTTTATTCACAGATAATAGCCACAGTACACAACTGAACTAAAATGTACTATACATCTTTTGAGCGTTTTGATTCCAGTAGATTTTTGGGGTAGAGAGTAATAACCTTTGTCCTATTTTTCTTTTTTTTAAATTATTTTTTTTAAATTTTATTTGTGTGTGTGTGTGGCCAGCTCAGCCCATCAGGGGGCGGGGCTGGCTGGCATGTGGTGCTGGGGGATTGAACCACCGCGGTCCCTGTGCTTTGCTAAGCTTGTTCTAAGTTGGTGCTTTAGACCACTGAGCCATCTCACCAGCCCATTTTGTCCTGTTTTTCAAAATCACTTTGAGAACTCATAGTACAGGCAACTTTGGTTTGGTTATAGATGCTTTTGCTGTTGGCTCCCTTCTCTGGTTCTCGCCATAAAGCTTCCCCTCTCTTAATACTCACAAAATCAGTGTTTAATAAACTTGTGTGCAAATGTATTGGCTTAAATGCTGCAGAGGAATGCTGTATTATCAGACAACAGAAACTACTTTTTTAAGGTTTCATCCTCTAAATCCAATAATTGGTGAAAAGTTACCAGTGCTTTGTGCTTTCATACTTTTTTTCCCCCCCCCCCCCAGGATTACATTCAGTCAACTGGCCAAGTGTTGTTGAAGCTAAATACACTTTTGGGACCATTATGAGTTCTGTTGTTGGCTGAGCTTAATCATACTTGAGACTTGTATTTGCACATATAGTAACTTTCAACCTCAATGTCACACTCATAAAAGAACATAATAGCAGAATTGTCAAAGTTGAACTGTTGACAGAGGCGGGACCAGGAGGCAGAGGATTGAAAAGAAATCTGGAGATGAGGCCACATCAGCGCAGGAGAGGAAGAGGTGTCAGTGTGTTCCTAGGAGCCATTTCTGTACCAGCAGAAGGTGGCCCCAGAAGTTCTTTAGTTCGTTGGCTGATGCATGCTTCCTCCCATGTGAATGTAGTAGAGGTGACCCTTAGACTCTACGCTTAGGATTTCACATTGGTTGCCATATGGACTCAGTGGCTTTTTGTATGTTCATATTCTTTTTCTCAAAGATGGATGCATTTTTTACCCTCAGCAAAAATATAGGGATACTACTGTTAAGATTTAAAGGATATTGATTTCAAGATGCTTGAAAGGTTACAGAGCATAAACTGGCACCCATTAGGAGTGGAGCTGTTTTCTGGTCCAGCTATTTTCCACTAAAAGAAAGAGCTGCTATTCTTTTTAACTCAGTTTCCTCTATTTAAAATCAGGATACTAGCTATTTAACCTTGTGAAATTGTTAGCACTAAATAAAATAGCTGTAAGTGTTTCTAGCAGAGTGTCTGGCACAAGCATAGATAGTGTCAGCTGCTGTTGCCCACTACTTTGAGATATTTGGATGCAATATCTTCCATTACAAATGGAAAGAGATTTTTTTTAATTGAGTAAGGTTATATAACTTGCCAATTATTACTTGATAGAAATACAGTCTGATGTGATTTCCATCTAGATGTCCCCTCAAAGCTTCATACAGTTAGGGGTGGGGCTTTTTCAGAGGTGGTTCGATCTAGAGGATGTGACACTCAGATTGATTCACGGTACAGTGCTGGGATCAAGGGCATTAGGATTAAGAGTGTGAGTGCTACCAACCCTAAGTGGTCTGGTTAAGGTACAAGGGATAGAAAGCACTGTGGTCCTTTGCTGCCTTCTGCCTGCCATGAAGGGTTTCTCCTCTGTGATGCATATCTGTTAGGTCACCCTGCCTTGAAGCCAGCCAATTAAGGACTGGATCTTTACAAACTCTGAGCCAAATAAACTTTTCCTCCTTTAACTTTGGCCAGTGGGTATTTTGTCCTAGCAATGAGAAAAGTAACTACGATATAGTCTAATCTGTAGCATTAAATTGGCCAAGACTATTTGGTTAGAGGCATTACAGTTATATTGGTTTCGCAGTGGAAATTTTGGTTCATTATAAGTAAGTATAAACTCCTGAGTCTTCTAATATGCATAATGAGTTGAATACACTTTGCAGTAAAAACCTAAGGCACAGATACATGGGAAAGTAAAGCTAGTGCTTCATAGGTGGTCAATAAAGCTTAATTTATTTGCCTCAACTAGCCAAAAGGATAAAGCACACTACTCTCAATTCTAGTAAGCAAACACTGTTACAAATTCAGAGATATTCACCAAATCTTTTAGAATCTCTGAATATTAGTGTTTTAAGGAACTTTCCATGTGACCTAGCTTAACTTCTGGTGCACAGATTAAGAGAACCAAAGATTGCAGTGTAGCTAAAATCCCACATAATAACAGACATTAGATTTGTGTGTTTAGAAACAGTTTGTGTGTATCACATCTGAGAAGTGTTATACAGTTGTCTACATGATATTTCCTTGAAAATATTGAAATTTGCTATTTAAAGATATATTTCATTGATGCTGAATGTGGAGCTAAACTAATATTTTTAACAGTAATATGATAATGTGAATTGTTCAAATATTGTGATCTCAAAAGAGGAAGTTTTTAATATGCTTAAATTAAGGACGTTGGGCTAGGGAGATAGCTCAGTGATCTCAGCGCCTGCTTGGCAAGTGCAAGGATCTGGGTTCAATCCCTGGTACCAAACTTGCCAGGAACTCCAGGTGTGCTGTGCCAGCCATCGAAACGGGACATGGCGGTGCACACCTGTAATCCCAGTGCTGGGGAAGCTGAGACAGGAGGTTCACTACAAGTCTGAGCTACATAGTGAGACCCTGTACCAAGTAAAAAGATTTTTAAAAATAAGGACATTGTACTAAAACACTCTGAAGTGGAAAGTACTAATAATAGGTTTAGACAGACTCTCACCCTCAAAAAGAACATAGCAAGGCAAAAGGCTGGGTACTATTGGTGAAGTGAGAATTATGATGTTTTGTGATCCAAATGGGTGGAACATAAAAACTTCATTGCATAGGTGGAAAATTAAAATGAACTCTATTCCTAAATAGTTTGAGGTCAGCCTGAGGTGAACCTTCTGTTGTCAGCCACACACCGCTGTCATTTTCGGTTTTTCAACAGATCTTCTGCTGCCAAAAAGAGGAACTTAAAGCAGTTCATGTTTATGAGAAGACAGATGACATTAAAACAAAGAATGTTTCAGTTGGTGACTTTATCCATTGGCTCTTTCTCAAGAGGGCTCAGTGTGGATGTACAGTGACCCTCCTCTGCCATAGATAGATAGATAGATAGATAGATAGATAGATAGATAGAGATATAGATACATGTATCTATATATCTAGATAGATAGATAGATAGATAGATAGATAGATAGATATAGATATAGATATATATAGTCTTTTGGAAGAAAATTTAGCACCTCTTCAAGATTCCTTCACAGCTGAGTGTGGTGGCACAAGCCTGTACTCTCAGCACTCTGGGAGGCTGAGGCAGGAAGATGGCCATCTCACCCCAACCTAGGTAACTTACTGAGGAACTGTTTCTAAACAAATCAACAAAAAATAAACGTCTCAGGGGCTGGTGAGATGGTTCAGTGGTCTAAAGCACCTACTTAGAACAAGCTAAGCTAAGCTAAGCAAAGCACAGGGACCGCGGTTCAATCCCCCAGCACCACATGCCAGCCAGCCCAGCCCCCTGGTGGGCTGAGCTGGCCACACACCCAAAAAAAAAAAAAAAAAAAAAAAAAAAAAAAAAAAAAAAAAAAAAAAGTCTCAGTGCAAAGGTCTGCGGTTCAGTGCTGAGTACCCCCACCACAACCAAAAACAAAAGACTCGTACCACCAAATGCACTAACACCAAAGCATTAGTTAACAACACAGGTTTTCCCTAAGACATTACCTAGTAGAGGAGTCTGAGCGGAAAATTGCCCTCCCATGGTGCAGCAAAATCTTCATTCTCAGTTCTCTTCTCTGAAGGCTCTCCTTTATGCGGCCATCCATTTCTGGTGTATCTTTTCACCTACTTTTCACACACACACACACACCCTTGCTGACCATGCCTTGTTCACTTGTTGCATCTACCCCCAAACATCCCCCGTGACTTGAATTGTCTGTCCTGTGGGACATTGTGCCCCGGCAGCTACTTCCATGCACACGCAGCCAAGTGCATCAGAAGCTCAACAGGACTCAGGGGCTCTAGAGAGCCGCTGGCCCCACCAGTTAGGACACCAGTCTGCAGCCTTTTCTACCATTTGGACATAGGACTTCTGGGAGTTTCACTCCTTATCACAAGCAGCTTACCAACTACTTCAAACGAGCACCTTGTACTCAGAGGGAAATTTCATCTTTTTCAATTGGCAGCAGAATTTTTTTCTGCAATGTGGTTTTCCAGGCTAACATAAAAATTAGTGTTCAATAACTGAGAACACCTTGCCTTTTGGTAAGAGGAAGCAGCCATAAATTGGGAAACAGAGAAGCCATGGGTCATTTATTCAGAAAATATTGCATCTGCCATGTGTGTGCTAGATGGGCACATGAAGCGCGGCTGCCCTGGCAGCGCTTGGCCCAGCCAGGAGAATCCAGCCGGGTTTTTACAGACGTTGGCTGAGAAGTAGACGGTAGATGAGGAGCACATTTTCAGCCCTCATTTCTGCTCCTCGTGAGGAGCAGAAGCAAAGAGCATCATAGGGTCTTTTTGTGGGGCACTGGTGTTGCTGCAGCCCACCTGGAGACAGAACCCCTGCTGGAGAGGGGTGGACCTGGGGCCACTCCCTTTGGATTCCCCCTTTGCCATCTGGGTGTGCAGCAGGAGACATGAGGGCCGCTGGACAAGATGCCGCTCCCATGCCATGTCTAATGTCTGTCACTGACCGGGGACTAGAGAGAGACACTTGATCCACAAAGTGCCAGGTGAAGAACAAGAGGTTAGACATTGATTTCCTGTCTTCCTTTCACTCTACATTTCCCCTAAATTCTAGTTGATAATAAATGAGGTTGGTTCACCTCAAACCTGGGTGGAAAGGGTGCTTCCTTGTCTTAGTTCCTCTGTGTGACTCAGTAAGAACAGGGAGAGTTTCAAGATAGATTTATAAGGCAGAGAGTCTTGCACCACAGTTTAATAAAAGGATCTATAGCCACCTGGTGAAAGCCTGCAGGTGAAATCCCAGGGCACAATCAATCAGTGTCCTACTGTCTACTTGGTTTCTAGATGATAGGCACCTGCCTCCATTGTTTTAGCTACTACACTGTAGCCTTGGTACTCAGAGTAGGAATTCTGATCATTGACCTCTCCAAGACCCTTGATTTAAGTTATCAACAGTCTACTCACACCTTTCCAAATGCACTTGGGATGTAGCTTCAGGAGGGCATTGTAGAGGCAGGGAGGGGCCCTGATGGCTCTGGCCGTGCTCAGTGCTTACTGGGAGAGACCAGGAACAGTGAGAAATATCTTTCTGTCCCTGAGATGATGACCATTCATACAGCCTTCATGAAGCAGCCCCAGACCCAAACAAAGATCAGAATAAATTCAACTGAAATGGAATGAATCTTGGAAAATGTGTTCCTGGTGAGAGGGCACTAAAGAAAACTATAGGTAGAGTGGTAGAGTGGAGTAAAATAAAAGTCTTGAGGTAGAGTGGAGTAAGATAATTCTTTCTCTTCATACATTGAAAGACATGTTTAACTTTACAGGAATCCTAGATCTTCTTGTAAAGTTACTGAGCTGATTCATGTCCTGATACAGGTAATCTGGGAATTGTCACTAGCCAGAAAACGATGAGGAAAGCAGAAGCACTGTCCTGCCACTTGTGGAATGAAATACCTTCCTAGGGAAACCTGAATGTTCTCCCTGGGGGTGAAAAGGCCATGACAGGTCGCATAGGAAAGCGATCTGTGGGACAAGGCTCCTGGTGGGGCAGGCAGGAAGGATGCCTGTCTTCCAGTTGCTCCTCATTCTCTTGGAGATTTTAGCCTGTAAGCATGAGCAGCCTCTACCTAGGCTGAAGTACAGAGTCTGGGTTTCCCATGAGAAGGGATTCCGAAAGTAATCACCTCTTAAGATACGGAGGAGAATTGCAGCGCAAGCCCCTCAGCCTATAGCTCCTTCAGGAATGTTTCTTCTTTGATTCCTTAACAGACCAAATCTGAAAACAGTCAGCAGCAAAACACAGAAGATGCGTTCAGACCACATTAACCAAACAAGAAGGACAGTTACTTAAGAGTAGCAGGCATTGGACACTACTGGGTGGGTGAAGGCAAAACATTGTTTTTGTTTTTGAGACAGGGTCTTGCTGTATAATCTCAGGCTGGCAGTGAATCCATGCCAACCCATCTTCCTCAGCCTTGAGAATCCTGGAATTACAGATGTGCGCCACCATGCCTGGCAAATATTCTCTATGTGATTTTGTGGCGCTCCTGTGTCAAGGATTTGCTCAGTGATGACAGTTTGAGGCAGATGCTTCATGACTTGAATGCCAGTTCTACTGATGCACCATGTGTACTATGGCTGAGGAGTGGACCCTTCTGGAAGACCAAGAAGCATTCTGGGAGCTCTCACTTGCTACATGCAGGCCGGCCAATGGCTAGGAGGAGTGGAGGAAGGCAGGTGGATTAGGATGGGGACAGGAGTAGAAAAAGAACAATTGAGCAAAGCAGCCAAATGAGAAAGAATAGGGACAGACATTTAAGCAGATGCTGGCTGGAGTGAAAAGGAAAAGACAAGCATTTAAAATAAAAGTTTAGGAGAGTGAGACAACCCAGGCCGCAGGATCCTGAACAGACCCAGAGTGCAGGCCTGGGCTAGTGAGTTAGATGACCTGGGGTCCTCCGGATCCTGAATAGACCCAGAGCACAGGCCCAGCTCAGAACCCTTCAGCAGAACTCCCTGCAAAGAGGCTAGAGGCAAGACTCATCCAGCTGATTCAGGAGCAGAACATCTTGCCAGAGAGACACAAAGTGTTCAACTCTAACGGCTGTAGCAGAAAGAAGTGGAGCACACAGCCAGATCCAAACAACACCCACCTGGAGGAATCTGAACTTCGTAGATCTGGACCTGGTGCTAAGGTAATAAC
>NW_004524585.1:28213304-28216303 GCF_000260255.1 Octodon degus | reverse complement strand
AGTCTACAGGGTGGATTTCAAAGAAATAGCTGTAGCTCAGTTCCACAAGTGACGCCTAGCCTCCAGTAACTGTCACGGTTATTGTGCATGTCCACAACACACTAGTACTTTGTGCGATATCCTATCCTCAAACTGTTAGAAGTGCTGGTCATTTATTTGCCATTCCAGTATTTATGTTATGTTTTACTCTTAGTATTTCTTTGCTATCATGAAAACTTTTTCTTAGTTTTCTTAGTTTTCAATTGTTTTGAAACATTTAATTTTCTGAATATTGCTTAATCTTAATTTTTGTTCTAAGATTTTTACTGTATTTTTGACTTATAATTTGTTTAAAAGACATTGTATGATATCTTCTCCTAGTATTAGAAACTTTAAAAAGTATATTTCCATTTTCTGTTGACTTTAAAAAAATAAAAGAGGTTTGTACCAAAAAAATAAAAATAAAAATAAAAAATAAAATAAAAGTTTAGAAAGTTCAGCTGTGTAGTGTATGTGAGGTAGCACCCTTCTCAACCAGTAAGGCTGCCTACGGTAAATATTGGCTCCCCTCCTCGGCAGTCAGGATTGCTGACAGGGCCAGGGCACAATCTGCACATAACACAAACTGAAGACCAGAATGGCAAACCCATCCCTGCTTGTGAAACCATGATTCTACTTGTGACGTTACACTGAGCAGTAACTCCTTGCTTACAAGAAACTTTTTTGGAGCTCGTACTCACGCTACTCACTACACCTTATATTTGAATTTGTGTTTTATGGAATTCTTCCGTAAAGATGGCAGCTGTCACCTGATTCACCTATGTGTCTGGAGAACTTTTTCAGCTGACCAAATATGAACAGAACCTGATTATCACAAGCGAGGTATCAAAGAATAACTTGCCCACCTCTGTCTCTGAAGAGTGGGGCTCAATAACTTGTTGACTGTAATAGGGGAAAAGAAGCACCAAGGCAATGGATGAAAGAGGCACATGAAACAGGAGGGAACTTGCTCTCTTGGAAGACATTAGTTGAACTCTTCATAGCTGACATCTACTCTTTTGATTCAATGAAAAAGAAAATCCACCATGAAGAAAAATTTACCAAACATTCAAAATGTAATTACACAGCAGAGTCAGAGAAAATCAGAAGGAAAGCTCTGAAAGCTCACTCTTCCAGAAAATGGGAAGAAAAAAAAAATGGCAAAATTTGGGGGAACTAAATTTTTCAAAAATCTCCAAATTAACCAGAACCTTAAAAGCATCCCAATGAGTGTTTAGCAACAAAAATATAAATGAAGTATCTCAGTAAAAATAATGAATTTTTGGCATTTTAAACTTACCCCATCTCTTGTTATGCAATTCTCAGCAGCCTTGAAAAGTAACAGCCCGAATTCCTGACACTGCATGGGCCTCAGGCCTAAAGAGAAGTCGCTGTTTTGCTGGTCTTGGAAGTTTATAATCTATAGAGCTACCTCATTGAATTCAGTGCTTAAAGCTCATGGGAAGAGAAGGGACTTTATTATTTTAGTATCTTTATTGGTTGAGACAAAAAACTAAAAAGCTTAAGAAAAGCTGAGAAATGGAATGTCCAAATGGTCTTTAAAAATCTTAATGTATTTCTGGAAATCTGAGAGACCATATACATGTCTGAGGCCATGCATGCTGTGCAGAAGAGACATGAGGGACTCCTAGACTCCCATGACTGGCCAACAGTCTGGGAAAGCAGAAAGTAAGGACTAGTGGCTGCACACATAGTTCAGCGATGTAGCACTGCTTAGCGAGTGTGAGGTCCTGAGTTCAATTCCCGGTTTTGAAAAAAGGAAAAAGAAGAAAGAGAGGGAGAGAAGGGGAGAGAAGGAGGAGAGCAAAGAGGAGGATGAGGAGAGAAGGAGGAGGGGAAGAGGAGGAGGAAAAGAGAAGGAGAAGGAGGTGGAGAAGGAGGAGGTGGAGAAAGAGGAGGAGGAAAAAAGAGAAGGAGGAGGAGGAGAAGAGAAGGAGAAGGAGGAGGAGAAAAAGAAGGGAAGGAGAAGGATAAGCAGGAAGAGGAGGAGGAGAAGGGGAGGAGAAGAGAAGGAGAAGGAGGAGGAGGAGAAGAGGAAGAAGAAAGAGGAGGAGAAGATAAGGAGAAGGAGAACAAGAAGGAGGAGTAGGAGGAGGAAGAGACAGGAGGAGAGGAGGAGGAGAAGAACAGGAGAAGGAGGAGGAGAGAAGGAGAAGGAGAAGGAGGAGGAGAAGAGAAGGAGAAGAAGCAGGAGGAGAAAGAGGAGAAGAGGAAAGAGGAGAAGAAGGAAGAGGTGGAGAGAAGAAGGAGGAGGAGGAGGAAAAGCAGAGAAGGAGTAGGAGGAAGAGAAAGGAAGGAGGAGAAGAAGGAGGAAGACGAGAAGAGAAGGAGAAGGAGGAGGAGGAGGAGGAGGAGGCTAATGTAGAGTTGTCATCTGAGTGACAGTATTGACAGTGAGTTCCACAAGCACATGAATCCCCTCGGCAAAGACTGGGGCACATGGTTCTAGGAACTTGAGGAAGCCTCTGACCATGAAAATCATTAGACAAATCAGTGTAACAATCAGTAGCAGCAAAAGCAACAAGTCATGAGAGGGGTAATCTGATTTCTAAAGTATCACATTCCATTTGAATCTCCAGTTTCAGTAACAATGACAAAGAAATGTACAAATGAATATGTGTTATATACAGGAATAACATCTGATCTATAGAGACTGCTGCTGTAAAAGCCAATATATCAAATTTGTTTTGAATAAACTGTTTTTAAGAAATTATAAAGTCAAAAGAAAATCTGAAAATGGTATATCACCAAATAAAAACTCTGGAGTTGAAAAGTATTATAGCTGAAATGAAAAATTCCTTAGAGGACCTCAGAAGCAGATCCGAACAGGCAGAAGGAAGACTATGTAAGACTACAGTTAGTGGGGCTGGTGAGATGGCTCAGTGGTCTAAAGCACCTACTTAGAACAAGCTAAGCTAAGCAAAGCACAGGGACCGCGGTTCAATCCCCCAGCACCACAT
>NW_004524585.1:28206108-28212189 GCF_000260255.1 Octodon degus | reverse complement strand
TTTTTTTTTTTTTTGCAGAGCCAGGGATTGAACTCAGGCCCCTGAGTTTGTGAAATAAGCACTTATTCCACTGAGCCATTGCCCTCGCCCCCAGGAGAACTTTCATAAGCTTTCCAGATAGTTGCTGAGGCTCCCCTTGGATCATCAAAACTCAACAAATGCTCTTTTCTGAAAGGTGAGCTGCACGTGGACTCTGAACTGGAACAGTGAATTTTTTATGCTCTGTCATTTAAAAACCATTAGCATATCCTTGTACCTTCAATAGATGTGTGACTTGAGAATCATTTTGAAACATCATGTAGTGGTCATTTGAAAGACTTTGGCTCGGAGTTATGAAAATTATCCAACAGCTACTCATTTCTTTATACACTGTCAAAAAGAAAAGCACATCTGTTAATTTTATCACTCTCTCATGAAGTAAAGAGAAAAGGAATTGGGAAGTTTTATGCTCAGAGCAACAGATAAAAGACTTCTAAAGCACTAATTTTGAGGGTTCAACTTTTATGACTGGCGACAAATGTTCTACCTTGTTTTCCTGGCAGTAACAGTTCAATTTGCTAATTTACAGAATCTTTGAAGTTTTAATTTCTTAGTTTGAAATAATTGTGGTTTTGGGGCTGGTGAGATGGCTCAGTGGTCTAAAGCACCTACTTAGAACAAGCTTAGCAAAGCATAGGGACCGCAGTTCAATCCCCCAGCACCACATGCCAGTCAGCCCCGCCCTCTGGTGGGCTGAGCTGGCCACGCGTGCACACACACACACACACACACACACACACACACATAAATAAATAAATAAAATTTTAAAAAAAGAAATAATTGTGGTTTCACAGGAAGTTGCAAAATTAGAACAAGAGAGACCCTGAATATTCATCACCCAGATTCCTCAGGGGCTGCATCTTTCATGGCTACAATATCAAGTGGCATAAGGTGAGCATAGCTCTGACTATTCATCACACACACAGACTTGCGTAACCACAACCAAGACAGAAACTTTGTCCTACAAAGATCTCCTCTGTGGATCCCTGTATGGGTTAAGCCCACCCCTCTCCCTATTATCCTAATCTCTAACAAACACTGACCTGATTTCCAGCTACATAATCATATTTCTAGAATGTTCATAAATGCAATCATGTACTATGCGACCTTTTAAGCGTTTCTCTTTCCATTTCTCATAATGCCTCTGAGCTCTATCAAAGCTGCTGCGCATTCCAGTAACCTGTTCCCCTTTATTGTTGAAGACTATTTCTTGGTATGAATGTACCAGTTTTTCTCAGGAGGGGATTTTAATTTCTTTCCAAGTTTAACTGTTCCATTTCATCACCTTCTTTTGCATTTTCCCAATAGCTGAATGTCATCTTATGTGCTTATCAGTTCATTCAGGTTGAAAAAAAACCCCACTAAAATATTGGTATTTGACAGAAACCACAATATTCTTTCAAGTGTAAAGGGGCTCCATGAGGGAAAGTGGCTAGTTCAGCCCACAGCTTAAATTTGCAAGTACTCCACCCAGACACGGCCGCCTATTTCTGGAAGGAACAGAAGAGCCTCATGAGTACTTTCCAGTTCACCTTGAAAAATACTTAAAAAGGAATGTACTCAAGGGTTGAGACTTGATAAGACTGCTGCCTGTTACCGTGCTATCAAAGACATTCAGCAGTGAAACTGGTTTTTTTTTTTTTCAAATAAACCTTATTTTAAAAACCATTTTTAGGCTGGGGAGATAGCTCGGTAGAATAAGTGCTTGCCTGGCAGGTGCAAGGGCTTGAGTTCAATCCCTGGTTCCGCAAAAATAAATAAATAAATACCATTTTTATTTACAGAAAAATTTGCACATATTATAGAAAAATGCTATGCACCCACACCCATTGTCATTGTCTACCTTAGTACTACAGGTCCCTGGAGAATGAACCAACTACTTACACAGTTCGAGTGTTGCTACCCTTATTCATCCTAAGGCACCAGCAGCTTTACCGGCGCTGCTTTTAAACTGTAAGTGTAAATGTTAACACAGGGAAACAAAGTAATTTGAAAATTAGTTTAGAGCCCAACATTGTCCTGGGAGAGTCTCAGGTATCTCTGAGATCCATAGACTGCTCTTTCATTAGAAGTGGGTAAGTACCTGTGTATGCTATTATCAAATCCAGCACAAGAGGATCAGCAATGCTCTAGGAGACAGGAGAAAGTGAAAGAGGGAAGGGAGGGAGGGAGGAAGAGAGGAGAGAGATCTCACTGAGAAAACCCAGCGCTTGCATCATTCTCCGCATCCCTTCCCCACCTAAGCCTGGTGAGGCTGCTCTTGCTGGGACCCTCTGAATGATGTACTAGGTCCTACATGTAAGCCACGAAGGCCTGACATTGCCTCCACTCACCTTTAGAAGAGAGCTTGGCACACAGAATTATGGATGGGTAATGTGCCTGCCTGCCATCAAAGATGATTGGATGATAGCCTAAATCGTTTGATAATAACAACAAGCTTGTCTTCTGGATGGTTAACAACCTAAGTTTGCAGACCAAAATTAGAGAAAAAGGAGGGCTACACGGAAAGCCAACATTTTGGCCCTAACCTTCTAAGGTCAATTAAGACTCAGGACATATGAGAACTTGTACTGTAACGTCATGTACCTTGGTAGTGTCCCAAATTTTCTGATCAAGAAGATTATGGGGCCAAAGAGGAAAGTGATCGATGATGTAGAGTGTGCCTAAGGAGAGTCACATGGGGAGAAGACACTCTCTCAGGCTTTCACAGAGAGCACATTGGCCAAGCAATGGCCGTGACTCATCCACATGGCTGCACTGACAAAGGTTCTACAATCTGAGGTACAGGATCTCAAGATAAATCCTGAGGGGATTTCACTGACCTTCTCAGACCAAAAAACTACAACTCTTGTTGCACAGGTCCTGCTTTACCTTGGTCTTAACCATCCAGTAGAAAAGTATGACGACGAAATATAGGAAGTGAAGCCATGTTGTTATGTTGAGCTGTGGGGGACTCAGATCAATAATGTCTGACATTGCCAGTTAAACAGAAGACCCAATGCTATTATGGGCTACTGGACTCTTTTAGACTATTTTGCTGAGTTTACACACCTTTAATATTCAATAACGGAACTTAGAAAAAATGGGGTATACAGATGAATGTCCATTTTGTATCTGTGTATTCAAAGTGGTTAGGATAGATATATAGTTACATTCTCTTAATGAATGGAATGATTTGTTCTAATGGTGCTTGTAAATAGAATCTCAAGTGTGCATCTTTTACAGCAATTAACCACTAAGAAGAATATATGCAATGTGTTATTTGTTGAATCTGTACTTCCGATTTGATTTGAAACTGTCTCATTGCTGTTTATCAATAAAATTTTGAAAAGAAAAAAAAAAGATGATTGGATGAGGGATGAAGACCTAGCACTCACTAAGGAAACACACCACAGTTTGGACTGATCCAATTAAGGTCTCCACTTCTCATCACGTGGCCATAGAAAGACTCAACACATTCACTCAAAAAGGCTGTGGGGGCTGGATTTAAGAAGCTAACTGGTAAGGCGCCCTCTGCGGCCAGGATAGACTGAAGCAGTGCTGGTAAGCCAGAGACGCTCCCAGCATGAGCACTGTAAATTCTGTCCCAGGAGTCCCCTCAGTGCTAGTCATTCTACAAAGGCGTCATTAGGGAGCTGCCACAAACAAGGGGCGATTAAAATATATGGTGAATTACTATTACTGCAGGCCAGATAGCTCGGCGGATTAAAGCGCCTGCTTAGGCAGATGCAGGGTCGGGGTTCCATCCCCAGCGTGCTGTGCTGGCCTTGGCCCTGGGGCGCGCTGAGACAGAGATTGAGGCTGGGTATGGTGGCACGCGCCTGTAATCCAGCACTTGGGAGCTGATAGGAGGATCACCATGAGTCTGATCTGTGTAGTGAGACGCCGTAGACCCTGTACTGCATTACAGACAGACAGACAGACAGACAGACAGACAGACAGACAGACGATGGAGAGTTTAAATTTAAAAGCAATTATAGTAAGAGACACATCACCCTCAAAATGCTCCCTCTCGCTTTGAGCATGTCGTCCCGCCATCCTTGCTGCGCTGTGACGCCCTTCTGCAGCTCCTCTCCCGTGAGGGTCTTCACGGTGCTCCCGTGGCTGTCCCCATGGCCTGAGGCAGTTCGAAATGCTCACCTTTCACAGTCATTTTCACTTGGGCAAGAGCAGAGCTGTTGGACAATGCCGGAGCCGGTGGTCAGGGACACGGCGTGACGTTCGGGTGGGGCTGCCCTCTCGGTGACTGGCGCTCAGCGGCAGCACTCACTAGATTTTTTAAAATTTTGCCAAGAAACTCACAAAAGAGGGCTCCTTTGGAAAGTAGCAAGAAGAGCGGGAAAGTTTGTTTGCAGCAAGAGGGTAGTCTGAGGTGGACTAATAGCAATGCAATTTTTAAAAAATTGCTTGGTTTTTCTCTGTTAATTTTGAATTGCTTTTTCCCTTTTTATTTTTATTAGCGCCTATTTTAGTGCATAATGATTGCACTCGTCATGGGGAGTCGGTGCACATATGCTTCATCTTAATTCTTCTTACTCGTGGCCAGCCTCCTCTGCCCCCTGCCCCCTCCTGGTCCACCTTGCATCTGAGAAAACATTTCTCCCTGTTTCCTATTATCCACCTTTGATTTTTGCTCTTTAAACTATTTATAGCCTGTGTTTTTCATGTAAGACAACCATGTGATATTTAGGTTTGTGTATCTGACTTCTTTCACTCATTATTCTGGCTTCAAGCGCATCCGTTTTCCCACAAATGACTCAAATTTATCTTTCTTTGTAGCTGAGCAGTACTTCATTGTGTATAAATACAACATTTTAAAATTATCCTTTCATGCTTGATGGACATATACAGATTTCCAGGATTTAGCAAGCATAAGTTATATTACTCTAAACATAGACATGCACCTATCAGCCTTTCTTTCAGAAGGAAACACACAAGCAGGATAGCTGAGTTGAACAGAATTTCTATTTTTAGTTTCTTAAAGAATCTCAGGCCAGGGATGTAATTCAGTGGCACAGTGCCTGCTTGGCAAGGGCAAGATCCTGAATTCAATACCTGGCACAAAAAAAAAGAAAAGAAAAAAGAAATCTCTATACTGATTTCTGTAATGGTTGTACTAGTTTACATTCCTACCAACAATATGGAGAAAGATTCCTTTTTCCCTGAAGCCTCACCAGCATTTATTGTTTGACTTGATAATATAATATTTTTGGGGCTGGAGAGATGGCTCAGTGGTCTAAGGCACCTACTTAGAACAAGCTTGGCAAAGCATCAGGGACCGCGGTTCAATCCCCCAGCACCACATGCCAGCCAGCCCCGCCCCCTGGTGGGCTGAGCTGGCCACACACACACACTACTGTCTCTGTCTCTCTCTCTCTCTCTCTCTCTCTCTCTCTCTCTCTCTCTCTCTCTCAAATAAATAAAAAATAAAAAAAAAGATAATATAATATTTTTAACAAAATAAGCATTCACTATATTTTTGTCACATCTTACAGAAATAGATGAAGCAGATTTGTATAAGCAGGGACGTAAGATTATGAAGCCAACCTTCAGTGACAGCAATGTCTACCAGCCTCCCAATGCTTCCTCTTCTTTCATGAAGCACACATATCTAGTTATTGGACCGAAGCTTACTGAACCTTGTGTGGGCCAGCCCATCAGGAACAGAGCAGGACTGAGGCGTGGCTATGCCTCCCATTCTCAGACTTGCCAAGATAACTGAAGCCCTTCTGTATAAGTAGGCTTTTCTTCATTAGGACAAATTATCTGACATTCACAATTCAAAGAAGGAGAAACTTATTTTGGCTCACAGTTTTCAGCCCGTGGTCAGTGGCTTCCAAGATAGAAACAGCACAGCATGGCAGAAGGGAATGGTGGAGAGGAGATGCTCATCCATAGCAGCCAGGAAGGAGAGACAGACAGAAAGACACAGACAGAGAGAGAGACAGAGAGAGACAGAGCCAGAGCCAGAGAGAGAGAGAGAGAGACAGGGGGGAGAGAGAGAGACAGAGAGAGAGAGAGAGAGAGAGAGAGAGAGATGTA
>NW_004524585.1:28133739-28206008 GCF_000260255.1 Octodon degus | reverse complement strand
GAGAGAGAGAGAGAGAGAGAGAGAGAGAGAGAGAGAGAGAGAGAAACTAAATAGAGAGGAGAGGAGGAGACCCAGGGCTAAGAGGAATGCTTTCAGATCCCTTAGCGATCCACTTCCAACCAGGCTCCACACCCTGACATCATATTCACCTTCCATATAATCATACGTATGGGGCACACTTCATACCTAAACCATAACACCTCTCCTTAGAAATCTAAAGTGTTTTCTTTCAATGAAAAAAAAAAAAAATATCTGATCCTATAACCAAGCCATCCTTAACAAACTTGTCAGATAAGATGTTAGAAGTAGTGGGAAAGAGGCCAGTAGGAGTATGTTTCAGCTAAAAAAATCCATGACTCTTTCTATGGATGCATAGAGGACTGCCAGGCTCGTGTGTGCTACGCACAGGATAGTCACACACCGCCCACCTACTTCTACTTCTGACTGAAGTTTAGGATGGCAGTGTGGCAGGCAAAACAGCGGTCTCCAAAGATATCTGCATCCCGATCCCTGGGGCCTGTGAATTTGTTATCTGACATAGCAAAGGAGAATTAAATCTACAGATGGAATTAAGGCTGTTAATCCAATGATCTTAAAACAGAGAGATTATTTAGGATTTTCTAGTTGGGCTAGAAGTAGGCACAAGGATTCTTAAGAGGAGAAGGGGAATAAAGGGGATCAGAGGTGACACATGTGAGCAGGAACCCT
Organism: Octodon degus; assembly: GCF_000260255.1. Lineage (NCBI taxonomy): Eukaryota > Metazoa > Chordata > Mammalia > Rodentia > Octodontidae > Octodon > Octodon degus. Next base: position 28,205,300 of record NW_004524585.1, on the reverse strand, counting down.
CTTTTCCTTGCCAGGTTTGAAGATAGAGAAGGAACCAGCTGAGGAAAGTGGTTGCTCCAGGAGCCGGGACAGCTGGGAAGAGACTCCTGCCCAGTGCCTACAGAGAGGAGTGAAGCCAAGCACCTTGGTCTGAGCCCAGGGAAGCGCTTGACACTCTTCGACCTATAGATACATTAGCTAACTATTTCATGCACTCAAGCCACTGAAACGTGTGATGATGCTTCATTACAGAGGCAAATGCAAAACCACCCACCTGGGGCTGGTGAGATGGCTCAAGTGGTCTAAAGCACCTACTTAGAACAAGCTAAGCTAAGCAAAGCACAGGGACTGCGGTTCAATCCCCCAGCACCACATGCCAGCTAGCCTGCCCCCTGGTGGGCTGAGCTGGCCACACACACACACACACACACACACACACACACACACAATAAATAAATAAATAAACAAATTTTAAAAAAAACCAAAAAAAAAAAAAAAAAAAAAACACCCACCTCATCTGTTAGTAGAATTAGAAAGGTTGAGTCTAAACTTGTTGTGAAACTGTCAACTACAAATCTCACAATTTTTAACACTGAAGAAAGACATTAAAACTTCAACAAGTTATTCTAAATCCCAAGTAGAGTTGCTGGGTAACAAAAAAAATAAACAATTTCAGGCCCAGCCAGCTGGAAATTAGACACCACTTCTGTATGTTTCCAGCCCTGCCTCCTGATACATATTTCTGCTTTTCTTCCTTTACTTTTTTTAAAATTCCAGATTCTGATTCAAAAGATGGGTAGTAGTCACCATTCCTGATAATTTTCCCATACATAGGAATTGACTGGTGATAAAGAAAAAATAGAGAAACAAAAGGCTCTCAGAGTTTGGTAATATTGAAATCAGCGGTTGTTCACATCTCTGGCCCCAAAAATCCATTTGAGACAGTTTAGAAAAATTTACATACACACCTACATTCTCAATTTTGATTTGGGGGGAGGGTGGCTTCAAACCTGTATGATGCTTATAGACCCAGGGTGTAAGCAGTTCATCTACATGGATATTTTCATGATGCTGTATTTGATTTTACAAAGGATAATAAATGTCTTAGAAAACAATCACATAATGAAACATGCTAGCAACAATCTTAAATATCTGTATTTAAATTAAATTTTCTTTAAAAGACTAATGCTAATTTTTTAGTCAACAGGAACAAAACCTTGGTGGACAAGGATGTGGGCTCTGAAGGCCCACGCCCGTGAGTGCTCTGTGAGCACTTGCTCCTGCCACGCAGCTCCGAGGTGTTGCTTTCAGCAGAAGCATCTTGGAAAAATAAGATGTGAAGAATATGGCCAAGACACCCTGAGAGGAAGTCCCAAGCTCCTAACAAGGCAGCAGTGGCTGAAATTGGGCCATACTTTGACGAGCATTCTTCTGCTTTTTTGAAAATGTTCATACCTACTCTATGTTTGATGATTTTGGTTTTTAATTCTTTTTTTTTTATTAATCTTATTGAGGAACAAATAGCAAAAAGACAGTTTCAAAACAGGTTAGTAGAACAGTTACAATAATTAATACATTGATATTATTGTCTTCCTAGTAGTTATTCATAGTACAAGATGCAGACATCATATCCTATCCAAACACTATTAGTACAAATCTTTCTTCTCATTGAATTAAGAGAAAGTAACTGTAGATCTATCCTAACTATTTTGTATATACAGATACAGAAGTCTACAGGGTCTTACTACACAGATCAGACTCTTAGTGATTCTTCTGTTTTCAGCCTCCCAAGCACTGGGGTTACAGGTGCGCACCACCATGCCCAGTCTCAATTCCTGTCTCAGCGTGCCCCTGGGGCAGGGCTGGCACGGCACACAGGGCATCAAACCTTGGTCCCTGCATCTACCTAAGCAGGCACTTTAGTCCACTGAGTTATCTGGGCAGCCCTTGGGTTTTTAATTCTTAATGGGGAGAAGCCTAAAAATTAAAACCTCATGTGTGTCACAGCACAAGCGATGGCTGTTGTGGTTACAGCTGGTGATCCCATCTTGTCAGGCCATGGAGAGCACTGAGTGGATGCTCTGGGCTTGGGTCTTATCTCCAGGGAAGCTGCTATTATTGCAACTCTTCTCCAAAATGTGTTCTTTATGATATGATCCCCAAAATCCTAAAGTTGTTATACTTTCTCAGTGACTTTAGAGTTAAGTTGATACTGTTCCCATCCTTCTCTCCATTTTCCAATGGGGAATAACAATCAGCTCAGTTAAATAATACGCCCAAGGCATGCCAAAAGAAAATGTTAGAAAAATGAACTAGGGTCTCATTCTTTTTATGAAACAAAGTTAGTGTTTCTCTAAAAAGATGTACTTTTTAGCACTGTGGTACTTGCTGTTTATTTCTTTGTGAATCCACAGCATATTTCCATTTATATCAGAAGAACTAATAAACTGTGCTGTGTCTGAGAACCATAAAGGATGGAATGAACATTAACTGTGCCCATGAATTGGAGCATTTCATGCGGTGCCAAATGATGATCAAAAGATTTTTCAAATAGCTTTCATAATTCCCTGGTAAGTAACTGCCCTTTCTCAGTCTACTCATGACAGGTTAACCATGGAGACAGACAAGCTAAGCTGGAAGAATCTAGAAAAAAGAAATGTGAAACATATGGCTGCAGAAATATCCAAAATGTGTAGGGTGTGTTCTAGGCACTTTGGAACAGTCCTTAGTCAGAAGAACCATGAAATATGAGAGCATCATTTCATAGACAGTAAAAGAGCTAAAACAAATATCTGATGCTTGCTTTCTGTGGCTGTTTGTATAACACCAAAACAATACTCTGGTTTTCTTTAGTGCAGGCATTATGAGACGCTCCCAGAAATAGAGTTAAGATGGATACTTGGCTGGAGAATTTAGAGGGAAGGGACAGAGAGTAATCAGAGGAGCCACGTGGATGAAGTTAGGAAAGTTGAGCACTGTTCAAGGAAACACATTGTCACAGTACATGTCTAGGAGAAATGAGACATATTATTAGGAATCCAGGCAGATGACAAATATGTGGGCTCTTCCTATGCAGGAGGTAGCACAGCTCCAATTCCAGGGAAGAAGATGGGGTGAAACAGAGTAACGGACAGGCTTGGTCTTGGGGAGGCGCAGACGTTACTTAGGGGCTCAGCTCATGGCAAAATCCAGCTTGAAATGATAGTAGCTGACCGTCTGCACAACCTGGCCAGGGTGGGCAATACAAGGCAGGCTTCCCCAGGCAGAGATGGCCCCAGGGGTGACGAGGGTGTCATATATTGGGCAGAGAAGGGAACGCTGCTTGCAGTTTTGGGATTCCCTCAAAGCAAGCAAGGACAAGCTGGGTTTAGAAGAGAATTCTCACTGTCACCGGGCACTTGAGACTAAGTGGTTCAGGACTTGGAATAGACCGGTCACCACTAGCGCTGCATGTTAGTCACTTTTCTGTCATGTGACAATGTAAATGAAGGAGGAAAATGTTAATCTGCCTCATAGTTTCAGAGGTTTGGGATCATGATCTCTTGACCATGCTGCTTTGGACTTATGACAAGGTGGATACTGCTGTGGTGTATGTCTGATTGTCCCCAAAACCTCATGTGGCTGGAGGGCAGCTTTTTGGAGGTGGCTGGACTAAAATTGGTGATTAATTCATGGTCTAATTTTGGGGTTAAGGGTGTGAGTGTTACACCTGCCCTAGGGCAGGAAGCCTGCATACAACATAAGACATGGAAGTAGACTTGCTCTCCTCTCCTTTCTTGTTGCTTTTGCTGTCTTCTGCCACCAACTGTTGTCCTTCTGCCACATGCCACCTGCCTTAGAGCCAGCCAATTATGGACTTTATAGACTGAGCTAGAGACCTGTCCTCCTTTAACTTTGCGTGTTGGGTATTTTGTCTCTTCAGCAAGAAAAGTAGGGAAGACAGGAGCTCATAGCAGAGGAGGCTACTCACGTCATGGCAGCCAGAACGTGAAGGGAAGAGAGCGATGGTCCAAGATTCCCATATCCTGCTCAAGGTCACCCATCCAATGACTAGACCCCTTCTACCTGTACTCATTTACTGAAGTTCCTACAACCACTCACAGCATTACAGGCTGGAAACCATGACTTTTCCCATGAATCTTTGGGGCCATTTAAGATCTGGAACATAACAGGTTAGGATGACAGGCACCTGCCAACCATTGATTCATAATTGTCCCCAAATACATATGTCAAGTGTCTTTGCTTATAGGCAGTCCTTTAGGTAAAGGCATTGCTGTTTTAAGCTAACCATTTGCAAACACTTATACATGTATTTAACAGGGGAGAGTATTTTTGTGAATTCCTACTGATCACATTATCACATTTCATTAGTATTTTAAAATCAGAGCTTTGAGGAAACACTGTTTAATTTAGGTGCGAGATAGAAGAGTTGAGAATAGTGATTCTCTCAGTTTCCCACTAGGGACTCTTTTTAATGTGTCACATGTTCCATTCCTTGCATCCTCTGTCTTAAATACTTAATTATAAAATGTTGGTGTGTAACATGATTTAATAAGAACTCTACTACTCTTTTTTAAAATATTCTTTTAATCGTTTATTTGTTTGGTACAGGGTCTCGCTATACAGCTCAGACTCATAGTGATCCCCCTGTCTCAGCTCTCTAGCGCTGGTGTTACGGCGTGCGCCACCACACCCAGTTTTGGTGACTGGCATGGTGGCACACCATGCCATACCAGGGATCAAACCCAGGTCCTTGCACTTGCCAGGCAGGCACTTAGACCACTGAGCTATTGCTCCAGCCCCAAGAATTCTACTATTCTTGATTTCACCCAGCCATCACCAACTTCTGTGTGCCAAACTCCTTTGCCCTAGCAAGTTCATATTACTTTGGTGGTACAGAAAACCCTAAGCCAGGAACCCTAAATTGATAGTCCAGGAGACATAGTTCAAGGGCCATAGTAGATGCCAGAGGTGCTGGCAAGCATGGTCATATCATAGGGCCAGCAAGTGCCCTAGTTTCCAGAGAGCCATGCCTTACACAAGCAGGAATAATTCAAAAGTTCCAAGTCCCTTCTGGGAAGGAGTCGGCAGTGTTATCAGATATTCTGGCTTAAAACTAAAACCTATGCTGTTTTATTTCATTTCAAGCCAAATGTAAAACCTTAATTTCTACATATTGATTCTTTTTTTTTTTTTTCAAAAGTACTACATAGACCAAACCTAAATTTCTGTAAATAGATAGGGCCTCTGGATTAACAAATTGAGACCCTCACATTGGATTTTTTTTTCTTTCTTTCTTCTTTCTTTCTTTCTTTCTTTCTTTCTTTCTTTCTTTCTTTCTTTTTTCTTTTTGAGACTGGGTCTTACTCTGTAGTTCAGACTGGTCTTGAGCCTACTTTGTAGCTCAGGCTGGTCTTGAACTTTCAGTGATCCTCCTGCTTCAGCCTCCCAAGTTCTGGGATTACAGGTGTGCACTGTAATCCCAGTATACCCCTCACAACTCTGTGACTTGCTGCCCCAAATTCATACGGGGAAAGTAGAGAGACCGGAAGTGGTGATCACAGGGAGGGAAGGAAAGATGATGCTACCTTCCTGGGGCCTGGCGCGGAAGTCAGATGTAGTACAATTAAAGCCTGCCAGCGAAGCATGCATTCAGCTCTCTGTGCTGCGTCTAAGTTTCAACTCACAGATACATAAAACCTTCATATATGAGGGAAGTGATATTTCAAATCAACAAAGAAAGACAAGATCAGTCAATAAATAGTTCTGATTAACACCCTGGTTAATATTAAATCTTTGCCCTAAAATCATCTTATTGAAATTTGGTAGCGTACATATTTTTCACATAGATGCTTAAAATGATTTAGCACACCGAGTAAACATTCTTTTTCTGGCATAAAAGTGCTAAAATGTCAGTTAGCTGAGAAGTCCCGCCATGTCTTTCGGGGAAGCGTAGCCCTGAAGCATGCAGGTGTTGCTCCTTCAGTGGTGCTGGACGGGTTCTGAGGCAGCAGAGTCATCTCCATGAAAACTGGACATAGTTTGTGCCAGAGCTAGATTCTTGCCTGCCCTCCCACCTCCACACACACATCTCTTTCTGTATAATGAATATTAAGCGCTGATCTTTTTCTCTGTCCAGCCCAAATGTCCACAGCACTTTCACCTCATAATAGGTTGGAGTGTAAAAGTCCCCGAGAGCTACAAAGATTTGCAGACAAAAAAAAAAAAAAAAAAAAAAAATGCCCTCTCTTAGGTCTTCTGAGCTCTGCTTGTGTTGCTGAGATCTGCATCTTAATCGAGCTGATCGAAGCTGCTTTCCGGTGCTGGCCTCCGGAGTAATCCAGGTAACCTGAGCTCCCCAGCTCTCTGGCCAGGCCGTGCAACCGGAAGGAAGCCATTTCCTTTCCCTTGGAGGTAGTGCACATCAACTGGGCAGGGCCACATGCTCAAAGACTCCTTTAGCCTTGTGTGGGGGGGGTGACACAAGCCTGGAGCTCTTTGAAATGCCAGGGCAAGCTGCAGACTGGCTGAGCAGGCACTCAACCGCACAACGTCTGGAACCCATTAAGATTGGCAATTTCTGCCCAAGGGACTCCAGTGCCTTTACATTGGCAGGGCCAAGGACTTGGCTCACATTCGACCATCTTTGGAAGGAGATGCTGAAGGGAATTTGAGGCAAAGGAGGTGAGCCTCCTGCAGGGCCCTGTTTCAGAATGCACGATCGCCTTGGGGACATCATTAGGTGCTGCAGGACTCCCCGTGCACATTATCACACTTCTCTGTGTCCAAGAATGGTATCCACAGGATGCAGGGTCATTTGGTGAGCATTTCCTGGAGGGAAAACGGCCCGTGCACAGGAAGGTATTCAAACAAGAATGATGCTATGGCTTCCTCTTATTATTCTTATTATCCGTGATGAGGATTGAACACACAGCCTCACGCATTCTGAGCATGAGCTCTACCGCACAGCTATTTTCCTGGATCCCCGTTATTATTTTTAATGTTTAGAAAAACAGGCTCTTATTTCTGAGGGCATTTTATGCTGATGACTTTTTTCCATTCTTTCATTTCAAAATGCACGCACAATCATAAAGTCTTCATGAAATTGTAACTTTATTTCAAAGCTAATACTGTCTTTTAAGGTAACTCCATATTGAATATCATTTATGAATATGATTAAGTTATAGTAAGAAAACCATGGTAAAATACTGAACAGGAAACATTTTTTTTCTTCTCTTGAGAGACAGTGTGGAGTAGAGCCGGCAATTAGGAGGCAAGGTTTCAGTCCAGTCCTGCAAATCACATGCTGAAAACATACTCTGACGGATGATTGATGAAGTTCAGGGATGATTTGGTACACTGCATCCTCAGGTGTTGATGACATGTTTGCATAGCTACAGTTCAGAAGTTAAGGAAGTTAAAACTGCTTTTCTTTCTTTCTTTCTTTCTTTCTTTCTTTCTTTCTTTCTTTCTTTCTTTCTTTCTTAATGTATTAGATACAGGGTCTCACTATGCAGCTTGGACAGTGATCCTCCTGTTTTCAGCCTCCCCACTGCTGGGATTATGTACTATCATGTCTGGACTCAGTGGCCAGTTCAACGCACCCAGGGGCTGGGTTGGTGCGGCATGTTGTGCCGGGTATTGAACCGAGGTCCCTGTGCTTGCCTGAGCAGGTGCTTAGTCCACTGAGCTATCTTGCCGGAAAACTGTATTTCTCACTCTGATTTCTAATGGGCTTTAGTTTTCTTTAGTTGCACTAATACAAGTTTTGTGTCCAGAATTAATATTGGGGAAGGGGCATTGGGAGAAAATACCCATTTTAGCTAGTCTAAATGTAGCAGATGAAGCATGACTTTAGAGCCAAGAGTTCTGGAAACAGCCTCTAGCTTCTGGGCTTATGCCAGGGTAGGGTGTTCTTGGAACCACAGTTGCAGAAACGATTTCTTTAATTCTGAAATTTCGGCTGAAGTAGTATGACCTTGAGGGCTGTGGTTGCTGTGCTGGCATCCAGGTTCCAAGTTCTCTGATTGTAACTGGGGTAACACTGCCCTTAGCCGGCCAGCTCTTCATAGTTCTTCATAGTTATTATGAAAAGCAGTCCTAGGGACCAGGGAGATGGCTCAGTGGAATAAGCGCTTCCCTGGCAAGCACAAGGGCCTGAGTTCAATCCCCAGTTTCGAAAAAAAAAAAAAAAAAGAAGAAAGAAAGAAAAGCAGTCCTAAAACCCAGCATAGAGCCTATGTTTGTAGTTCTTCCAATGATTCCCTAAACTAAGCCCCTTTCTGCTTAAAATAACTAGAATAGTGGCTCTACTCATAATTGATGATCCTTATATACTGTGGTTCCAAAACCTTTCAGGATCGTGTGAGTTGAGGGATACACACATGGCTTTTCTCCTTGAACTAGAGCAGCTCCAGTTGATAGATGTATTTGTGTCCCTACATTTCTTAACAGTAAATTCTTCCCATGATTCATCAACTCTATCCTCTGTCTTTCAGTACTCTGACCACACTTCCATATCCTCTAAAGAGCTCAGGCTCTGAAACAAACAAGGAAAATGCTCAAGTGTAAGAATTTTTGCTTATTTCAGCACTCAACACAGTGCCTACTTGAAGCGGCTGTGGGAAATCCTTCAGAGATTAGTTTACAATACATGGCAGAGAGTTCAGAGATTCAGAATGTTTTCAACATTATGTGGAACTGTGTTATCATTTTATGAGTTACACTGTACCTTTGATAAATTGCTTCTGCTTTATGGTGTAATGGTTCCAAATCACGGGTCACTGCTCCTCTCTTTGAAAAAGAACCTCCTTTGGGAACTGGCGTTGTAGAGTTTTCCTTGAATGCTAAGGAAGACAAATAAGGACAGAACTTAGAAGTTTTGGTTTTTATAAAATTGTATCTAGCAGAAGCTCTGATGTAAAGTCTCCTTATTTATTTATTTATTTACTTATTGTATTTTAGGGAAGGGTCTACAGGGTATTCAGAGTCTTACTACTAGATCAGACTTGTAGTGATCCACCTGTTTACAGCCTCCCAAGAGCTGGGATTATAGGCATACGCCACCACGTCATCTCAATTGCTGTCTCGGTGCGCCCTGGGGGTGGGGCTGGCACGGCAGGCCCGGGGATCGAACCCCCCAAAGTTGAGAAGGATTATTATTATTATTTATTTTTTTTTGGCTTGCTCAGGCTGCCTTAAGGGTGGGTCTGGTAAGGCAGGTAAAGCTGTGGATCAAACCCTGGTATCCTGAGTCTGTGTTTGCATGAGCAGGTGCTTAAACAACTGAGCAACTGGCAGACCCTTTAATGATAGCTGTGAAATACTTTATTAAAAACATTTGTAATATATTGAGAAATAGAACCGATTTGCATCAATTAGAAATATCAAAAATATTGTGATAATTTGTTTTCTGAAACTTTTGCCCAGGGTCATGTTTCATGCGGTGCTGGGGGCTGGTGTGTGTGTCTGTGGCTGGGGTGTGGTGAGTGATGGCACCGGTCAACTTTCATTTGTTGGAGTCAGGGGTCCCTGCTTTCCCTTTAAGGGGTGCTGGCCCTGGGACCTGGCTTCCTCCTGAGAAGCTGTACCTACTGACTTGTTCTATGTCCTTCTGGTATGTTCTAGGCTCACAGACAAGCCTTTAATCCATGAGCCTTTGGGGAACATTATTAATCCATAGCAAGGTGGTGCACTGATTCAAAGCCTTGTGCTTGCCTCACAACTTTTCAGATAGGAAGAGCCTGAGAAATTCTAGGTACAACTGCTCCTAAGGATTTTTCAGCTTTTTGTCTAAAAAAAACATTTTTCTTTTCCATAAGATCTACATTATCAATGTAATCTTTTTTTTTTAAATTTATTTTTCTTGTGAGTTTTTTCAAGAGTACATAACATTAGCACATATTTAAGCACTGACACAATGCCACTTTACCCTAAAATTGCTACAGCTTGAAATCTGTGCTTCTCTTACAGTTACTTTAGATTTTCCTCCCATGGTATCCTTTGTCTTTGGAGCCACTTCAGTGTGGCTCTTACCTAAAGAGGACAGACCCAAAGAACGTGCAGCGTGAACAGAGCTATTTGGTAATGTGTTTGCGAATGGGAACAATGACAAGAAACGACTAAGAGAAGCTCTGGCTCCCTTGTAGAGGAACTTGAAGAGAACTTCACATGGGAACAGGTCTTGGTGAATACATTTCTGAGAATTCGTGTATTTCATAGGTGGAAAAAAGTAATGCTTGCAGCATGACACAAAAGAGCATTATAAGTAATAATTACTTGTATATGCTAACATTAAATTCTTGAGCAGAAACTTGGAGTGAGGGCCCCAGAGGCAATTTTTGATTTAGCTAAATTTTTGATGAAATTTCATGAATTGGAGATCCTATGATTTAAAGAGCAATTATGTGTTCTCCAAGGCACCTTTATTGAATTTCCACCCTCTTCCCTGAAATCCGACTCAGAGGAATGCAAACAGGAAGGGGTGGGGACGGTTCCTCCAGTGGCAGGGCAAGTCTTTGAGACCCTTTTGCCTGACAAACACTCCCTTCAGCAGTGTCCTGGGTCTCTTGCTGATATACACACTGTCTCATTGCCCCAAGTGCTGAATTAATCAAGTCTGTTTTTCAATGAGCTAAAAAAAAAAAAAGACAAAAGGAAAGAAATTCCTGAATATGTTCTACATTTTTCTCCTTTCTTTTGTCATCTCTGGCTTTTTGTTTTTCAGCTGAGTGAGGTGAGGATGAGAAGATGGAAGTGACTCTGTGGAAAAGTGAAAAACATTTTTTTTGAGAAAAACAGGCCAGGCCACTGGCCACTCGGATTTCAAAATAAGAACAATGTTTTAAAACAATGTCCCAGAACTGTTTATTAATTTAAATAATGGATTCATTACCAAGTTTGGGCTTCAGCTGAGTATGGAAAAGTAGCTTGACTGTGTTTCTTTTTAATGAAAAATGCTACCTTGAGAAACACCAGCTGCCCACTACCTTGTGCTAGTTGGTGAAGATGACAGATGACCAGCATGGCTGGGCCCCACCTGAAGTATGCTGGAGTTGCTAAGGCAGAACGGAAAACAGAATTTCACTCACAATTACATTTTGGGCAGGGAAAGACCACCTGAAGGAAAGAAGAAAAGAAAAAAAAAGAAAGAAAGAAATGAGAGAATGTGCTTTTCATTCTGTCCAATTGCTTCTTCCAAATTTTCCCTATTAAATTTATAAACTGTGGGATACATTATAGCATGTTGTGATTATTTCTCTAAACAAGACGCAGAATATTCTCTGAAGGCACATGAAATGAAGCTAGGGTGTACCTTTTCCTTGGTGACATTATTTGGAATCAAACCCTGTCCCTTTGTGTCCTTTTCCCATACCCCTCAGCCCAGGCAACTTTAAAGAGCCTTATGGATAAACTCTCCTTTCTCTTCGCTGTGTGTCTCAGGCACCTTTCTATTGGACAAAGTAGTGCTTGAAGTTTTTATATCTTTAGATTCCCAGAATGAATTTTGAACAACCCATGAAACATAATAGCCTTGGAAAACTTGGTTCATTTGCTCTAATTGTACCTGACTGAAAACAAGCAAACTAATTTGCCAGCCTGTATTCCTCCTGTGCTTTCATTAAATAAGCTAATTGCAAAAGTCGTTCGAGACAAACGCAGGTCCTAAGTGATCACCGTTCTTCCTTGGTATCCATCCATTAAGTGTTACTTCCTTTCCCCTCCTTGGCAAGATTTTTTCAATAGGCTAATAGTTCTAGTGCAGCTTGGAATAGATTGCACCTCATGTTTTGTTTTGTAGAATACTTGAATATTTTCTGTGGCAAAAAAATAAAAATAAAAGAGCTTAGTTGGAGACGCATGAAACCTCCAAACAGACTGAGAGAGGATAGTGAAGCCAGGAAAAGAGACAAGTTGTCCGCAGCTGCTTCCTTGTACTGAAATCTGCCTGCAGCAGGCATTTTTCTGGGGTTTCTTCTCTACTCAGGACAACCAGGCCCGTCTAATACTCATGTGAAGGGCGACAGAATTGAAATAGAAAAGAAGCAGACGTACGAGCCTGACAGTTGGTTTTGACTCCCACCCACTGAGAGACTGAAGAAGTTTATTGTTTCAGTTGATACCTGGTTTTCCGTGATATATTGTTTGTTGCTGTTATTTTTAAAGCTATCCCATTACTTTATTTTGAAAGGTGAGTGTGAGCAAAGCTTTTCTTTTCCCTTGGAACTAGTCCACCTCTTAGCTTACAAGCAACAGCAACTGTTCTGTGTCAGTCATTTTCAGGGCCTTGCTCATGAATGAGTTCTCAGGAGACGCTGCCCCCTGACCCCAGTCCTGGAAGTCATTTATGCGCCGGGGTACAGAGCGCTCCTCTACATGCCAGTGTGTTTATTATTGAAAACCACAATGGGGCAGCAGATTCTGGGTTTCTAAGGAGATGGTCCAGTGTTACACGCCTCTCATAGTTACGGGTATGATTGAGATTTCTGCCATGTCTGATTTCTTATTGTTTTAATTCAAAACTTTTAGAGGGCTAGGAACGTGGCTCCGAGATGCCCTGGGTTCCATCCTAGCACCACAATTAATAGATAAATAAATATTCTTAAAAACCAGAATATTTGTGTTACTTTATAGTCTCAGGTAAGGCAACCTTCAGGCTTTTCTCTGATAAATGGTCCGTTTAGAGCCACATTGTAGGCCATGTAGTTGTTTCTAACTGGACTGTAAAGAAATGAAAAAGAGGAAAATGATTAGCACCTAAAGCCTCATGACCAAACACTCTGAGAACCCATGCTCTATTTAATAAAAACAGAAATCTCTTGAGATTCAGATTCAACAGTGAGATTTATGTAAATTAGCCTAGAATCCAACCAACCTTCCTGTTAACGCTGCCTTATTCTGACTAACCTGATCTCCCCCATGGACTTCCTGCCTCTCTCAGGCTCACGGACTGCCATAAGAATGAACTGCACCCTCCTCGGGCCAAGCCTTCCAGATATACCATCACCATGTTGGGTGTGGCAAGCTTTGGCAGGAACTGGTGGCGGGGGCGAGCCCTTCTGATTTGACTTTAACTCTCACTTCTCCTAGTTCCCCCCGTCCAAACTGAAGATGCATTCTCAAGAAAAGTACAGGAAGAGGATGTAACCATGATTTGTTCTTTTTTGGGATACATGGAGCCAATTAGAACTTCATAGTTCTTCAGACTTAACATATTTAGAAGATATCAATTTTTGGAAATCTCTGTTCAATCTAAATGAAATGTTAGACATGAAATGTATTTTTTTCACTTCTTCTGATATTTATTTTATTCATCTTATTTTTTAAAGAATAAGAAATGGTAAGAAAAGAAGAAGATGTATTAGCGGATGACATTTATTGATCTGTCTTATGGAAGAATAATTCTGTCTTCTACTATTCTAATTTTTTATGTTTAATTTTTTTATGTCTATCTATATTTGTCTTATTTGTTTTTCTTGTTGCTAAGGCAAAATACCCAGCATCTAAAGTTAAAGGAGGAAAGGTCAGTTCAGCTTGAATCACAGTGTGTAGAGGTTCTAGTCCAGTCTGCTGGAGCCAAGGCAGGGTGACGAGGCAAGGGCCTACACAGTGGAGAGACCATCCATGGTGGGCAGAAGACACAAATGCTGATGGACTGCTCCTGGTGAAGACCAGGCCAAGGAGGCTTCTGGGGGAAGACTGTGCTGCCTGTTGGGCTCCAGGCAACGTGTGTTATGGCTTGCCACACAATTGCCTACATTTTGCTCATGTCCAGAAACTTTCATGAGACTGAGATTAAGGGTGGAAGACTAACTAGTCTGGCCAAAGAAATTTCAAGGCGGTCTAATGTTGAGGATGCGGCATTGTTGCTGGTGGGGGCTTTCAGTCAGATATATGTTGAGGCTCAAGAGGAAAGAGCCCAGCAGAATGGTTTAAACCATTTTGAGTTTGCCAGAAAAGAAGCTCTAATAACATACAGCCTGGAAGGAGGAAACAGGAATAACAGTCCACAGCAGGCAGGCAGGTGAGAATGCATTGGCCCTCGTTCACTCTCTTATATTTTATGTAGGCTACCACCATAGGGTGAGTGTGGTACTCACACCCTTATTCCTAGCCAGAACTATGCCAAATGAACCAGTGGACTGATTTAGTAATTATACACCTTGATCCCAGCACCACACACTCTAGATCCAGCCACCTCTGAAAAGCCTGCCCTACAACTGCATGAGGTTTAGGAAAGACACTAGACATCAGTCATAACAAAATTCTTAGTCTATGTGCTACATCTTTCAAGTCTAGAATTTCAGCTCAGCTCTTTAATACAGATAGAATTTCAACTTTGGTTCATTAACTTTTTGTTTATTTTACTGAACACAATAAGTAATTAAAATCCTTACCAGCTCATGCCAATATTTAGGTCAATAAAGGATCTGTGCCCACAGATTTTCTATGAATCTCAGCCTCATCTCTTAGAATTCCTAGTGATTCTTTAAAACTAAAACCAGAGCATGGCTGAGAGCAATGATTCACCCACCTATAATTCAAGCCACTTTGGAGGCTGGGGCAGGAGGATTTTGAGGCTAGCTTGAGCAACTTAGCATGACCTTATCTTAAATAAAAATTTAAAAAGGGCCAAGGATGAAGTGCATCATTTATCTCTTACCTGTCTTATGTAACAGCTTGAGTTCAATCCTTAGTACCACAAATGAATAAAAACTCAGGACCTTGCCATAAAAAAGTTACAGTTGTTTCAGCTTGTCTTTTTCCAGAGTAGGTATATTCTAGGAGCTCTACTGGCATAGTCAGCTAGTGTGTGGTATCTATACAGAGTGGGTGTATTTTTTCTTCACAAAAGTGATGGAAGTGGAAGAAAGTCATGCAGGTCACACCTTGTGTCAAGTACATAAAAAAATGTCTGGGGCTAAGAGCTAGGTTTCAGTAATTACTGAGAATTCTCCATTGTGTATAAATACCACTTTATTCATCTATCTGTTGCTGGACATACAGATCACTTCCTCTATAAATACATTAAACACTTCCCCTATAGTACATAAATACTATCTCACATTCAATATTAACAGGATTTTGTACACCAAACCATATTAGATAATCATCTAATTTTTTTCATTGAGCACCAACAATGTGTTATACATTAGAAATAGCACAGTATGCAAAACCAGGGTCCTACTATACTAGACCTAATGCCATAACAGGGGTTAATCAAATAGGATGATGAAAGGTTGTTAAATGCTACATGAAACATGAAATGGGGGAGGGTACAGAGCCAAGAGAAGACCTCTTATTCTAAAGTGTGTCCAGGAAAAGTCACATTGTCTAACAGAAGCCTGAATGAAGCCAAGGACCAAGCCATGTGAATGACCTGAGATCAGTTTACTCTAGGTACAGAAAAAACAGCAACCAGAAGGTCCTGAGAAGAGACTATTTTTGGTATGCTCAGTAGATAACAGGTATGCAAGGCTACCGTGAATGAAACGTTGGTGGACAATCACTGGTTTCTTTTTTCTCTCCCTATTATTTCTGATACCATGTTTGTTTACTTATTTTAAGGATCCTAAAGGACAATGGGAGCCATTGTTGCTGAGGTCCAACTTTGTATGTCTTTCAGGCCTTCACAGTCATTCTTTTGAAGTCATGGCCAACTGCGATGCCCTGGAGCCTTACCTCCATAGGTAAGACTGCTCCTATTTCAAAGCAACCCTCTGTACTTGCTGCTGGCTTGCTGTGTATTTAGGGAAGACTAGTCCTGTCCTGACATGATATACTGAGCCAGGCTTACAGGAACAGGCTTCTTGCAGTACACCCGAAATGCTTAAAATTCTTGAGTCACTTTCCCCCCCATAGTACATAAACACCATATATCCTTATACGACCAGTTTTAAATAGAAAAGAATTAAATATTAACTGTTTGTCCAGTGTAATGGAGTAAAGGGCCCATGAGGACCTTCATCAAGCAGACATTCCAATTGAGCCTGGGTTAAGCTTGCTCCTGGATTCAGTCTCAGTCTGGTGGAATTCAGGAGAATGAATGGATCTTTTTTTTTTAATGGAAAAGACAAATTAGTTATAGATGTTTGCTCTAGAGTCAATGGGTCAGTGATAAAGAGAACGGGGTTTAATACTCAGCCCTTATGGACTCAGGTCTCTGTCTTTGGGAGAAAGATTGCAAACATTATGTAAAAAATAGAAAAGCTGTTTTTCAGAGGTCTGGCAAGACAGCCAAAGTTCAAGTCAGTCCTGCTTTGCAGGTTGAAGATCAGATAACAGTTCTGGGGTTGATGTGTGAGTGGGAAAGAGGGCCTGAGAAGCCAAGGGACAGCCTTACTCTGAATTGGGAAGACATAAGAACAGGCCTCTTCTATGGCCTTTGTTCCCTGGCCCTGGCAGGAATAGTAGTGCCTTTGGCCACCATTTGTGGCATTGCCTCATTGCCTTGTTTGGTGAAACTATTGCCAATTATTTGAGGTGCTTTCATTTGAGTCAGACAGAAATCATAAATTGCCAAAATGTAACTCTGATAGTAGCTAAAGGCTTTGAGTGTACTACCCATGATGAATGTGACCATGTACCCTTAGCCATTAGTATTGCAGGTCTGGACATGAGGCCCCTAGTCAATGCCAGTGAAAGTCAGATACCACCAGTCCATCCTGCTGAGTTCTGACATGTCCCACAGCTGACTCACCAGTCAGTGCTAGCTAATGGTAGTCAGCATCAGTTGACTCTGCTGGATGCTGGTCTCTGTCTCTGTAGCTGGTCTTATAAGTTGCCATTTTCAGGGGCTCTTCAAGCCTAACAGCCCTATGTATTTGTATATCTCTTAAGGCAATGACTGTCCATACTACTGAAGACAAGAATCCTCATTTGATTCACAGATCCTTCTAAGTCCACATTACAAAAGAAATGAACCCCAAGTAGTGTATTTATAGGGCCACCTGAGCAAAGCATTATTTGAACAGGAAATGGACTGTAACACACAGGAGTCAGAGCCCTAAAGGACAACCTCTTATATAGAAGCAGCAGGCTTGTGATTGGCCCAAATTCAGCCTGCTAATTAGTCTGAATTTGAATCTCTGATTAGTCCAAATTGGTACAAACTTAAAGTTTTCAATCTAAGTCTATTGATTGGTCCAATTGTATTCTACTGCTTGGTTCAAGTTAAAGCTTGCTGCAGTCAGGCCAGTCTTCTTCCAGAAATGGTGGTGGTCTAGGAAGCTGATTAAGAGTTTCCAAGTGACCCTAAAAATGAAAGGGCTGGAAACAGAGACTCTTTAGGATGGCTAGCTTACAAAGGTTTGGGAAATTAGGGATGTTAATAATGGACTCAGGTTACTCCCTGATTTCTGCCAAGTCAGAAGTGGTTTCTCAGCTATTTTTCAGAGAGGTACCAATGTCTGAAGCAGTTGGGGTTAGGAGCAGACTCCACAGTTGACAACTGAACTGCAGCTCACATCAGAACAGCTTGCAAAGGGCCACAGAATAACCTCATGGTTGGCAGGAAGACACTGAGTATGATGTTCCAGTCTTTCCTCAGGAAACTGAGGTGGTGAAGGGGAGCAAGGAAGAGAGATGTGAGAGATATCAGCTAAACCATGCCTCCCCTGTGGCCATCACTGGAAATGGGACAGTCAGGTGCTTCTCAGCTGCCTTAAGCCTATTGGTGCTTTTAGTATCAGAAGCCACAGAGATAGTCAAACATAGCACAAAAAAGCAGAAGAGGATAATGGTAGATGCCAGGTGATACAGAAGAATTTGCCCTTCCAGAACTTCTTTCAGAAGTGAGAAGTGATAAGGACAAAGCTAGAGACTTGTTTTGATCATTGTAATGTTATTTTTATCCTTAAAATGTATATCTGGTACACAAAAGATAGAATTATACTCCTGTCACTTCCAGTGCAGGTCTTGAAGTTCCTGAGGGTGGGGGAGGTTGAAGGATGATGAGTAGATGGAAAAATAAAGATAAGAGACAAAAGCTGAGGTCAGGTGAAGCCCTCTCTCTCCTGATGGGAGGAAAGGAACTGCTCAATCATGACAGTAGGGCATTTATTTATACATTTGACAGGTTGATGCCCCATGACACCACTTTGTCTAGCAAATGAGTGTCTCTGTCTCTGGGCTTGGGGTTCTTTGGACTGAAGCAGCTCTACCCTGTGGAGTGCCTTGGGCATTCCTTGTTCTCTACCTGCCTTGCTTCGACCTCATATGTGTGATCAATTTCCAGCTTCAGCGCTCCCTACATACACCTAAGAGAAGTGGAGTATCTTCACGTTAGACATGGAGATTAAGGCCCATTATGGACTAAACGTTTGTATCCCCACAATACGCACATTTTAAAGCCCTAACTCCTACTAAGATAATATATGTAGCTAGGGCCTTTAGGATTGGATGATCCCATGATATTGGTGCTCTTCTTATCTTACATGAACAGGAAGAGAAGCCATAGCTGTGACTGCCATGTGAAGGTACAACTAGAAGGCAAAGGCTTGCAAGACAGAAAGAACCCTCTCCAGGAACCAAATCTTTTGACACTTTCAGCTTAGCCTTCCCCACCTCCAGAACTTTAAAAATATAAGTTTTTATTGTTAAGCCATCAGACTATGTTTGTTAGAGCAATCAAAGTGAAGGCCCAGATGGCTAAGTGATGTATGTAAGTATGAATGTCTTCTCTAGGGAGAATACATGGAGACTAAGTCTAGGCTTCTTCCCAAGTTAACAAATTTTGATATTCTTTATGAGACAGGTGGAAAGACTAAAAATATATAGCAAGTAGGTCTGCAATACATGACCAGTCCTGTTGGATTCTGCCACTATAATAAATCCTGTAGATAATCAGCTTGTAGAAATGAGGTTTATTTTGGCTTGGAGTTTTGGAGGTTTCTGGCCATGGTCAGGTGATCTCATTGCTTTGGGCCCACAGTGATACTATGGCAAAAGCATGTGGTGCTGCAAAACCAGTTACTTTGTGGCCAGGGAGGGGAAAGAAAGAGGGAAGTGCCTGTGGTTCTATTGTCCCCATTGGAAGGCACAACCTCAGTTGACGAGAGAGTTCCCACTAGGGCCTATTTCTTCAGGTTTCCACACCTCTTCAAAAGCACCAAGCTAAAGAACATTTTAACATATGTCCCTTCAGGGGCATTCTGGGTCTGAACTGCAGTAACAGGAATCTTCCACCAGCTTGGCAGTAGGTACTAAACATTCTCACTCATCTGTTCATCTGTTCATTTCACTCAGCCATTACTTCTGGAATATCTCTCAATGCCATTAAACACTTACAATGAGATTATACCCTGTGCTAGAAGACCACAACTCTGAATATTTGCTAGTTTTTGTGTGACCATGTGTGCATTGCTAACTATAAATTTTCACAGTTGTTCCCCCTGATACACTTTTCTCAATGTGCCCCTTCCTACATTCTGCCTTCAGACTCCCTGCTCACTTGTAAGAACTCAGATCTCGCCATCTTCTCTGATCCTTCCAACACATGTCTCTCCTGCTTTCCCTAGAACCTTCCCCCTTCTCACTACTATAGTGCAGTCCTCTTGTAATTGTGCTAGTCTTATGGTTTGTCATTGTGGCTGCCATGGTGTCATTTAATGAATGTTTACTTGTTTGTGTTTGCTTGCTTGTTTGAGACAGGGTCTTGCTATGAAGTGTGGACTGGCCTTAAATTTACTGTATAGCCCAGGCTGGTCTTGAACTTTCAATGATCTTACTGCCTCAGCCTCCCAGCTGCTAAGATTACAAGCATGGACCACCACACTGGGTTCAGTGAGCATTTGTTTACAGCAGGAATGCATAAATGGGGGCCGGGGAGATGACTCAGTGGAATAAGCGCTTCCCTGGCAAGCGCAAGGGCCTGAGTTCAATCCCTGGTTCTGCAAAAAAAAAAAGGAATGCATAAATCTAACCTTGATCCTACCTTCTCTCAGCCAGATTCCAGAGGAACATGTCAGCTTTCTCGAGATAGTTCTTGCTCTATCAACCTGGTTAACTATGTGCTGCTCATATTAAGACTCTTCTGTTGCCTAATATATAATTTGCCTATACCATAGGTTGCATGCCTGTCATATTCTAGGAACTTGGTAGGTCTGGGAGTCCAAGCAAGAATAAGACAAATGGGGTGTATCGTCTTGCGGGGAGGACAGACACATAAACATGTAACTGTAACACAAGGTCGCCTACACTAAGACGAAAGCAAGTGTTCGGAGGTAAGATAGGGCGCTAGCTGAACTTAAGGTCGTAGTAAGTTTCTTGGCTGATACTCTTACTAAACTTACAAAGTAACTTCAAATGCTGTGATTTATCTAGCATCTATTATGTGCCACGCGTTATTCTCCTTGCCCTAAAATTTCTTTGCCCAACAAACCTGAAAGGAAGATATTGTCCTCTGTTTGAATATTGAAGACCTGCACCTCAGAAAGCGTAACAAACTTGCTCAAGGTTATATATCTAGTATATGCGAGAGCTGGGGATGCAAATCAGGCCAGCCTGCGTTTGACCCAGCTCTTGTGGAGACGACAGGATGCCGTGGTTGCACCATGGCGCCGTGGACGCCAGGGCAGAGAACATGCTGTGCTTACAGACAAGTCCCGGATGCTTCCTGATGTCTGTGGCCTTGGATAAGTCAGGTAAAACTCTAAGCCTCAGTTTTATCACAGAGTAATTGTGGTAACTAAATTATGGAATTAAAGTTGAAGTCATATAGCAAAATGTTCATATATATATATATATATATATATATTTTTTTTTTTTTTTTTTTTTTTTTTTTTTTGGTGGAACCAGGGATTGAACTCAGGCCCTTGCGCTTGCCAAGGAAGCGCTTATTCCACTGAGCCATCTCCCTGGCCCCTTCATAAATATTATTAAGAAAAGATAGTTTAGCAGAGCACAGCAACACATGCCTGCAATCCCAGCTTCTTGGGTGGCTGAAGCAAGCGGATCACAAGTTTTACTTCAGCCTGGACAAGATAAGGAGACTATCTCAAAAAGAAAAAGAAAAAGGAAGAAAGAAAAAAAGGAGGGAGCTGAAGGTCAGTGTGAAGGCCCTGGATTTAATCCTCAGTCCAAATAAAAAATAAAAAAGATGCTTCCGTCTTTGTAGGTCTATAATGGTTTGCGCTGCCCTTGAGCGCAGGCCGCACGCTTTCTTTTCTCGTGTGCGCGCTTCCAGAGCGCGGTTGCTAGCGCCTGGCAGCTCCGGGGCAGCTGCCGTGAGAATCTGAGGTTTTATCAGTAGCTGTCTAGCTAAAAGCCTCTCCCGGAGGAACAGAAGCATATTTTTACACCGGTTTCCAAGTCCCTAAGTTTTTAAGCACATCTGTGTGAAATAAATTAAAAAAGACTGAAAATATTATGTAACCCCGCTTTTCTCTACTGATGATGGGGAATGGATGTGACAGGAGACTAACAACTCAGACAAGTCCTAGGATTCCAAGGAATTTTAATGGGCAAATAAAAGTTAATAATAATTGTCAGAACAGAATTCAGATGCTCACATCAGATTCCCATGGGCTTCTCAGTGTCTTTTCCTCCGCGACTCTCACCATATGCCAGGCAGCTAACAGCGCAGCCGATGTGACACCGCGCAGCCCTGAGCCAGGGAATTTGGCCAAAAGGTGGTTGACATTTCTGCTGCAAATGTGACCCTCACACTGGTAGTGTCAGTGTGGCCTGCAAGCTTGGGGCTTCTGGAGCTCCACCTAGAAGGAGAGACCGCAGTTCAGGAGGTTCTCCGGTGAGGCTGATGCTCCTGAAAGTCTGAGAAATGCTGAATGGATGAGGAAGGGCCCCGCCGACAAGGCAGCATTCGTGTGCAGACTGTGGGTGCCACCTGACGTGCTTTAACTCCCTAGCTGTGTGTTCTTGGGCACACTGCATGATCCCTCTGCCTCTGTTGCCTCATGTGAGAACTGGGATTATAAAGTTCCTACATCACAGAGTGGATGGAGGGGAAATGTGGTAACAAATATAAAGTATTAGGATCATAGGGAGGGAGCTAAATGTTCCTATTTAACAAAGCAATGCCACACAGAGTATAAATTTAAAGACAAAATCACTGAAGTCAGAGGATACTAACCTTGGTTCTTTTCACTAAAGAACCTAGGGGAAATGTTAACATGGTCTGGGTCAGTCCTGGCATCTTATAGTTACACTGGAAAAAGCAATCTCATATATTTCATACCAAAATTTAAGTTAAAATACTATTTTGTCTTTCTTATATAAGCATATACTTCAGTTTCTGTCCAACTCTGTTTATTAAGAAAGGCAGATGAGGGGCCGGGGAGATGGCTCAGTGGAATAAGCACTTTCCTGGCTAGCGCAAGGGCCTGAGTCCAATCCCTGGTTCCGAAAAAAAAAAAAAAAAGAAAGAAAGGCAGATGACTCTTTTAATACAATCTTCATGACTGTTTTAATAGTCCTCAAGACTGTTTTCTATCAACTTTGGGATTAGAATTAGGATTCTAACTTTGAACCTAGGGTCTTTGGCACATTGTCTATCACTGATCTGCATCCTTAACTTCTATAAAATTTATGTTATAATACATTAAACACAATACAAAAAATAAAACAACTAGATACTTAAGTTTAAGATGCACAGGCAGGTATGGTGGTACATACCTATAGCCCCAGTACTCAAAAGGCTGAAGCACGAAGATCACTTCAAGTTTAAAGCCAGTCTGGAATACGTACTGAGTTCAAGACCAGCCTGAACTACATAGTGAAATCCTGTATTAATTAATTAATTTTAAAAGATGCATATGGAGTCTTTTTAAATTAAGTCTCACGATGTTGTCCAGGCTGATGTTGAATTCCTTGAATCAAGTGATCCTCCCACCTAAGCTTCCTGAAGAGCTGGAACTATAGGCATATTCTACCTGCACCCACTAATTGCATATTGTAGAATCTAAATTTGAAAACTTTAATAAATGTTATAATCATTGTGTTATTCTTCGTTTGGACAGAAGGACAGGTTTGTTTGTTTATTTATTTATTGTGGAACTGAGGATTGAACTCAGGCCCTTGCGCTTGCCAGGGAAGCGCTTATTCTACTAAGCCATCTCCCCGTCCCCTAGGACAGGTATTTTTTTTACACTTTTCCAAAGTGCTAATTGTGTGACACTGGGTAAATTTAAGTATATTATGATAAAGGACATCAAGCATGTATGTATTATACAACTAGAGAACAGCCTGGGTTAATGTTCTATGAGATTTTAATTGTAAGCTGTAGTGCTTATTTCATTATATTCACTATTTGTCTTGGTTACTTTTCTCTCTTTGCTGGGATAAAATACCTGATATCCAAAATTAAAGAAGGAAACTTTTATTTAGCTCACAGTTTGTGGAGGTTTTAGTCCATACTTGGCTGCTTCCAAGGAAAAGTGCTACGTGGCAGGGGGCAGCAGTTCTTGGTGGCAGAAAACAGCAAAACAGCAAGAGCAAAAGTGGGGAGCCATGGGAGCAGAGAGCAAGTCCATCTCTCTCCCTTACGTTGCATTCAGCCTCTCTGCCCAGGCCTGGTGTAGCACTCACACCCATAATCCCAGCACTGGATCATGAATTAATCACAGAGTTTAGAACCCTGTCCCAGTGACCTCATGAGGCTTTTGGGGGACATCTAGGAACAAATCATAATACCGTTTAACCTCCTGTTCTTCCCTCATTAATCTATGGTAACTGAAGTAGATTATTTTTAGTTTAATATTAATACATCTTTTTTTATATATTTAGTACAGGGTCTACAGGGTCTCACGATGTAGACTGGACTCACAGTGATCCTCTCGTTTTCAGCCTCCCGAGCACTGGGATTACAAGTGTGCGCCCAGTCTCAGTCACCCGCTCAGTGTGCCCTGGGGGTGGGGCTGGCACAGCACACTGGGGATTGAACCCTGGTCACTGAACTGGCCTAAGCAGGTGCTAGTATGTCTTTTTACACTACCTCTATCCTTATAAACATAAATAATTCCTTCAAATATCCAGGTAAGAGAATCTCTTCTACACATATGCATAAAATATGTCTGCACACAGAAATAACAGTTAGACGTGAAGTAGCAGAATCTTGTAGATTCTGGGCCAGAAAGCATCCTGGCATTTATCGTCTATGTTAGATGATATCTGCACAAGGTGATGCAGTCTTTGTTGAGAAGTAAACTTCCTCTGTTGATAGAAAGTCTTTTTCTTCAGAGATTTTCTTGTACCAGGGTTTGCTCAGTTTGAACTGCTCAAGCACCAAAATGCTAATGCTTTGCCTCTTAATTACTTAAGCAAAGTAGAATAACTCTCTTGGATACAGAAATTCATTTTTTTAAATGCTCCAAGTTGAATGAATCAGAATAACAGAGCACATTGGTATCAGAGGGAAATCAAGGATAAGAGGGAGAGGGAAGTCCTCACAGCTGCCTTTGTCTCATTAAGCAGATTTAAAGCTTCACCTCTACCGCACACTGCATCTGCAGTGACAGCACAGAGGTGCAGCTGTGGACCTGGCGTTCTTGCTGTAGCAAAGCAGTATTGTCAAGGCCGCAACTGTGAGGAATTCATTCATTCCTGTACACGTGGGCTCAAGATATCGCTTGCTAACCCTACTGCGGAGCCTAAGTATCTGGCTAGCACATGGGGCCCACATGAGCCTTTGCTTTCATGTCTCCTTTCCGTAGCCTTTCATGCCCTGCTCCATTCCTTTAAGCAGAGGCTATATATATGGGAGAACACAGGGCTGTTACAGAATATGGAACATCTGTGTGACAGTATGCTGGAGCATGGTATAGTGGCTTGGGGAGGGTCAAAGCCTAGAAACAAAATATTCAGCGAGTAATATAAACAAGTAGACTGGTATAAAACAGAAAGCACAGAAACTGGAAAGGGGAGTTCCTAGTATTATGTAAATGGCATGCTTGACACTGGCACTTCTAGTGCTAATGCAAGAGGCAGGGCTGTGCTCCAGAAAGTCAGTAGATTAGGGTTTCTCCTTTCATTTGGTTGCAGCAAAACCTAGTGAACAGTGAAGGGATGTGAAAGGGACACAGTGGTTGGTTTGAGTATTTTAGGATAAGCTTTCGATACATAGAACTAGATTATGTAAATGCCCCATTTGGCCAGAAATAGCCAGTATGGGGATTTGTTATAACATATTTATGTGTGGCTACTTTCTACAGGGGACATATCTTCTTCATCTTTGTATAAAGTTCTAATAGTCCTTATTTGTTCATCTGATTGACACACTCTGTTTAGTCTTTGAATGTGTTTGTGTTTAACATTTATGATAACATTAGTCACTTCATAAAAAACATAATTGCTTCCTGTCTCTGGGAATTTCTAAACATAGTGTATATTTTATTCTCATTTGGTTCAGCAAAAATTACTAGTGAAATAGAAAAATAGAGTAATAAAGAAATAAAGCTTCTTGTCAGAGTAGATTTTAATCAGATGGCAGGCTTAGTTTTGAAACCCAACCATTGTTACATTTTTCTTTAGTGAACAGTATTTATAGGTCTTCAAGAGAAACTTACATATTACAGGAGCAATAGCAATCATTCTAAAAGTCTTGAAAGGTGGCATTGTGGGGTAATTGTGCTATACCACAATCTTTAATTGGTTTTCTATTTTCGGAGAGTAACCTGGTAATACACACTAAGTATTTATTACATGTTAAAGGTTTTTAAATATTCAAACCATTCATCAAGTTAACTCCACTCTATAAAATTTTTACTTATTACTTAGTTTAAAGAAAGGATAAAGGCCATTTATATTAAACATATATCATAAAAGGAGTATTCAAAATATAGTGCTTATCAAAAAATATATACATATACATACATACATACATACATACATATAATACAGACTTTAAAAGTAATGTTCCAAACTGTCTAGCAGAACTACCCATCCAAAAATAAATAAATAAATAAACCAAATAGAAAAAGTAATTTGTAAAAGTCCATTCAGGGTAGTGCAAGTGAATATACTGAACATGGAAAACAATAAAAATTTGCCTGAAGAACAAATAAATTGCTCATGCCCTACTCTTGGAGAAGAGCCTGGAAGTGTGGTAAGCTAGGTAATATGGCTAACAAGGAACACAAAATTATTCAGCTCCCAATCAGAGCTATAAAGAATATGTTAACATGCTGTGCAAAGTGAGATAAAAGTTTAGTGATTAGTCCTTTCTTCCTTTTTGACATTTACTTTCCTAAAACATGAACAGACTCTCCTCCTCAGAGAGTTTTCAACGGTGGCTTCCTCTTAGCCCTGGAAGAATGAGATGGGTGGAGTGGAATGGAGTTTAAATCTTGTGTTCATTCTTATCTATCCTTGAGGAAAAAAAAAAAATCACAAGAAGGGAGCTGCTGGTCTGGGATCTGGTTTGTCTGTCCACCACCAGGCCAAGAGCTTTGGTCTGCTTTTGTTTTTCTATTTCCTGTACTGAGGTAAAATCAAATGAGCAATAGTAATGGTAAGAAGAGTTTATCATTTTACTTAGGGAACACTACACACCTTTTTCACTATGTAAAAAGAAACTTCTAAAGTTAAGGGTTGGAATGACAAGACAGTGGAACACACATCTGGATATTAACCAATGTGAAATTCTAAAATGATCAGGGTCTTGTAAAATTCATGAGTTTCAGGGCTAGAAACATAGCTCAGTGGTCTAAGAGCCTGCCTGGCAAGTGCAAGGTCCCAGGTTCTGTCCCTGATACCACATGCTGTGTGGGCCTCAGAACCCAGGAACTCTGTGCAGGCCACAGAAAACAGGCGTGGTGGCGCATATCTGTAATCCTAGCACTGGGGAGGCTGAGACAAGAGGATCACTATGGGGCCCAGCTGTGTAGTGAAGCCCTTACCAAACAAGTAACTTATTAAAGATTAAAAAATATTTTTGAATTTGCTTTCAATCTTGAATTCTGAGTTTTAAAAAACTTGATATAAAGTACAATTTAAAATGTTAAGTTTAGATTTTTTTTCACTCCTAGTCCCAGCCCTCTCAGAAATGAAGTATATTACTCCAAATTTATTTAGCATATGCTCATTTTTTTTAAAAAAGTATACTTTATGTATTGCATTGAAAATTGTTTTAAAATCCATCTATATATATACCTTATTTTTAATAACTACATAGTACAGATAAATATGAGAAATATAATGCAAAGTTCAAATGTGAGTCACGTAGGCAATTATATAATGCATGTGCATATAACAAGACAGAAAGAAATAGATGGAATTAATTTGAATGATATAATTCCCATTGCAATTTGTATGCAATTCTTTTTTTTTTTTTTTTTTCTTTGCATGTTAGGGAAGGGTCTACAGGGTGTTCAGGGCCTTACAACTAGATCAGACTCACAATGATCCGCCTGTGTACAGCCTCCCAAGAGCTGAGATTACAGGCGTGCACCCCCATGCCCAGTCTCAATTGCCATCTCAGTGCACCCCGGGGACGGGGCTGGCATGGCAGGCCCAGGGATCGAACCCTCGGCCCCTGTTCCTGCTTCCAGGCACTTTAATCCACTGACCTATTTGGCTGGCTCTGTATGCAATTCAAACTAGCCACATTCTGGGTCTTGAATATGTGACTAATACTTGACAACATAGGACAAGGTACAACCCAAAATTATTTAGGCAGTCGCCTTCTGAAGAAAATTTTAATGTTTATTGTTGTGAACAATAAAATAAAGAACACTCTTTTGTACATGTCTCTGAACTCTTGTAGAAGTATTTCTAGAGGACAAATTTATAGAAATGAAAAATTGGGGATCAAAGAAATAAATTTCATTAAATTTAATCGGGTTGACTCCAATAGAGACAATAGGCTCACCAATATTGTGGAGTGGTGTCCATGTCCTCGCAGACTCACTAACTTTGGGTAGTGCTGTTCTTGGATTTTTCCAATCTGACTTGTGGAAATTTTTTATTGTTTGACAAATAGAGAAAGTGAAAGTAGGAATTTCTTCTGGAAATTGTCTGTTCAGCTTGAATTTTTCTTGTAAGAGAATAAATCTGTCCTTTCCTGGGTTAACAGGATCAGATTTAGCATTTCATTTCTAGGTCTAGCTTCTGGAGCCTTCTGTCCTCTTCCACCACGAAGCTTCTCACCATCTGCACCTGGGACCTGGCTGGAAAGCTGCTGTCCTTCTGCCTGGTGCTGGCCAGGAGAGCAGTCCTCAAAATTTTGCCATGATATGCAGAACTTGACGTTGTTCGGCATGTACACTCTTCTTCCGGTTTTCCATTTTTGAAAAGTTAAGCAGAATCATACCAGGTAATTGCCTTTTCAGTGCTCTTAGGATACAAAACGCATTTCTTTTTTTTTTGTTTACTTGTTTCCTACCAAGAAAGGGAAGCTAGCAGTGCCTACAAAAATTGGGCACTTAATAAAAAGAAATCCACATCTATTAATGGTTCAGCAATCTGTGGTGCAATGAAAGCAAAAACAATTTACAGAAAGCCTGATTTTAGAAAGAGGAATATGTACATTCTACCAAAAATGTATATCCACTTCAGGAAAAAGAATAAACTTGTATATGTATTTTAATATTTTAGTATATTTTAATAATAAATTTATTGAGACATCATGAGAGTAATAGGAATGATGTTTGGTCTCTAGAAGTACAAAAAGTGCTCAAAATTGTGGCCATGGCTTCCAGATACGGTGAACTGCGATTTGGGTAGCACCCTCTAAGGTTCTACACATGAGGGCAACACCATGTGTTAAAAAACATACTTTTTTTCTTTTCCTTGAGTACGTATATATTCTCTCTCTCTCTCTCTCTCTCTCTCTCTCTCTCTCTCTCTCTCTCAACAAAGAAAGCAAGTAAGAGAGAGAGAGAGACCAAGAGGAGAGAGACAGAGATGTTAAAATAAAGAGTAGCTTTACTAGGAGTAAATGTAAATGAGAAGAAGACCTTAATTAGCACCAAGTGATTTCCCTTTGATTAGTTCCACAGAACTTTAATTCTCAAATGTGAATAAAGAGTAATTTAAAAGGAAAAAAACCAAATAAAATGTGTAGACAACAATATGAAAAGGAAATTGAAGACTGAATCCACATAAAAAATGACTCCTTGGGTTAAAACAAAAAAAATGGAGTGTCTGGGTTGGGTGTGCAGAATCAGAAGTTTCTATTTTGTAATAGTATTGTAGAAGAAATAAATTTTGTTATCATCTGAAGAGTTGCCAATTGAGTCTATGAAGTAAACTGATAGTGGG
This sequence comes from Octodon degus, assembly GCF_000260255.1. Taxonomy (NCBI): domain Eukaryota; kingdom Metazoa; phylum Chordata; class Mammalia; order Rodentia; family Octodontidae; genus Octodon; species Octodon degus. The sequence continues at coordinate 28,176,107 of NW_004524585.1, read as the reverse complement.
CACGTTAACAGGAGGAAAACCATCTTGATTGTGGGCAAATCCATGGGAATCCCACAAAATGAAACAAAAAAAGAGCCCTGTGCTTGAAGCCTGTACAGTGTCCTGAGTTACACAAAGGAGAGACTTAGGGCTTTTGGAGGAGGTGAGAACAGCCCTTCCTTTCGCTGTTGCTATGATCCAGCTGAGGCACTGCAGAGGCCCAGAAACCAGGGGGAGCCCCAGCAACACAGCAGGGTCTCACAGGATGGGCAGGTGAGACCAGTAGTGTGGAAAAGCCCCAAGAAATAATAACAATAGGAGCTAACAGCTGGCAAGTTAGTATTGTGCTTAGGGATAGAGACCCAAGGAATGAAAGCAGACAGGTGGGGCTACCCCCTTCCCTCCCTTCCCTCCTTCCTTCCTTCCTTCCTTCCTTCCTTCCTTCCTTCCTTCCTTCCTTCCCTCCCTCCCTCCCTCCCTCCCTCCCTCCTTCCTTCTTCCTTTCCTTGCTTCTTTCCTTCCTTTCTTCATTCCTCCTTCCTTGCTTGCTTGCTTTGGTGCAAGAGCTTGCCACACACCTCAGACTCCTAGTGATCCTCCTGTCTCAGCCTCCCCAGCACTGGGATTACAAGCATATGCCACCACCCCTGATTTTGGTGGCCAGTACGGTGAGCCCAGGGATCCGGACTTGGCATGGCATGTGGTACCACGGATCGAACCTGGGTCCTTGCTCTTGCCAGGTATGCACTTAGGTCACTGAGCTATCTCTCCAGGCTGTCTTTTTTCTCTTTCTAAACAGCTGAGGAAAACTCTAGCCACAGCCATCTAATCCCATGACCCCAAGCCCAGAGACCAAGTTCAGACAGTCCCTTTCTTGCTCCCTCATCCTTCTCCTCTGCCTCCCTCTCTAGTTTACCGAAGCTTGAATGATCACCCTCCTCTATCTTCCAGCCTTGCTTCTACTTTCAGTTATGTTTGTTTTATCCACTATCCTCCTTAAATTTTCTGACCATAGAGAAAAACCACTATACCAATGGCCACACTCTGAATACAAGGCTCCAATTATAGATTTTGCTCCTATGGGTTAGGTACTGAATTAACAGTTACCACAGTTTGTCAATTTCTAAATTGTGTGCCATGCTATATTATTATTGTTAATTGTACTATGTTAGCTAGGATGTCATGTGTTGTAACAAAGTGTTCTCCATCTCTAACAATATGGGGAATTTGTGGGGTAACAACTTCATCACAGTCCCGTACCAAACAACTGGAGACTGAGCCACACAGACACTAACACCTCACTCTTAATGGGAAAGGTAGGGTCTTGGGATAGACACAAACCAAGAACCTCCTACACACAGAAGATGCCCCTGAAGTACAGACTTGTCCTAGAGTGAACTTGATACTAGTAATATAGCTGCCAACTACAAAAACTTATAAAGATTAACGCATAAAAGAAAACAAAAATTTTGAAATAGAAGATGACAGAATGTAGAAGCCAAATGCAGTCTTGGACCTCCAGCCCAGCCAGAATAGGCCATAGAGACAACGAGATAAAGGAAAGTGGAAGACGCACACCTGAGGTTTCTGAAATGACAGCAACCAAAGCAAAGAAACAAATCCGCAAGGCTCTAGAGGAATCATAAAGGAAATGTTCAGCAAATCTAGAATAGAAAATCTAGAAAATAAAAACTGAACGAGCACTATGCAAAAGAAATATAATGCATGAAATGCATTCAGACAGTTACCCAGGAAATTAAAAATTCCATCAAAAGCTGCAAAACTGCTTGAATGAAAGTGAAGATAGACTTTCACGGCTTGAAGACATGATCATGGCTCGTTGTCATGAAACAAAATATCTCGTAAAAATAATAAAGAATCAGGAAATAATTCAGCAGCTGCAAGATGGTGCAAAGAAAAACAACGTAAGACTGTCAGATGTCAATGAAATAGCAGAAGTCAACACAAATTACACAGAGGATGGAGGGGTGGTGGGTGCAGTTTCTGCAGGCTTAATCTCTCAGGTAGTAGGATTTTCTTTCCAAGCAGCCTGTCAGAGGGGTGTTAGTCTGTGGTGAAGCCTACCCTCATCACACTATAGCAGTGTGATGTCTCCTCTCTGGTGAGTTTATCTTCCCTGTTGATGAGATTCCTGAGGAGAAGGTCCTGACAGTTGAGCTTATTTTTGGAGGATCAGTCTTTAGACCTACAAGGATGTTTCACAGAAAGCCTCTCCTTATGTTTGAGGTAAAGAGGAAGAGGAACAAGAGGCCAGGCAAGGGCCAAAGAGACTTTGTTACTTTAGTTTCAAGTACTCCGAAGGCTCATGAGCCCCACCCTCCAAAGACATGTTCACACCTTCCCAGGGTCCTTTTCTCAACCGAGTTCCTTCTTTTAATGCTGATGTGTTCTTTTCCAACTGTATACTGCATTGGTTTTTTTTTTGTTTTTTTTTGGTGGAATCAGGGATTGAACTCAGGCCCTTGTGCTTGCCAGGCAAGCGCTTATTCTACTGAGCCATCTCCCTGGCCCCTGCATTGGGTTTTTAAACTTTTCTTTAGGACATTCATTTTAGACCCTGCACATCCTGCTGTCAGTATGTGTGACACTTACAGTGCCTGGGAGGAAGTTCCTCATGAAGTGAGATTCAGCCTATAGAAGCCTCTTTTCACTGGTGGGAGAGCCAAGGATCCCTGGATTTTCACAGGCAATTGGTAAACTAGACTAAGAGCTACTGTCCTTGCATTTCCATAAGGAAAAGAAAAAGGATGCAGAAGATGCTGCCGATAAGAATGCTCTACGTGAAACTGGCAGGGAGGCACATGGAGGCTGAGACAGGAAGAGCATGAGTTTGCGCCATCATGTACTACACAGTGAGACCCTTTCTTGAAGAAAAACATGCTGTAAATGAAAAGGTGATACGAAGGAAAGTTCTTTTAATTTATTCAAACTAATCTTTAAAAAATATATATTTATGTGAGTCATTTAGGAGGAATGGAACTTTATTTTGGTCTTTATGAGAATTGAAATCTGCTTTCTCACTTTTTAAAAGTCGGCTTTAGGGGGCTGGGGAGATGGCTCAGTAGAATAAGCACTTGCCTGGAAAGCACAAGGGCCTGAGTTCAGTCCCTGGTTCCACCCCCAAAAAAAAAGTTCCACTGGGAAAAAAAAAAACAGCAACAACAAAAAAGAAAAAAAAAGTTGGCGTTGGTGGTCTTGTTACCAATTAAGATTTCTTTTTTAGATGTATTTAGGACAGGGTCTATGGGTGTACACGGTCTCACTACATAGATTGGACTCAGTGGCCCTCCTGTTTTCAGCCTCTCAAGCGCTGGGATTACAGGTGCACACCACTACACCCAGTCTCAATTACCATCTCTGCACACCCCAGAGGCAAAATGGGCATGGCAGGCCAGGGATCCAACCCTGGCCACTGCACTCTGCCTAAGCAGGTGCTTTAGTCTGCTAAGATATTTGGCCAGCCCACCAATTACAATTTCTTTTAACTCCAAGAAGCTATAAAAGTAAATGTGCCTCCAAGATCACTAAGACCTTAACTGAAAGGGAAAACTATCTCTGAGTTCTTAGTTTCAAGTAGTCACTATGTCAAGTGCATTTTCCAACTCTTCTGACTGGTCTGTAATTTCACGAAGTCACCTGTGTTTTCAAGGTGTCTGTGTGAAATCTCATATGCACAAGTTCGCTTTACTTCCAGAATCATCTTACAAGTCACAGCATGGAAGCAGGGGCCTGTCTGGGAAAGGTACTCTAAGTCTCTCCAGAATACATTCTTTCCAAAATCATTTTAATGCTACTTGAGTCACCACTCTTGGGTCAATGGAGAGCCATACTTTTTGCAAGTTGCCCCGTATCAAGTAGGGACAAATAAACTATCCAGGCTGTTGAACGGTTCAATTTTGCTGCAATTGTTTTCCCTTGCTGGGATATACTGTTTTCCTTTCTATTAAGGAGTGTTAGCCACCACTGGTAATGAAAGCCAGGGCCCACCAGAAATAGAGCAGAAGAAATTTCCTGACTCGCTTGCATAGCACCAATTCATCAGCTCTGAAGATATATGAAGTGTGACTGCAGAGTAATGTGAATGATTAGGTTCCTCTGCACAACAGAACTCTTACATACAAATGAGTGCTGCCCCTTCAGGAGTCCTCGGGGAGCCTGTCTGCTTGTTCTGGTGTGATTGGTCTGGAAGTATTTTTCAATTTCTCCTCTGGGGAGAGTGTTCTTTTGAACATCCTAAATGGTGACAGTTTGTCCTTTGAGAATGGATTTGATTTGGGGAATGGTACAATATATTCGTAGTATACATCTGTTGTTTTTGTCTACTCAGAAATTTTTCTTCCAAGTCCTTCATGGAAAGAGTGTATTTCTTCTATTGTTTATTCTGTCTTTGAAGACTCTTGAGGAGAAGATAGTTTTTTAAATATCTTGGGAAATAGCCACTTTCCCCTCTGCTAACTGAAACCATCATTTCACTCCACTAAGTCTAGCTGTTCATGTGACTGCCTTGACCACCAGCTCCAGAAGGCCAGGCAAGCAGTCCAGGCCTGACCACAGTCATTGACTCAGGAATGGACACATGTGAAGGCACCATGACGGCATTCACTTCTGGATCTTGGGTTGCAATTGTTGAGAAGTAACGTCTGGGTGTGCTGTGATGCTGGTCACCATCTCCTACTATAAGAAAAGAGGCTGCCTAAAATTAGAGCCACACAGGCCTGGGAAAATAGCTTAGCTTGGCAGTCTAAGTGCCTGCCTGGTAAGCACAAGGACCTGGGTTCGATCCCCAGTACTGCATGTTGTGCTGGCTCTGGAACCCTGGGCTCACCATGCTTGCCACTGAAACTGGATGTAGGGGTGCATGCCTGCAATTCCTCCACTGGAGAGGTTGAGACAGGGGGATCACTATGAGTCTGAGCTGTATAGCAAGACCCTATACCAAATAAATACATACATAAATAATTTAAAGAAATAAAAATAAAATAAAATTATATCCATACAAAAGGAAGCAGGTTTTTCTTTTCTTTTCTTTTCTTTTTAAGTTTTGGTCTCTTCGAGACAGCGTCTCACTATGCAGCTCAGACTGGCCTTGAGCTTACTTTGTAGCCCAGGCTGGTCTTGAACTTACAGTAATCCTCCTACCTCAGTCTCCCTAGTACTGGGATTACGGACACTCACCACCATGCCCAGCTGGGAAAGCGGTCCTGAGATAGAAGAAGAATCACACCACGTATGTGTGCATTTGAGCACGACTACTTCATGAAAAGGACTGAGTCATGCTTTGAGCTCCTGTATCCAGATGCTCATGAGGCAAAAGCTGTCTGGGGCTTTTGTGTGTGTGTCATGGCTCATTTAGCTTCCTTTTTGATTTGGGCCTCTACTGACAACCAAGTGAGCCCTGATTAATCCTGCAGGACAGAGCTAGGCTTTGTGAATGAACAAACCCATCAAGCAGGGAGTATGGAAGGCATCAAGACGTTTATAACAAACTCCTACTGGAGGGATGTTTGCTGGGTGCCAGGCCTCCCAGGTGAGAAGCTGAGGTGTGCCCGACATCTCAGAGTGCCAAGGTGCTCTTGGCCTGCAGAGGACTGGCTTGTCTTCCTCTGCTTGTGAGGACTCAGAAGATCTGCTGTGGCCAGAAGAGATTTCACAAAGATGGTCCTCTTGCCAGTGAAGCGGAAGACCCAATACTATTATGGACTACTGGACTCTTTTAGAATATTTTGCTGCATTAACACACCTATAATATTCAAATAACAGAATTAAACAAAAAAAGGGGATACAGATGAATGTCCATTTTGTATCTGTGTATTCAAAATGGTTAGGATATATATATATATATAGTTACATCTCTTAATGAATAGAGGGATTTGTTATAATAGTGTTTGTAAATAGGATATCATGTCTGCATCTTGTACAGCAATTAACCACTAGGAAGAATGTATCCAATGTGTTAATTATTGAAAATGTCCTACCAATTTGGTTTGAAACTGTCTCATTGCTATTTGTTTCTCAATAAAATTATGGGGAAAAAAAAGATGGTCCTCTTAGTCAAGATCAGAGCTTGTGATTCATCTCCCCAGGTCACCAACATTTTTTAAAACATAGCAAATACTTGAGGTAATAAATTCTATCTCTTTGAAAATAGACTTTTATTTGCCTTTTGTGGCCCTGTCTTCTGTAGAACATGCAAAGACAGGAATTTCTATGTGGGGGAGCAAGGACGGGATGATTAGCACTTGATGCATCTGGTGGAGAAAGATTCCTGCCCATGGGTGACCTTCTGCTGGAGTGGGAGGAGTGGAGAGAGGGCTGACGTCATCCCTGTTCATGGTCCTAAATCTAGTTTCCCCAGTGTCAGTTCTATCATGAAAAAGTCAGTCCTGACTGGGCCAGCTTTGATGATCTATTCTTTGGGTGAAAAGTTCCAAGCAATCTATATGGTTTAGATCCACAAAGAGTAAGAGAGGATTTCCTGGGGTGGAAGGTGTGTGGCCCACTTGGGTAAAGAATGAAGATGATTATTTTGCAGTGCCTGGGCCTTGTCCCCTCCCTTTCTGCGTGTGCCTCTCTCTGCATCTGCTTTCATGCCAACTAACTTCTCTAGCGACCAGCTTTCTTTACTGTCTCACGGCTCTTCCTTTCCCATCACTGTACCCTGTGGATCTCTCCCAGCTCCCACATCCAGCCCCCAATGGCAGCCTCCTTCTGTGTTTCTCAGTTCATAGCCCTGAGGAGGACCCTGGTCAGTTCAGTTAGCAGATCACAGCCAGACTGCCTAGAGCCACTGGCTAACTGGCAGGGTGGCTAGGAGTGACCAGGACAAGACAATGTCACGTGAAGCCAAATAAGAAGCCAGAGAAGTGGGAAACCTCAGTGGTCTAGAGGGAAGAAGCATGTCAGGCATCATGGCTACCCTGCCCTGAGCCCTAGCTCATGTAGCTGTATCTCCAGGTCCAAGAGGAAACAGGCTCTGTGGAGAGGCTTACTGGCTACCATTATATGCCACTCAAACTTTCTTGTTTCCAGTGGTCATAGTTCATAGACACTTTCACAGGGTGTGTAGGAAAGGTATTGCTCGCAAGTCCATAGAAGAACCACGATCAGAGGAAACAGTAGGTAACAGGGTTAAATGTCTTGGGAAATAGTGGGTGGGGCACTGCCAGGATTAGCCATTGAGGACAAAGAAGAAAGACAAGGCAGTCGGAACAACTAACCTGGGACTGAGAAACACCCCAGACAGCTGCACTCTTTCTGGCACTGGAGACCAACAGCGGCACCTCGCTCTACTTTTCCCAGCCCACGCATAACCTAGATCCGTGTGAGTTCCCACAGCTCAACATTGTCGGTATCCTGTGGCTTATGTATTCTGGTCTGGGAAACTTATCACCACGTATGATCTTAACCCTTGTAGATAAATGCACCTCGGTGTTGAATTCACTGATTTATGTAAGGATTTACAAATCATTAGAAAATCAGCAGATCCCAGAAAGAGGGTTTGGCTTGCTTTCCTGCCTTCTGCTTTGCTGCCAGAGGAAAATGTCACTCAGGTCTAGATCGACTTAAAGTAGTGATCTTAGCCGTGAGCTAATACAGATAATCATGATTTTTAGGGGAGCAGTTAAAGGAATACTGAATGTTGGAGCCAAATTGATCCAAGATTGGAAGCTCTTGTGGGAGGGAAGAGGCAGCCCTTTGCCCCTCCTGCTTCTCTGCAGCTCCCAGGAGAGGTAGTCCTCTGTGTATCACCTCCCTGAGGCCAGCCTTGTGCTGCCCAGGAAAGGATGAGTTGGCTAAGTTTGGGCCAGGAGATCTCAAATTGAAATGTGATCAGAAACATGTGGGAAAGGGGTAAATATTCTAGACCCCTTTGGCAGAATTTGCTTAGTAGGACTGGGACACAGTTCAGTTTTAAAAGCAAGGACCCCAGATGACTTTGGTACAGATGTTTCCATGTTTCACATGTCCTGCTTGAGAAACAGGGCCTCAAATCTGGATCAGAATCTGGTTCTCTGACTCAGATGGTGAGTGTGTGTGTGTGTGTGTGTGTGTGTGTGTGTGTGTGTGTGTGTTCACATGTGTGCATTTGCATGCACATATTTGAGTTCCAAGTTTTAGGTGAGACGTCCAGTTCAAACTCAGCACTCCACATTTGAGTTTGGGGGTGAAGGTCAAATAGAGTAATAGTTCCATTGCCTTTGACTCTGGGCCAGCATTTCCTGGGTAGAGCAGCATCTTCAAACTTTAGAACTACCTGGAAAACTAAAAAATATTGATTCTTACACTTCACTTTCAAGAAATCTCTTTTCCTTGGTCTAGGTATTGTTTCAGGAGTTTTAAAAGTTCCTTGAGAATTGTCAAAATTAAGAACCATACAGTAGGAAAGGGAGTTTTGTTTTTCTGAGCTCTGTCCAAGAAGTCATCTAAATAATAACTGTAGGATTCATGGTAAGTTTCACAATAGAAGAAATATTAAATTTGAATCTGTACATGGCAAAGCAAACAAATATAATGGGAGAGAGAAACTTGACTAGTGTTAACGTGTGACCACAGTCAAGGACAGTGGCAGTGTCGCTCCTCTGGCCTCTTTTGTCCCTTGGCTACAAAGAAAGGCGTGGCACAGCAAAACTCAGAATGCAGCTCCTCAACTCTATACAGGAAGACAATAGTTTTGACTACAAATGCTTTCCCAAAAGAACAAGAAAGGTTTAAACCTTTATTTTGTTTCTCTGTATCTGCCCAGGCACCTAAGTGATTAGATTCATAGTGGAAAGTTGATGCAACATTTCAGAAATGACTAAGGGTTTGATTGCTTATTACTGAAAATAGGTTAATGAGTTTATCAGCAGCAGTGCAACTGAACTATAGCTTTTCGACAAATGGACAACAAAAGGCTGAACTTAGAGGACAGTGACTTTATTAAATCTGTAAAATTCTGATACATTCACCCAAATATTTATGAATTTGTCTAAAATGCTTTTTCAAAACAATATGGTATGTTTGGTTTTGTAAAACTTAAACTATCTTTTGTCAAATGCAGTGTCATTGTATGTATCATATTTGATATGGTATTAGGATATTTTGTGTATATATATATATATATATATATATATATATATTTGTCATAGGACCTATTGGCTATAACTGAGCTACACTGGATCTTTGATGTGAAATTTACAAGGCTGTGTGATGTGTTCAAAATTATGAGTTCTAAAGTGCAGGCCAAGGGCGGGCCAGATAGCTCAGTGGACTAAAGCACCTGCTTAGGCAGAGTGCAGCAGCTGGGGTTCGATCCTGGCATGCCGTGCCAGCCTTGCCCCCAGGGCATGCTGAAATGGCGATTGAGTCTGGGTGTGGTGGCGTGCACCTGTAATCCCAGCACTTGGGAGGCCGAAAACAGATCACTACAAGTCTGATCTACATAGTGAGACCCTGTAAACCCTGTACCAAAAAAAAAAAAAAAAAATGTGCAGGCCAAGAGCTCTAGGACAATCTATGGACTTTGATTGTTCATATAGCCTCTGAATGTGTGTATTTACTTATTTTAGTACAGATGCTCAAACTCAGGACCTTGTCCTTGCCAGGCAGGTGCTTATGGCATTGAGCTACCTTCCCACCCCCTCAATGTTGAATGAATTATTTTATTCTCTTTTTCTAGGAGATGGGTCATAGCTTCTTTCAGATTCACTGAGTTTGTAAATAAAATTATGTTGAGACCTCTGCATGCTTAGAGAATCTGTCACTGTACACCCTTTTATCACCATTTGCTATTGAGAAAGAGATATAGAAAAAGGACAAATACAACCACAGTGCTCCTCAGTGGTGCTGCTTTCTGGGTCGGCATCACTGATGCTTGTGTGATTCACTGATTAACATTATACATGGCCTGGAGTTGATGTGATTTTTTTTATTTATTTTATTTTATTTTCTTTCTTTTTTTTGCAGAACTGGGGATTGAACTCAGGCCCTTGCGCTTGCTAGGCAAGTACTTATTCTACTGAGCCATCTCCTCAACTCCTTTTTATTTATTTTCTTAGATGGTTTCACTACACAGTTCAGGCTGGCCTTGAACTTACTTTGTAGCCCAGTCTGGCTTTGAACTTTCACTGATCCTCCTGCCTCACCCTTGTAGTGCTGGGATTATAGGTGTGCGCTCTTACCCCTGGCCTCTGGTTTACTATTAAGTGAGCATAAGGGAAACAGAAATAATCCTGATTTTTGTTTCTTTTACTGGAGCTTCCACGTCACTCTAGGAAGATTAGGCAGTTTTGCTTACCTGGAAAAAACTGACAGTGACCAAGTGTACAGAACTGGGATAGTTTTTAACTATAAGGCCTAAGGTAAGCTTGATGTCGCTCCATTCAATCCCTGTGCCTGCACCTAACTAGATGGCATCCTTTTGATGTGGCCGCTGCTGAAAGTGACCAAACTAAAGGAACCCAACAGAGGAAAGTATGACTTTGAAAAGGGTAATGTAAAGAATAATCATCTTATGAAAATCTATTTTAATAGAAAGTTTCCTTTAAAATTTATTCAACAAATTTAAGTCTAATTTTTTTTTTTTTAATGTGTTTAGTACAGGATCTACAGGGTCTACAGGGTCTCACCACACAGACCAGACTCATAGTGATCCTCTTGTTTTCAGCCTCCCAAGCGCTGGGATTACAGGCGCGGTACGCGCCACCACGCTGTCTCAATTGTCGTCTCAGCGCGCCATGGGGGCGGGGCTGGCACAGTACGTCAGGGGTAGAACCCGGGTTCCTCCGTCTGCGTAAGCAGGCACTTTAGTCGGTCTAAATCCTTTTCATGAACGTTAAGAGATTTTTTTTTTTCCATTAAGAGATTAAAGTTCTCTCCTGATGATCTTTAGCCACATTGTGGGGACAAATGTGATTTTTGTTAAAATAATATTTTAGAATAAACTTTATCTAATATTATATACTAATATCTTTTTAAGATACTAGTATAGGGTCATTACATAGTTAAATTTTCTCCTGGTCTGAAAAATGTTTTGTACATGATTTTTCATTGTTAAGGCTAATTTCAAAATATCTTATCAGCATATAATAATTTCTATGAGGATTTAAGGAGTGGCAATAATCTTTGTTCATATTTAGATATGAGGTAAAAGTACTCTGTAAGCTTTAATTATGATTCAACTTTTAGGAAAATTAGTTGGTATTTGCATAAACAAGAAAAAAACAAAACTTTCTTCACTACATTGATCTGCATACCCATCCCTTGTAACTTTTATTCTCCCAAGACAGGGTCTCACTCTATCATTAAATTGATGAGAATGAGCTCAAACTTGTGATCCTCCTACCTGAGCCTTCCCAGAGTTCTGGGATTATAGGCATGTGCCACCACACTCAGCTGAAACTCTTTATAACTGAGAAAATGATTTTCTTTTATTTAAGTCACTGGGCTAAACTCAGAGTAATCCCATTCATGTTGTAGATATGGAAACACCTATGAGCACTGAAAATTGAGGTTAATATTGTTCTTAAATTTGATTTTGGGGCTGGTGAGATGGCTCAGTGGTCTAAAGTACCTACTTAGAACAAGCTTAGCAAAGCACAGGGACTGCGGTTCAATCCCCCAGCACCACATGCCAGCCAGCCCCGCCTGCAGGTGGGCTAAGCTGGCCACACACACACACACACACACACACACACACACACACACACAAATTTGATTTTGGTTTTCTAATCAATTGACTGACGCTTAGCAATGGATCGCACAGCTGTGGCAATGTCCTGTCCCTCCTTTTAAAGATTTCAAGGATTTGAAGCTTAATAACAATATTTATTAGAGCTATTGGTTTCTTACTTTCTTGAGCAACAGCAGTTATAGACTCCTCCTCTAATCTCTGTAAAATCAGTCAAAAGCAAGCAATTTGTTATATGCCAGTGCTTTTCCAAAATGTGTTCATCTTTAAAATGTGATTAATTTTGTCCATTCTAGATGTATGTCTTCAATGGCAGAAATAAAAGTAAATTAATTCGAGTTATCTATTTGCAAATTAAAAATGAACATGATTAACTGCCAGACTCACAAAAACTGGACATTAATTCTAGCTGAAGAGTAAGAGTGAGATTAATATTCTAGGTACTATTTATTCCCATTTACGGAAGAATGTGTTTTAAAAACATTATGGCAATAGAATTTTAATCCAAAGTTAATTTATCTAAGACTGTTGTACTACTGCCATTTGAGATCTTTGATAGTGAATTATCCTTAGATTATACCTCAGTATAAAACTATCATTTAGCTTTCAGAAATTAGAACAAGACTCTGACCCTTGTATATATTTTTCAACAGCCTTATCGTTTATTTAATCCACGTACTTAGAAATTGTTACGGTGCTGCTGCTTGTAGTCCTGGAGGATGGGGTCTTATGGGGGAGGTGCTACACTGGCCCGTCCTTAGAAACAACATTTAGAATCTAGCAAGGTGCAGGCCAGCTAGGCTTTCAAGTGGAGCCAGCCCTGGAAACTGTTTCCAGGCAGTCTTGCTTTCATCCTGAGATGGATTGGCTGAGTATGTGATGGGAAAACGGATGGAGTGGGCGTGGGCTTCGGTAAGAGTCCTGCAACTCTCTCCCTCTGAGCTGGCTGCGCGGCCAGGGGTGGCTCCAGGTCAGGTGCCTCCGAGGACCTCCTTCAACGAGCCTCCTAAGGTTAGAGTCCCGGGGCCCCTGGGACCTGGGCTTGTTAGTGATAGCTGCACAGGGCGGTGAGGCTCAGCTGGTCATCGCTGGGCGAGGAAGGGTCAGGGTCACTGTAGATCTGGGTCAGGGCCAAGCTCAGAATTTCTTTCTTTTCTTTGTAAAATCGCAGTTCTTGGCCTGCTTTTCTGGCTTCTTCCAGCTGCCTCAGGGCCATTCGGAGCTCCTGGGAGAGGATTCCCGGTGATTCCCGCTCCTTCATGATCCAGTCTAGGGCCATGTGGCTGCGCATCCTTTCATCTAGGGAATACTGGGAGTAGTAGGAGATGACTTCCTGGGAGCCAACAAACAAGAGTTGAGAGTCAGAAACGGGCACCAAAGGCAGCTGGGCACGTGGCCTTCCACGCCTCCTCTCGCGCCCACACGACCAAACCTCTGAAGCTCACAAACTCTAACCAAATCCCACTAACCCACTGTCTTAATGGAAAGGATGGGCAAGCAAGTCACCCCAGGTAGAGTGAAAACATACCACTGATCATAACTGAGTGCACAAAGACACAGCTGGGTATCTCCGGAACACACAAGCCTCTTTTTGTATATATATGTGTGTGTTTTAGGGAAGGGTCTACAGGGTGTTCAGAGTCTCACTACTAGATTGGATTTGTAGCGATTCTCCTGTTTACAGCCTCCCACATGCCGGGATTACAGGTGTGCGCCACTGTGCCCAGTCTCAATTACCGTCTCAGCATGCCCCGGGGACAGGGCCAGCAGGGCAGACCCGGGGATTGAACCCCTGGCCTCTGCGCCTGCTTGCAGGTGCTTTAATCTGCTGAGCTATTTGGCCAGCCCTGAAAATATATATTCTTTTTTTTTTTTTAATTTTTATTTATTTATTTATTTGTGTGTGTGTGTGTGTGTGTGTGTGTGTGTATGTGTGTGTGGCCAGCTCAGCCCACCAGGGGGCGGGGCTGGCTGGCATGTGGTGCTGGGGGATTGAACCATGGTCCTTGTGCTTTGTTTAGCTTAGCTTGTTCTAAGTAGGTGCTTTAGACCACTGAGCCATCTCACCAGCCCCAAAAATATATATTCTTAAAATAAATATCTCATTTGTTCGTAGAACTCTTCCACCTAGCATTCTTTCTTTTGACAGGGAAATAAGCTAGCAAAGGGATTTGAGCAAAATGGGTGTGGTCATGCCTATTGTAGAAAGTGGGAAATCCATAGTCAGAACAAGACTCAGAAACCAGGAGCGCCGACGTCCTCGCTGCTGTGCTGTTAGAATCAGGGAGACAATAGTCCAAATGGCTTATGCTAACTAGAGAAACAACTTCAAAAAGTATTATGGAATGTGGATGTTATCATTATTGGTATCGTAATGACATCTTCATGATACATTATCTCTTACTTTTGCCAAAAATGAAAAATTAAACACAACTTTTATTTTTCTAAAAAATATTATCAATATATCATACTGTCAAGTATAGGTTTGATCATGTGGAGTGGATGCATTGCTTATTTTTATTTTTAAGAACATGTGGTATTTATTTATGACCTTAACAAATTAAAACCAATCACGGAAAAGTGTTTATAACCAACCCAGCATATTTCAAAAGCCTTTTGTAAAATCAAAGAAAATAAAAAAATAGCCAAAGCCATTGTCAGCTACTCATTTCTTTTCCATCTTTGACATTTTGAAAGCCAGACTTTCTAAGCAAAGAACAACTTAAAAACTCCTGGGGCCGCAACGTATGGAAAACTCCTACATATGCCTTTATCTTGCCGGCTAATAGAGGCTTTGTTCCTCATACGAATTCCTGTTAGGACATTCTCAAAAATAAACTACCATCTTTCAAATTGTTGGGCATAGAAAAGACAAATCTCAGAAGACAGCGGGAGAAAACATTAAGTATACAGGGAGACTCTTATACATGTCATTAAACAGTAGGGAAGTGTGTTCCCCATAAGCAAGGTAGAAATAGTGAAACCTGGTCTCTTAAAAATAAGAAAAACTTCTAAATCAAAAAACTGAGGTGATTGAAGCCCACCTTGTCCAACTTCAAATCATTTCTGTCAGCCACCAGGGACTTTCGGTGCAGTGGGAACCATCGCTCTGCCGCAACCACACAGCCCACCTTCGGGGCGCAGCTTTTGCACGCTGCGCTGTCAGCTTTCTTCCTGACCGCGGTAATGAGGGCTCCACTCTGCACGCAGCGCAGGCACGTGGGTGAGTCCTGAGTACGCACACTCGGCGGGCCTGACTCACCTGCCTGCCGTGCCGCACCTGGCTCTTCCTTTGCCCTCTGCTCCAGAGGAAGCCAGGGAAATGGCCAAACAGAGGGAATCCCTGAGGAGGAGGGTGATGACCCATCTGAGCGCTACAGCACACAACCGATCCGGGTCGGAGGATCTTACCTGTCGAGAACACTTTGTTTCACGAAGAGCCTTTAGGCTTCCATTCCAGTGCAGTAGTTGGAAAATGGTCATCAGCTCCTGGAAAGCCCAAACACCTGTCACTGTCACGTGTTTTGACACAGAAATGTTTATGTCAGTGAGAGCTTCAATGGGGCATAGCTCCAAGTCCCAAATATACCAGGCGAACAGAGTGTAGAATGGTATCAGAACTCATTGGGATATTTTTCAAAGCCTCCCTGAAAATGTGTCTCCCACTTCCTTGCCTGATCTGTATTTGCATAATGGAGTGAAGAAAGACTTCACAAGTACATGGTACTGCATAATTTGTGCTACTGTTTCATTTAGAAAGTATAGAAGGAGGGCTGGCCAAATAGCTCAGCGGATTAAAGCGCCTGCAAACAGGCACAGGGCCTGCCCTGCCAGCCCCGTCTCCAGGGCACGCTGAGAGGGCAATTGAGACTGGGCGTGGTGGCACTCGCTGTAATCCTAGCTCTTGAGAGGCTGTAAACAGGCAAATCACTATGAGTCTGACCTAGTAGTGAGACCCTGACACCCTGTAGACCCTTCCCTAAAATACAAAAAAAAAAGTATAGAAGGCCCTTATATACATATTTGTTTGTAAATGTCCAGAAGAGTTCTGTAATAGGGGACAGGAATGGAGCTGAGGTGTGCTCCAAAGATCTTAAATTAGGGCTGGGGAGATAGCTCAGTAGCATAAGGACCTGCCTTGCAGGTGCAAGGTCCTGAGTTTGATACCTGGTACCACAAAAAAAAAAAAAAAAAAAAAAAAAAAAAAAAAAAAAAAAAAAAAAAAAAAAAAAAAAAAGAAATAAAAATGAAAGTGTAGCTAAGCTCTTGAGTTAAATCCAATCATTCCTAGCACCAAAAGCAAAATCACCCAAACAAACAAAAAACAACAAAACTAAAAACAAACAAAAAATAAATAACATTTGTTCCTTCTGGGGCTATAGAAAGTATGTGTGGAAGACAGAAGTAGGAGAAATTCCTTCAGCTGTTTTAGCTTTGTATTGTCCTCACAGGGCCATAGATCAAAGACAGGTTCTCTCCCTGCCAGAGAAGAGCAAGCGCTCTGTCACTGGCTATGCCTCCTGCTCCCTCTAATGATCTTTTAGCACCTTTTCTGCCTATCAATTAAACCCCAAACTCATTGGAACACTCATTTTACTTTATGGAATGAAGTCTTCCCCCAATTCTACAAATAAAAGCCAAGTCATTCTCTAAATTTATTATAACTTTATCTTTGACCATAAAGAACATACAATGGACAAACTACAGAAACCCTGAATGCATAAATCCAGTCAGGAAGAATGTCTTCATAGGAGAACCTGGACTGTAACAACATGTAACTCAGTTGTGCTCCAAACTTTCTGATCAAGAAGATTACGGAGCCACAGAGGAATGTGTTCAAGGATTTAAAGTGAGCCTGGGGAGAGTCACATGGAGAGAAAAAACATTTTCTCAAGCTTTCACAAAGAGCAAACTGGTCAAGCAATGGCCGTGACTCATCCTCAGGTCAGACACTGACAAAAGAATGTACAAAAGGTGGTACAGGGCTACAGGATAAATCCTGAGAGTACTTGGCTAAACTTATCAGATACAAAAGTTACATTTCTTGTTATATAGGTCTTGCTATATCTTGGTCTTAATCATCCATTAGAAAAGTATAAAAATGAGGTATGTAAAGTAAATCCATATTAATACAATGAGCTGTAAAAGGCTCAAGTCAATAACTTCTGAGGATAACCGACTAATATTATAGACTGCTAGACAGTGTTAGATTGTTTAGTTGAATTGAAACACCTATAGTATTTAGATGCCAGTAGAATATTCACCTCTGACAGGACAAATAAATAAATAAATAACAATTTAAAAAAAAGAAAAAAAATGGAAAGAGAAGCAGTCAATGCTCTAATTAGCTTCGTCTCTTTTTTTTTTTTTTCAATTGTTTGTACTTTTGCTTTTCTTAATTTCTTATACATTGCTCTAGTTTTTTCTTCTTCCAATGTCTAGTAATATGAATAGCTGGTTGTAAGACAATACCATGTATTACAACAAATACTGTGAAATTCAGATTACTTCGTTAAGTAAAATTCTGTATTGAGTTGTCAAAAAAAATAAATAAATTTTTTAAAAAAGAAGAATGTCTTCAAATGCGGAGAATGAGCTTATACTGCCATTAAAAAATATTGCTGCTTTCCACATCCTATGCATTAAGCACAGCCGCAACCCTATGGGCTCAGTTTTTTCCTTTCCTGCCCAAGGTCAAGGGTAGGCCAAGGAATAGCAACTTGGCATAGAATTTTATTTTCCTAATGTAGTTAGTACTAGAAATGTTCCACTGAATTTACCTGAGTTTCATATGTAAAGGGATTGTCTTAACATTCAAAAAATTTTTAATTAGTACTTACATGCAGTACACAATGATAGCATTCACCAGGGAGATTTGTGCATGGACATAACACATCTTCATTTATTTTATGTCCCTCCATCTCCCCTCCACCTCCTGGTCTCCCTCCCATGTGCTAAGGATCTACCTCCCTCTTTCCTATCTTTCCTATTTTTTGTCTTTGCTTTTGTCAGAAAATATCTACTAAGGATTAATAGTGTAAACCACGGCCACATACTTGTTGGAAAATATTTCAGTATAATTCAGGAACTTCCTGTTAGTGAAAATAATTATGAAAATTTAACATTTAGGTAGTGTCCTACTGTCTATCCCCAAAGCTGACTTTTATTAACTATCTTGATCTCTGCTAGTCCAGGAAGAAGCTTTCTTTAGGAAAATTGGGAAATACACAGTCTTAGATTAAAGGCTTCTTGAATTTATCTGGTCAAGTGAAAAGCTGTAAGGTCCTCACAGGAGCAAGCAGCATCGCCTTCATGTCTAAAACTGCCGCACAATCAAGGACTTTTCTTCATCTCCACCTGAAACCAAGTTCAGCATTTTGTCTATGTTCCACTGTCCAGTAAGCACTCCAGGAGCCCAAAGAGCTCTCAGTAAAATCACGTGTTTCCATTAATTAAAATATAACAAGGATTTCAGCTGAGAGGCTCCTTTCATCTTAAACAGAGACCCCAGCATCTGCCAAGGTGCTTGGGTCTGATGCCCAGGGAAGCCACCTCCTTATAACCCCACCTCTCCCTGACCCTGGCCAGGGTCACTTTGTCAAACACAGCACTAATATGGAAAAGTGGAAAATCTTTGTTCCTGGAACTGAACCTTGCCTCCCTGAGCTCGTACCACTGTGCCTCACAGTCTTTCCATCGAAGCAGCCCATTGGCTCAGGAGGGCAAGTTCCCCACCACGTGCCCCAAACCTATGCGGTGAACAGTCAGCACCAGCCCAAGAGATAGCATGTAATAGGAGAGCTGATACCTCAGATAAGAAATTTCTTTGGGTTTCATGTTTTGTAAGAATGCTGTGTCTCTTTTGCATGGGCTACCTTTTTTTTTTTTTTAAGATACATACCCCATTTCCTCCAAAATCTTCAAGGAAAATTTATTTGCCTGTGTGCTTTGTGTTCCTAGAGATTGATCCAGAGCCTCGTGCATACTGGGCAAACCCTCTAGTATGAAGCAGCTCCTCCAGGCCTTATGTGAAGCTGCCAACTGCATTTAGAACTTGGCTGCCTCTGCCCTTCCTTGCACTGTCCAAGCATCTTTGTGGCCTTTGTGAGTCAGCACAGTTCTTAATTCCATCCTTCAACAGTTGTTGCCTTAAAAATGTACTGTTACTTCTTCAAGATCTTCCTGGCTTATTCTTTTTCTACTCCCTACATCTGGTACTGGGGATTGAACCCAGGGCCTTTGCCCTGAGCTACATGCCTAGGCCTGTGTATCTATTACGTTGACACAGAGTTGCAATAAGTCACTAAATTGCCCAGGCTGGATTTGAACTTGGCAGTCTCCTTCTCCACCGTCCACAGAGCCAGGTGTGCAGGCACTGTGCCTACTGTAGGCTGACGCCACCAGCTGCCTCCTCCAGGTGAACTGCTGCCATTTCCCTCCAATCCCTGAAGACTTTTGGGTCGGCAGTTACACTGGGAACAGAACCAAGACCTTTCTCAAGCCCTTGACAGCCTTTATGTCTCACGGAATCCTCCCAAGGGACTTCATTGTTGCCTCTAGGACGATGGCCATCGCCTCCCCACCTCTGATTGTCTAAATCCCTGTCCCGCCATGATGCAGCTTATCTTGTGCAGCCTCATGGCTGCCTCTCCCTCAGAGTGACTCTGGTTCCTAAAATTCTCTAGGAAACACACCCTCCTTCCCACCCTCTTTTTTTTTCTGTTTTGGTTGTTGTCCCATTCGGGGAGACATCAAAACATGTTATACTGAAGCAGAAATCCTGTCCTAACTGCAGCCATTCTGTTCTCCGCCACCTACCTTAACTAAATCTATGATTTGTCATCAAATTAAAACTTCTATAAATGTGCTGGAAACAACCTTGCTTCATATAATTATGTTCGCCACAAGATACTCATTGTACTATGACCTTCAGCTAAAGCTTATCTTGTTCTTGTAACTTCTGCTTGCCATCCTATAAATAAGACGAGCTGTCTGTAGTCAGTGCCTCAGACTTTGGAGATTACCGCCCTGCAGTCTACTATGTCAATAAAATCTTTTGTCTCCTGAGCTTTTGACTCAGTAACAGTAATATCATCGCATAAACTGCGTTTCCATATTTTCACGTTCTTTCACAAACTTCCAGTCCAATTTCTTTATTTAGCTTCACAAGACTAAGTCACTGTCTTGTAATTGTCCTGAAGCTGTCTGAGCTTGAGTTCAGCCCGAAGTCCTGTGCCATTTCAGACTGAGGCAGAGAGGGCCCTGGACATCTGTGAGGCATTGCCTCCTAATTTTGCCATCTGCCTGCTGCCTAGATTCCCCCCACCTTCTTCCTGGAGAACCTGCCACTCTGGAGGGGTCCACATGTCTGTCCCCAAGGGTGGGCCTGCTCTGTGGTGAGGTCTGTGTAGTGAGTGAACCTGGTAGCCCGGCGTGTGCTGGGCAGAGAGCACAGTGTGCAGGCAGCCTGCAAATGTGGGGTGGGGAGGCAGGTGCATGCAAGCTTTTATGTGAAAGGTTGATGTTTTGTTGATCAGGAATGCTTCACATTAATTTTGAGCCATGAGTCTGTTGCATTATAATATTTTCTAGCTTGACCACTAAGTTGTTCATTTCCCGTTCAATTTTGCTCCAGAAAAAAGCGAGCCCTCTCTGGGCTTCGGCTGTAGTCTGGGCCTTTCTGTGAGGTCGGTCTCAGGCATGACTCTGCTTCAGGACCCTGAGTCCAGGCCCTTACCTCGGTGTCGTGGGCGGGAGGGTCCGAAGAAGACACTGTGCTCCAGGAGTGTGAGGCCTGTGAGTCACTCTAAGTGTGGTTTCCTACTTTACACTATTGAGGTTCGTATTAGTCCCCACACCAGTACTGGAAATTGAACCCAAAGCTTTGACCATACGTGATGTTCCTACTCCAGCTCTTACCTATTTTTTTAGTTTCATTTTTGTGGTTGTTTTGTTTTATGAGACAGGATTATTATCATCATTATTATTATTATTTTGCTAAACCATTAATTGTCCAGGGTGGGCTCAAACCAGAACCCCTCTGCTTCTCAGAGACGGGGGATTGTAGGCATGTGCACCACCACCACGGTCAGCTCTACATTTTTATTTTACATCAAGCACCACAAAATATAGAGCTGTTTTGCTGTCTGATCCGCAAAGAAAATTTAAAATTGAATAGAAAATAAAACTTCATTTGCAGCCCTCATTCCACAGGTTTCCTGGGCTGTTCCGTCATTCATTCATTTAAACTGGCAACAGCCGGGCTCTGTCCTCAGGGCGCTGCCTGAGTGGCCTTCCTGGAAACGCAGGGTTTGGCTTTGCAGCTACTTCACAGGGGAGAAAAAGCTCGCTGCTTCTCTCTGGGACTCTCTGGGAGACTGGCTTGGTTCTGTGCTTCATCAGAAATAAGAAAAACAAACACTGTAAATGGAGAACTTGAAAAACAGGTGGGCACCATCTCCCCACCCAAGAGGATGGATCTAAGAGGAAATCTGTTTATGGGATGAGGTTTTAAAAGGTGACCTGGAGAATTTAGCAAAGATGTAAATAAACAACTCCTCCTTGGATTGCATTAGGCTTCAGAATAAATATATTATCCGGCTTCAGTCAAAGCCTGGGTAGAATCTGACCTTGACGAGACCCAGCGCCTGTCCCGCTCCCGTCCCTCCCCCAAGCAGCAGGCAGTTATCTGTACAGAGAGAGACTACCTCACAGCAGCAGCTGGGCTTCCCGCCCACGACGCCGCCGAGGTAAGCAGAGGCCTATCGCGTTTCCACCCGGCAGGACCCCTCCCGAGCACGCCTGAGGGCCATCAGGAGACACCACCCTGCTTTTCCTCTGCGTAGTTATCCAGTTATCCATCCATGGACACACACTGGGCCACCACCCACCCAGCCTACGGAGCAGCTGTGCCGGTGCTTGTGCAGCTCGGTCTGGGGTTGGCTTCTCAGGAGGTGCAGACACAAACTTATGCATTTAGCCCAGGCCACCCAGGAGTGTCCTGTGCAGGACCCTGCGACAGGAGAGGGAGAAGCCAGGCTCCCGCAACCTCCTGTTGAGTCTGGGGTCTCTGCTGTCCTGCAGGTCAGGGGCTTGGATTTTCCTTCCTTGGTCCCCATCTGGAACTCCACGTAGCTTTATGAGAATTTAGGAGGCATTTCTACAGTATGATTCAAATTATTATTTCACATACATAAATTCTTTCCCACAGAGACCATATAGAACACACACAGCCCAAAGCAATGACTCAGACGAGTTTGAGTGGAGCCTTTCATAGTTCTTGGAAGGAATTTTAATAACTTTATAATTAATTATTATTAATTATCTCACCTTATTCATCTTGGCATACTAACTCAATCACATTCAAAAATCAGTCTTTTCTGAAAGTAGCTACTAAGTCCCATACAAGCAACTATGTAGTGGGGCGGGCATTGTTCATTCTATAATAAAAGAAGAGCAATATTCTTTTGATTACATGTAAAGGGAAGAATTAAGATAAATGACTTTCTTCCTGGCAAGAAGCATGGTGCTCTCTGCTTCCTAAAAGTCCCATGACCTAGTCTTATAAATGAGCATTATCATTTTTGTTTTATAGATCTGAAAACCATCTCAGCGTGGCTGAGCTCACAGGTGGTGAGGGAGGGAGGGACAGGGCTCACACAGTATGATTTTGAAACAGTATTTCTTGGTTTTGGTGCCATTTTCCTCCTCAGAAATACATAAAACAATGACTGTCTTCTTTCATGGAGCATTTCCTAGGTGGCGGGCTCCGCATATGAGAGCTTTCGATGATGCAAGTAGCCCGCCGTGGCGTGGGTACCATAGGTTCTCTAGCACTGGGCTATGTTCTTCCCATAGTGTCCCGTGAATTCTCCCCCTGGCCCTGGGAGCTACTATTATTATTTTTTCTGATTTAGACGCAAACAAGGAAACACATTTAAAGGTCAGGAATAGAGTCTAAAACCAGTCAGTCCACTCCAGAGCTTGGGCCAGAACCACTGAGCTACACATGGCCTTTTCCACTGCAGAGAGCAGGCCTTAAGGGTTGGATCACCTCATGAACCAAGACAGGCCTCTTCAGAGGTCAGAGAGACCATCCCCACCTAAAGAGAAAATTAGATAATCGAGATGCAGAGTGGAAAAAGCCCTTGCAGTCATATGGGGAATGCAGAAAGAGCAATAACACTTTTTTTTTTTTTTTTTGAAAAATGAGCAGAAAGGACACGTCCATGCATTTTTGGAATGTTTCTACCACTAGTCAGGAAAAGATTTGAAATGCACGGATGAAGGCATCTGAAAGCTGATGGCTTCAGCTCTCAACTGTAACACCATGGTAAATTATACCATGATGAATGTCCTTGTTCATGAAATTTTATATCTCTGGGTTTTTCTTGGATTTAGCTGTAATCTCTAGTTACTTCTTGGAGTCTGAATGAGAAAATACAATCACTGGGGGTAAAGACTTGGGTTATCATATTACCTATTGATTTCTACCCACATGTTTGTGGAGGTTCATCTGCATTCAACTTTAGTTTTTTGAGAGCGATATATATTTCCTGCCCAGTGACTACCACGTTTCCATCTGCTCAAACTAATACAGGATCAGGGGCAGCTGCACCAGATCAGCCATCAGAATGCCCAGGACTGAACGCTGGCTCTGCCATTTGCTAAGCTGTGACCAACCTGGGGCAATAATAACAGTGTACCTTGAGATAGCATAATTCTCTCATGTGTTTTGTATGGCGTTTTGCCTATTCAACTGGTTGTTCAGTATAAATGATAATTGACTTTATAAGGACTTATAAAGTAATGAATATGATGTTGGAAAAAATCACTAACATGGGGATTTCTCATGAAAAATCTAACATGAAAGTTAGTGAAATTTCTCATGTGAGTAAAAGCTAACTCATGGGATTGTAAAAAATTATGATAAAACTTGTTAAATGCATGTTAAGCATCATACCAAAGAAAGTGCCTAATAGGCACCATTGATTATTATTTCCATTATTTATACAATTATTGATTTTGCAAATACAGCTAAACCTCCACTTGCCCATGGCATATTCTCTGATAAATGCATTGTAAGTTGGAAATATCATTAAGTTAGAAATGCATGCAATACACCTAACTGCTGTAATATCATAGTGCAGGCTGACCTACCTGAAACACATTCACACACTTAGTTGGCCTGCAGTCAGACAACATCACCCAACACAAAACTTATTTTATAATAAAGTGTTACAATACCCTTCTCTGACAAAACTAAACAAAAAGGGGGATACAAATGAATGATCATTTTGTATATGTATATTCAAAATAGTTAGGATGGATATACAGCTACATTCTCTTAATTCAGTGTATAGAGGGATTTGTTCTAATAGTGTTTGTGGACAGGATATCATGTCTGTATGTTGTACAATGAATGACCACTAAGATAACAATATGCAATGTATTAATTATTGAAACTGTCCTACTAATCACTTTTGAAACTCTCTCATTGCTATTTCTTTCTCAATAAAATTATTTAAAAAAGATAAAATGTTGTATACCTCACACGACAGAACTGAAGTAGAAAACTAGAATGGTTAGATAGGTGTGCTTTCTTGCCATCATAAATTGAAAAGTCCTAATTCTGGGGCCATCTTTGATGGTTAATGTGGAGGTAATGTAGCTTCTCAGCTGTTACCACTCAGCAGTATGAAAGGGTTGTAGGTTGCTTTTCTTCTTTGTTTGATGATAGGAGGAAGCAAATGTTGTTTAGTGGAAATATCAGAACTAAAGAAATGTTGTTCATTGAATACTGGAGGAACCTCCATCTGTAACTTTCAAGAATCAAGAACCAGGGGATCATGACTATTTGATTGGGCTTAAGGGGCAACTTTGTACTGAAATGCTGAAGTGTTTTGGCATCGTAAGACTGTGGTGCTTCTTACCTGTTTCTTAGACTTAAATATTTCTCTCCATAATAGCAAAGACTGTGCTCTGTTTGGTTGCTTTTTTTTTTCCCATAATTTTGTTTGGTTGCTTTTATTTTATTGTATTATGATTTATTTACTTTTAGGTACCAAGGATTTAACCAAGGGCCCCCCCCTTTTTTTTTAAATGTTGAGACAAGGTCTCCCTAAGTCTCTAAGTTTCCCAGGCTGAGCTGCCACTTGTAACCCTCCTGGCTCAACCTCTCAGAATTCTGGGACAACGGGCTTGTGCCAGCACACCCAGCTTTCTTTTATTTTACTGAAATGTGGCTAAACTGTGGTTACTATGCCGGACTCTACGAAGGTTGAATTAAAAAGTTTGTTCTGCAATAGATGTTAGTGATAAGTTGTCCCAGGTTTCTAAGTTGTGTCACCAGACAAACGCATAGCAAGAAGCCAGGTACCTGAAACTCCAGCATGGTCTTGCCCATGTTTGACTCCAACATGTAGTGGTAGGCGCCGATGCTCGTGCTGGGGTCATCCGCATCCTCGAAGGTGCCCTTGGGAAGACGCAGAAGAACTATTACTGATATTTTCATTGGTGATCAAGGATACATGCTGTGGCCACAGCAAGCCTTCCGTTGCTGGCCTAACAATGGTGTTCACCCCACAATCAAGTTTCCAGTTGATTTTGGGTAAAATCTCACCAAATCTCACCATGATTCAGAGTAAAGAGGATCTCAAAATCAATTTGAATCTATCTTTTGATTAGAACATTAATTGAGTTTTTATCTATCAGAATACTTGCTGATAGAATAACTGTTTCCACACAGAAATTCCTGCTTGTGTTATGCAGGGCTTGTGGTGGTGGTGGTGGTGGTATTGGGCTAACAGAAATTTGGAAATATTGGTCATGTTCTAAGTTCAATGATACACAAACAAATTTGTGGACATAGAAAAAAGACTTGCGCGTGGTATGGGCCATTTGTATTTTACTGGCATGATTCTTTTTTTTTTTTTTTTTTTTTTTTTTTTGTGGAACCTGGGATTGAACTCAGGCCCTTGCGCTTGCCAGGGAAGCGCTTTATTCCACTGAGCCATCTCCCCGGCCCCTACTGCCATGATTCTTTTTTTTTTTTTTGTGGAACCGGGGATTGAACTCAGGCCCTTGCACTTGCCAGGCAAGCACTTATTCTACTGAGCTAACTCCCTGGCCCCCTGCCATGATTCTTAATGGGAATTTTTCATAACATGGGTGACATTTGGACTACAGATGCCATTGTGTCTAGATGCCCTTCTAAATCCCCTGCAGCTGTTGAGGGCAGGCTTTTCAGAAGTGGTTGAGTCTAGAGTTTGAGGCTGATTCCCAGTCCGATGTGGGGATTAAGGGTGTGAAAGCTACGTCCACCCTAGGGTGGGCAGCGTGCTTGCAGGGCACCCCTCTCCCTTCCCTTGCTTGCCTTTCCTGTCTTCTGCTCCCAGGAGCTGTCTCTCCTCTGCAGTGCCCCCTGCCAAGCCACCCTGCCTTGGACTTAGCCGATTATAAACAGAAACCTTTACTAATTGTGAGCTAAATAAACTTTTCCTCCCTTAACTTTGGGTATTGGGTATTTTGTCTCAGCAACCAGAGAAAAGTAACTAAGATAGGCGACATAGATTTTGGTGGTACATTTTCTAAACTCTTGGACCACTGTGGTGGATTAACTAATGGTCAATTTGTAATACCCAGCTGAGCAGAATCAGGGTGCTTCTGGGTATGGAAGGTTTGCCTGAGGGTTGTTGCCAACAAAAGAAAAGAACTGGAAGGGAACAGCATGCTGTTGATCTTCCTGGAGTGCTTGTCACTCTGCGTTTCCTGATGTGAATTCAGCTGCTGTCTTTGTTATCAGAGGAGTTTGGGTCTTCACTGTCACTGGGGAGGGTTGCTATGCTCTCCCAGGAGCTCTGGTCTTTGCTTTGAGCATTGATTCCTGGCTCCACTGCAGCTCCCTCAGACTTGTGGCACAGATCCTTCGCCCTGCTAATGCAGACCCTCTAGCCTCTACCATGGCCTTTGGGTCTTCCTTGCGTAGGACATTACCGTGGGCTGGAGGCCTCTGCCTGGACCCATGTGGGACATTGCTGTGGGATCCGGGACTGGGCAGACCTCTTGCACTCCTCTGCATTTGACTTTATGGCTGAATATTATGAAATAATCCTATAAATTATGTATTAAATCTATTCTCTTGCAAACCTTGACTGCAACAACCATTTACTCTTTAGGAGACAAGGGATCTGAGGGGGCTATGATGGGCAGAAATGAAGCTCCTTTTCAGTTCCATTGTGAGGAGCACTGCAGAAGCTAGTGGAAGCTCTGGAATGGCATCTAGGGCTTCTTACTGTCCCATGGCCTTGGATTCCTCGGAAGTTGGGCTGTGGCGACTCCACGAGACTGAACAAACAACCGGCAGCATCAAATAGCAGCAAATTTATAGCTTTTGAATGCAATAACATTAACACACTGCTGCTGAAATATTTATGTTGGCTTTTTAAATATCCCCGAGGAAATCCACCCAGAAGCTTGCAAGCCATACGTACTCTCTTTCCTTAGAAATTTCCATGAAAAAATGATAAATTACATTTACACTGAGGGCCCTTCCCTGCTCCTGAGTAAATTCCACACTTATATAAATCAGGCATCATTTTCCTAACTTCTCTTCATCAAAGGCCCTGGAAATTTACAGAGCCAGAAACTAAAGGCTTCCTTTCATCCGCAGACCAGATACAGAGCAGAGCTCCCTGCCTCCTCCTGCTAGGACAATCGCTTTCCTTCTCAGCCCTTGGAAGTGGTAAGAGCATTTATGAGGAGAGGCTCATGATAGCCAGATGATGGCTTCTTCGTTATCAACAGCTCCTCCAGAAAGGCAGCATTTTCTGGTTTTATTAAAGGAAATAGGGGAGGAGAATCTCAGACAGGATTTGCCCATGCCAAGGGCAGGTCAGAGGCAGCTACTATCCACGGTAGTGCCAAATCTCCCCTTGAGCATGTTCAGGGAAACACCTGCCATGGGTGGGAACCCCAGGTCCCCCATGTGGCTTGTAGTTTGGAGCCATAGAGGATTGGGAGCTTCACATCATTTACTGGACAAATAAGTAATACAGGATTGCTGAAAAAACTTTTATTTAAGTTTCTAACATGGGGCTTTTGCTTTTAAAGTACTCTGTGTTTAATTGTGTCCATCACAGAACTTTTCAAAGCTCTCTGAAAGAAGTAAATTGATGTTAATCATGATTGTTGTAATAGCTCATACAAATCAGAATGAGATAAGAGTTAGTGCTTCCTTAAAAGTATAGACTGTAAGGCTCTTCTCTCCTGGGTAATTGGTACTTTCCCAGTAAGTACCTCAAGTAATTTTTAGGATTAGTTAAGTTAAGGATAAAGGGAGCTAGTTTACCACCACTAGATTAAAGCATCACTCACTTGTTTGCATTCTCGGGCCCTAAAAGAATCAACACTCCTCAAAGGGCAGACATTCAAATAAACAAATCAACGTGGATCGAATTATCTACCTCAATTTAAAGCTTGATTAATTGTGATCCAGGGAAGTCAAGAATATTACTGAAGTGTACAGTCAGGAACCAGTTCCAGTTTTATGATTTCCAATCCAAGTATTCTTTTTTTGCAGAAAACTAATGATTTAATGGGCAAAAATGTAACCCATGTGTTTTTAAATTAAGGATTTACTCCCTGTAGCATCTCTGGGGGCTCAGACGCCTGAGTGTGGGCAGCGTGGCCCGCCCCTCCCTCCCTGTGGTACTTACACTGGTGGAGGCCACTGCCTCCTGAACACTTTCCATAATGAACTCCTTGGTGATCCTGCGTGAGGGGAGCTCGTTGAACAGGGAGTTGATTAGGGCCACTTTGGCTGCATCCCGCCTGGCCTCTGCTCTGCTTAAGCAGCACTTGAGAAGGAAGGAGAAAAGGAGTCGTTAAAGATGCAGCCTTTTGCCATTTCATCCTGCTCCCATGGGTCTCCAGACAGTGCTAGCCATACATTTATTGACAGCACCTATTCTTTCATACCCATTGTTCATCTCCCAGAAGATCATGCAGATTTTCTCTCAGCTGTAGAGACCATGCAGGTGTCTTGTTATTTTTGATTGCTTTTTGTGTTATTTCACAGTCATAGATCAAAGGCTTTGCATAATATAATAATAAAACTAATAAGGGCTACTGCAATTTGCTAGGTTATTTACATTCCTTATCAAGGTCATCCTAAAACACTTATTTCAGAGGAAAAGGAAAAAGAAAACCAAGCAAATGAGAGGTATTGACAGCAGTGATTACTACATTGTAATATATAATGTTATATAATAAAATACAATACAATTTTATTGGAACAATAAAAATGAAGGGCTTGATGTCAGACTCTTAGGGTCCAATTTCAGCTAATATCTTTACAGACTGTAAAATCTTGGCCAGGTTAATCTGTGCCTCAATTTCTTTCTTTGTGAAATGTGAGTTATAAAAGGGTTGAGATTAAAATAAATGAATTAATGGAGACAAAGCACTGAGACTATTTGCACAAAGTACCATCTCCACGAATGTGTCAGTCTTTCTCATTTACACTCCAGGAGAGGACAAGGGCCCTGCTGCCAGTAGCTACTGTTTGTGCTTTTCAGCATATATTCCTCACCTTCATTCTAATAGCAGTTATCTGATTTCCTTAGGATTATCTTTTTTTTTTTTTTTTTGAACCGGGAATTGAACTCAGGCTCTTGCACTTGCCAAGCAAGCGCTTATTCTACTGAGCTATCTCCCCAGCCTGGGATTATCTTTCTGCTTTCCTCATAGTCCATGCAATTTGGTTAGGGCATAGTGCCCTTTCCTTCTCAAAGTTATAGATTGTGGACAGCCTATGATTAATAACTGATCAAATATTCGTTTGGTGTTCCTCAGTACGTTACCACTCTCCACACTCCTAGCTTGTCGTCCCAGTTGGTCACGTGGTCTGTATGACCTAATCTAATTTTCCTGCCCCCTCTCTTTCTTTTTGTAAGAGCTATTTCCATTCTTAAAGTTCTTTTAGGTTTAATATCGTGGGGCCCAGGGAGAAAGAGATGCAGCCTCATGAGAACTTAGATATTCCCAGGGCCCACACATTGTAAGGGTCCATGGTATGATGATTTTTCTCTTATAGGCTACTTTGTAGACTCTAAGATTCCTAGTGGGAACAAGTCGAAAAAAAAGACGCGCAGGGCTGGATTGTGGCCAGTGGACTGGCCAGGCTGCCACTGTGTGGCTCTGACACGGTGAGGCTGGAACCCTGAGCCACCCTAACTTTGGGGCCTACTTTTCTCATCCAAAAATTCTATTGCCTACGTTGCATGATTCTCAGGATTTGCTTGTTAACTAATATGAAGGAAGAGGAAAGGAACAAATAGTACAGTTATTCCACGAGCTCCCCCCTTCAGGAGCTCTAGATGCCCAGAGGGAATCTTCCTGCCATGTGTGCTTTCAACCCTTCTCCAGCTCCTCCTGCCCGCCCTGCATGTATCGTCTCTGCCCTGTTCCAGGAACGCCCCCAGTGTGTGCCCTGGTGTCCCCCAGAGGCCCACGTCTCCTCCCCTTCTCCACAAGCCTCGTTTGAGATCCTTTGATTTCCTCCCCAGTCTCCAAGAAGAGTTGGGACAATGTGTTGTAATGTAATGTAGTTGAATATTGGTCACTTCATCCCAGTAAGGAAGAATTACAAGATTTCTAAAATAGCAAGAATGCCACACTGAAGAGAACAAAAAAACCCAAATCTTCCTGGAGCCTAACAACACAGGATAAAGAAAGGCAGAAGGAGCGACTTTAGGTAATAACACAGCGCTTGTAAACTTTGGGGTGGGGGGGGGTTGAGGCAGGATCTCATGTGTAATCCATGCCAGTTTTGAACTCACTATGTAATGCAGGCTGGCCTCAGACCCTCAATCTTCTGACTCAGCCTCCTGCGTGCTGGGGTGACAGGTATACACCCCCGTGCCTGGCTTTATAGCTTGGTTCTTGAATGTCCACCAGAAGCCCGTATGTTGAGGACTTGGTTCCCAGCCTGTGGCGCTACTAGGGCATTGTGGAACCATGAGGAACTGTGGATTAGTGGGAGCAAGGAAGGGCACGGAGGACGAGCTCCAAAGGACAAGTTGGGGTTTCATATTTCCTTGCCTCCCTGTCTGTCTGTCTGTCTGTCTGTCTGTCTCTCTCTCTCTCTCTCTGCCACTTCCTGCCTGCCATGAGGTAAGTATCTTTGCTCACGCTTTCCACACTCTACTCTGCTTCACCACAGACCTCAAAGTAGCACATCCAACTCAGCATGGACTCAAGACTATGCAACTATGACCATAGTACACTTTTCCTTCCTCTTAAGTATTTAGTTACAACAATAAAGAGCTGACCAAGGGCTGACCAGGTAGCTCAGTGGACTAAAGTGTCTGCTTAAGCAGATACAGGGATTAGGGTTCGATGCCCAGCATGCCATGCCAGCCCTGTCCCCAGGGCACACTGGGAAGTTGATTGAGGTTGTGTGTGGTGGTGCGTGCCTGTAATCCCAGTGCTGGGGAGGCTGAAAACAGGAGAATCACTACAAGTTCGATCTGTGTAGTGAGACCCTGTACTAAAAAATACATTTAAAAAAAAGCCTGACCAACATGACCATAAATGAGTAATAAAGCTGACAAATGCGGGTAGGGAGAGCAGTTTGGGGTTTCTCTCCTCGGTGGTGATTGACAATCAAGAGGGCTTTGGGTGCAGCTTTAGGCAACAAAGCAATTCAAAGTTTGGCCCTCTTGCAAGATTTGGGTGACTGGTACTAAGCCAGAAGAGTCTGGGCAGATTGATTTACTTTGTGCTCTAAGCTTGGGTGAGAATTCACAGGACGTTGAATTCTGAGCTGAAAGCCCTTCACTCAGGGGTGGATGTCACCTCTTCTAGGAAGTTCCCCCTGACCACTCTTATGGACAGCATACAAGGAGCACGTCCACAAGGGCCAGTGCCCACACTACAGTGTCATTGCTTGCTGGTGTTCCATCTGTCCGTTCATTCCTAGGTGGTGAATGCCCTTAATGACAAAGTGAAGGTTTCCTGGCCCTGTAATATTGTTTGTCAGATGGATAACTGAAAGCAGCTAAGGAAACGCAAAAACAAGTCACTAAAGCTCCAGATATAATGTTCAAGACATTATCTTAAAAAGAATGGAATATGTATGTATTTCTTATTCTTTTAAAAGATCCTATTTCGTTATACCTTGTAATGTATGTGTATCCCAGTAGCATAAGAGTAAATGAGGGCCGGGGAGACAGCTCAGTGGCACAAGCACCTGCCTGGTGAGTGCAAGGTTCTGAGTTTGATTCCTGGTACTAAAAAAAAATAAGTAAGTGAATACCTGCATTTGAGAAAGATAACTGGCTATTATGTTTAGACTCTCTGATACGACCATCTTTGCCTATATCAGAGGTGTTCATTACTCTTTGGAAAAATCAGTTCCCGTTGAAAGCAAACAAAGTTTTGCATGTATTACCTGGTATCCGTAACAGCAGCTCATTTTAATAGCAATTTAGCTTTACAAAATCTACAAGAGAACTATTGTGGTTTTAGAATGCAGAGAATTAGAATCAGACGGGGACACACTTAAGAAGCAACTTGCTATCTAAATAATAGCAATTTAAACCATCTTTCAGAACCGGAGAGGCCTAGTAAACACTGCTTAGATAAAAGAAGCTATCTATTTTAAATAAGACCGCTAAGTACTAGATCAAAGACACCACATACATTTACAACCAAAAGGCACAGCTTCAGACATCAAAGTGCAGCCAGGCCAGAGAACAGAAAGGGCCTTTGCCCAGAAAGCAGGGAAAAGAACTACTGAGACTCAACCAGTATCAAGATATTAAAGCAGACACATGTCTTTACTTATTTTCTTGTTTCAGGGTACAGAATATTTCCTTAAAACACAGGAGAAAGTGTACCAATTAATAAGTACATAAAATAAATTCTGAGCCATCAAAGGGCTTTTTTGCTATTGTTCTTTATATTTCTGCAAGACAAGTACATTTTAGAAATCTTTTAAGACCCCTAAGTACCTATATGTGGGTATGAAATGTACACATGGCCGCCAACAAGGCCTAGCTTAATCAGATCCCAGAGGCTGCTGTAAGAGCAGGAAGCTAGAATGAACACAAAACAGTGGGGAGTTACTATAAGAAAATAAAACATGGCAAGCGACAGGACATTTTATTGGTGTCCAAGCCAGTTGTCCAAGACATCATTTGGGAGGGATGGTGAGATAGCATGGTGGACTAAGCACCTGCTTAGGCAAGCGTAGGGCCAGGGTTCAATCCCTGGCATGACATGCTCTGCTGCCTTCACCCCAGGGCCCACTGAGTGGGCCACCGAGTCTGGGTGTGGTGGCATATGCCTGTAATCCCGTGCTGGGGAGGCTGAAAATAGGAAGATCACTATGAGTCTGAGCTGTGTAGTGAGACCCAGCACAAATCACACACGCACGCATGCACACACACACACACGACATCATTTGGGGGAGTGAGTGAAGTGTGATGTCATTTCAAAGCTACTTCCTGCTGAAATTAGGCTTCCCACATTGTATGGTTCAGTCTTACAATTTTTTTTTCCTTTTAACCAGACTCCATCATAAATACAGATCTGTAAACTCTGCCTTACCCACTAACCGTTCTTACTTGCTAATGTAGAAAGACAGCTTCTGTCCTTTGTGCTTTGTGAGAGTGTGGAGCTGGAATATTTAACAGTCAAATTTTTACCAAAGTCAGCTGTGGGTTTTGAGGCACGTGAAGACGCATGCTTCGCAAGTGGCCAGCAGACCGCACTCAGGCATTCGGCTTGGTGCTTAGATGCCTTTCATTCGCTGGCAGATTATAGACATTATAATCATTTCAAAGTCTCCTGACTAATGTAAAATTAAAGCAAAAAGGAAAAAGAAATGAGTGACTGTGGCATTTCTTGGGAAAGTAATTTAAAGGCAATGGTATTTAGCTGGCAAGATATACCCAGTGAGCCCGCCACCTGGTGCTTACATCCTCCTGTGTCCTTCACACACTGCCCCAGGTCTGTTCTGCATGGCCGGTGGAACATGGTGATACTTGCTTATTAAAGACCTCGTGGTTTCCGTCTTGGTCCTGCTTTGCTTTCTCTCTTTGATCACATATTGGAAGGTTGGCTGTCGTGTCAGGAGCAGCCCCATGGAAAGGCACAAGTGATGAAGAACAAGTCTTCTACTCACAGCTTACTGAGAGAGCTTAGAAGCTGATCCTCTAGCCCCACAGTGTAGGAAAGAGAATTTTCCAGCTGTTCCACCGAGGACTAATAGCCAGAATATATAAAAATCTCAAAAAAAATCAGATCCCCCCCCAATTTAAAGACTCAATCCAAAAATGGGTATTTGAAATGAATAGACACTTCTCAGATGAAGAAGTAGAAACAGAAAAAAAATATGAAAAATGTTCAACATCACTGGTTGTTTGAGAGATGCAAGTTAGAACAACACTGAGATGCCACCTTACTTCAGAAAGAATGGCGGTTGTCATGAAATCAACCATTAACAAATGCTGGTGGGGCTGTGGGGAGGAAGAAACCCTTCTCCACTGTTGGTGGGAATATAGGCTGGTGAAAACACTGTGGAAAGCAGTGTGGAGATTTCTAAAACAACCTAAGACTAGGGGTACCATTTGACCCAGCTATTCTCACTCTTGGTGTCTTCCTGAATTAAAAGCATCACACCACAGGGATGGCTGCACGCCCGTGTGTGTAGTAGCCCAGTACACAATAGCTAAATCTTGGAAACAACACAAATGCCCCTCAACCAATGAATGAATAAAAAAGATGTTTTTATCCAATGGGGTGTACTGCTCTGCCAGAAAGCAGGACAAGCTTGAGACATTGCTTGGGAAATGGATGCACCTTCAGGCCATCCTCTTAAGTGAAATAAATCAGACCCATGGGCGTAAACGTCACATGGTTCCCCTGGTGGAAGAAACTGAAAATGTAAATATGGGCCAGAACATATAATAATGGATATTGAGAAATTGGTAGAAAATGATTAATTGAGCAACGTGTGAGGGGAGGGCAAGAAAAGAAAAAGAATAGAAGGAAGGAGAGATGTAAACAAAGCTTTTGTAAATAAGGAGGGAAAGAGGGGCTGAAGGAAGAGGGGGGAGTGGGAAAAAAAGAAGAAACAAAATATACCATCACAAGTACAAATCCCAATAATGAATGTTATCACTGTGTATATCTAAAATGTTCCACAAAACTAAAGCTAATCCTCCAGACTGGATCCAGCCTCCAGAGAACTGTAGCTTCTAAAGAGAGTTGACTACAACCTCCAGGGACCTCAGGTCAGAACCACACAGCTAAGACGCTTCTCCCAGATTCCTGACCCTCACAGTGTGTAAACCAGTACACATTTGTAGGTTTGGGGGTAATTTATCATGCAGCAGTAGATAACTATTGCAAAGTCTGTGCTCACCACATGTTGTTAGGGATTCTCTGGCCACACCCTCAGGGTAGAGCTCAACACCAATAGTCCTCACTGCTGACCCTGTGTGCTTGGCATTGCACTGAGCTCTTCGTGGTTATTATCATGTTTCATTATTACAACAATCCTATGAGGCTGCTCTTGTAGTTCTTCCTACTTGGCATCTGTGGAAATGAAGGTTCAAAGACACTATGCATCTCGAGGTGATGCCATGTCCACAGTGAACAAAACAGGAAGCACCCCCAAGTCTGTCTGCCACGAGAGTCCAGATTTTAATTACTACATGATTTTGCTCTTCATGCAAATGCTAAAGTTTGTAATAGAATTGCTATATAATTTGGCTAAGGGTTCATTTCCCTACATCAGTATAATTCTCTAGACAAAGCTGCAACTCCGATATTTTGTGGGTTATTGAAACGTAAGATTCCAAGAGTGTCTCCTTCTGTGACCATCGAAGACACTTCATGAAGAAGAAAAGGCCAAGGAGGATGTGTGTGCTGTCCCCATAAGCTGTGTTCCTAAGGGACATGTGCTGGTGAGTCTATGAGTATCTTCTCCTTCCTACTGGTTTCTTTTCTATGCTTTCCCAGACTGCAGGGGCAAGGGGAAGGAAAACAGAGAGAGAAAGGCCAACCATGACTATACCAGAGAGGAAGTGTCACCTCCAGGAGGGAGCACTTCCTTCTGGCTGGATAGGAGCTCTTGGGTAGGTATGAAGCCAAGAGTGTTGGGATTCTACTAAATAGGGATACTCAACAATTTTAAGAAGTGTTTAGTAACACTTCAAGAGTAGAAGTCGTTTACATTAAACTGATCCAGGTCTACTGAAAAGCAATCACCCCAAATCCCAGCCTATTTGGGCTTTGTATTTATTTATTATTTATTTATTTATTTTGTATTTTAGGGAAGGGTCTACAGCGTGTTCAGGGTCTCACTACTAGGTTGGACTTATAGTGATCCACCTGTTTATAGCCTCTCATGGGCTGGGGCAACAGGTGTGCGCCACCACCCCCAGTCTCAATTGCCATCTCAGTGCACCCAAGGGGGCAGGCTGGGCACAGCACGCCTGGAGATTGAACTCCTGGCCCTTGCACCTGCTTGCAGAGCTTTAATCCACTGAGCTATTTGGCTGGCCCTTGTATTTTATTTTGGAGTTGAGTTCAAGAAGCCACCAGAAACCTGCAGGGTGCACTAAGAAGATTTCTGCCAAACTAAGGCCAGGAATTTAGAGCAATTGTTCAAAGGCTTTCATGGTCACCATGCACTTGGCTGGGAACTTGTCCAGTCTGTGTTCTCTCGGGATCCATCCCGACCGACTGTATCAGAATCTCTTCAGATGGTTGGTGTGGCATCTTCACTGTGAATAAGCTTTCTAGGGGATTCTGAAATACCTAGGACTACTCTAAGAGGAATGTTTCTTTCTTATTTCTGTGAGGCGGGGCAGAACCAATTTTTTGTGGGGTATGAGGCTTACACAATTTGGGGAGCCTTACTCAAGAAAGACAATATAAAGTTACAAGTGAAAAACAGCTGTGCTGCTTTATCTTCAGGGGAAATCCACCTCTGCTCACATCAAAAGGCTAATTGCTTACTGGAGAAACTTCTGCCTAAGGTTCAAGAAAAGCAACATTCAGATTTTATAAAGTGCTTTCTGAACTTGTTGACTTGTCTGAGGTCTCAATTTTGCTTTTCTGCTCAGTAATTTTTCTTTCCTCCACGATAATTTTCCACAATGCAATGCCAAGATCCAACACAGATTAATTTGTAGGTTGTCACCAAGTAAAACAGTAGCTAGTCCATTTTGCAGGATGACTAAACATCCTTAAGTTAACAGAAATAAAATCATGGTAGTCATAAACATGCAATTTCAATGACTAATGATAAATCAGTTATGTCACCCAGGCATAGTGGCACGTGCCCATAATTCCAGGTACGTGGGAAGCAGGGGAATCATAAGCTCAAGGCAACCTGGGCCACATAGTGAGATCCTATCTCAAAATAAGATTTTAAAAGGACTAAGGATATAGCTCAGTGGTAGTTCTTTTCTTGCCCCAAAAATTTTATTGTTAATTATTTTTAAATACTTTAAGACTATTTCTAGTGATGTTATTGTTTATAGAAACATCTAACCGAACTGATGCAATTTAGACTGAGCAGCAACTTGCCTGGTAGCCCTCATTTAATTAATTTCTCCAATGCTTTGCATTAGAAAACAGGACACATGTGTTCAGTAGTGATTTCTACATCCCAAGAGTCCACTAACCCTGCACCCTAACTACAGTGTTTTCTATAGCAAATATGGAAAGACACCAATAAAAATGACTTTTCTTCATCTTAAAGAAAAGGCTTTCTAGAATCACTCAGACATGTGTTTTAAAGACTAAGAACAAAATATCTTCAGATCCGAAATGTATAAAACCAAAGTAGGTTTACCTTCACCTTGGGCCTAGCAGTAGTAGTCTACAAAAAGCTTATTTTGAAGAACAATATCATGGCAAATGCTGAAGATTCCTACACCTGAACTCAGCACTAAAGATGTCATCCTCTCCAGGGCCAGGGACAGGACAGTGATATTTTGGTGGCATTAGCGCAACAGAACATGGACTCCAAGGAGTCTCCCAAGCTGTGACTTAGCGGTGGTGAAACCAAATAAATTGACTGAGAGGTGAAAATTCATCCCCAAATCCCCTTGGCTGTTCCATGTGTCGTTCAGGTGGTTGGGAACATTGTGCTTTTGTGGCATGTCGTTGGAGTCCCAGCAAGTGGCTTGTAGAGTCTGTGTGCATGGCCTGCCAGCTCTGGTCAGTGTCACCAACACCTTGCTTTCATCTTGACAGCAAGCTCTAGGCAAAACAAAACAAAACAAAAAAAAAAAAAAAATGCTCCAAGCCAGGCCTGCTGCTCTCAAGACCTTGACGGCCTGGTCAAAGCACGAACATTTGCATGTGTTCCAATTTATCTAATTATGGATATATTAGCATTTCCCCCCTTGCAGATGGTGATGTGAAAAAGGGCAACCGTTGAAACTCAGTCACCCACATTAATATTGTGTCTCTCTGTAGGTCAGCTTGGCGGCAAATACGTTAGCAACAATTTAGAGCTCTGTGTGTGCAGGGAGCGGGGTCTTTGCTAGGTGTGGGGGAGGGGAGCAGTCTGGGAGTCCAATTTTCAGAGAAAACTCACCAGTTCCTGTCAACTGAAAGAAACGTTTCAGGCACATGGTGGGTCAGAATGTTATTTTTATAATATAAACCACCTGGCCTCCTCCTCGCTTACCTCTGCTGCAAACGCTGTTCTGTGCACATACCTAGACTAAAGTTCCTGGTAACTATTACAAACACACGTTGTACTGTGCTCCTTGAGGCTTTTTCCTTTTCCTTTTTTTTTTTTTTTTTTTCTTTTAATTCTTTTTCCTTTTCCAAGTTAAGGTGAAGACAAGATGAATTGATCAGAGCTCAAGATTTTGGTTTATTTTTATAGTAGCTTTGATGTAAAAGGATTCCATGAGAAGGATGGGAGGGGGCTACGGAGATCTGGAATCAGGCTTTGTTTCCTTCTCAGCAATTTAGTGAGAAAGTGAGCTCCTACATAAACTCCAAACAGGCTGGGAGCGTCCTGTGGAGATAGCGCGGAGTCTTTCTTTTGACCGTGGGGACTTTTCTGAATTTTCCTTTCACTACCCTCTACTGTTCCCTCAGGAGGTCACACATCTCCGTTCACTTTGGTTAATAAGAAAAGAAATAGATTAAAGTTAGGGAAAGGGGGCTGGGGAAGGAATAAAGGGTCTCATTAAAACAATATGCACTTCCAGTTTCATAGGCAAGTCATTAAAGTCTGATAATTAGCCGACATGACTTCCAAATGGGATGGCGTTATAACCAACCCTCCTATCTCTGGGTCTCATTAGCTATAAACAGGATGCCTTCCTGTGGAGATTTCTACCCGGAAATGCCTCCTTGAGCAGTTGTTACATTTCAGAGCGTGCAGTACATCTGCGTGTACGTGTACTTAAGGCAGAGGAGAGGTCATGGATAATTTCAAACAGAAATACTTAACATTAAAATAGCATTAGTGTTGGGCAATGGTCTCAATTTTATGGCAGGAACTAAGTCTTTATTTCAAATATGGAATGTTAAGGCGAGGCCTTATTCCTCAGCAAAGAGGACATTACAATTCCATTTTGTCAAATGCACGAATTGATGAAATTTTCTTCTGGAAAAAACTTAATTTTATAAAGTGAGTTTATTGTGACTTAGACACATCTTTAATTCACTGGATTTGGAAAAGACATGTGCAGTGCCAGAAAATGAAACATGCTTACTGCCTTCAGTAAGGTAAAACAAAGCTAAACACCTCTGTTCTTTTGGGGGGGTAACAGTCTTGGAAAAATACTTTTTCAAGGTACTTTCTTTGTTTTGTGTCAAGAATATTTTTTATTTTTTTAAAGAGCATAAAAATAAAAAATAACATTAGAAATGATACAAAATTTCACTAAACAAAATGATAGGAATTCAACAATGGCTATTATATTGCATATTGTTGTCTTCAACTTAGTTGTTCAGATTACCAGAAATAAGCTTGCAAAGTTGGTCAAAAAAATTAAGAAGAAGAAAAGCATCACTTTCAATAGACCAGCAGAAATCAGCAGTGCAATTATCCAAGTTATCCTGTGCATACACTTATATTATTCCCTTCCTTCTCTATTTTCTCCTTTCCCTCACCCCACTTGTCCTTTCCTTTTGTAGTATCCACTTTCATAAGCAATGGCCTTAGTTTGAACACCGCAGTGCATAATCAGAGGTCATGAAATGCACTGAGTGCCCTCTCGGAGCCAAGGCCTTGCAAAGAGTTCCTCTGCCGAGTGCTCCCTCTCACTCTCCAGGGTGGCCCATCACACAACACCAAACACTGCTCATAAATGGGGGGAAAGTCGATCAACAGTTTGCCTGCGCAAATATCAAGTGTGTCAGCTTCCCATGGTGCCCAACAGTGAACAACTAACTTCAGAGTTGCCCCCCTACACCTGCACCTATGCTTACTCTGTAAATCAATTCTTTTTCATTTCTTTTTTTGTATGTAGGGCAGGGTCTACAGGGTCTTACTGCCTACATCAGACTTGTAGTGATCCTCCTGTGTTCAACCTCCCAACCACTGGGATTACAGGCGCGCACCACCATGCCCAGTCTCAATCATCAGGGGCGGGGCCGGCAGGGCAGGCCGGAGATGGAACCCTCAGCCTATGCACTCTGCCTAAGCAGATGCTTTAATTTCGAACAGAAATACCTAACATTAAAATAACATTAGTGTTGGGCAATGGTCTCAGTTTTATGGCAGGAACTAAGTCTTTATTTCAAATATGGAATTAACAGGGTAGGCCTTATTCCTCAAAAAAGAAGGTATTATAATTCCACTTAGTCAAATGCATGAATCGAGCTACTTGGCAGGCCCTATGTGAATCAGTTCTAACAACAGCAAAACAAGTAAGTGTAAAAGATGATACCCACACTAGCGATAAATCAAGCTATCACATTGAAGTCTTAGCCAGAGGGCCTGCTTTCTGATTTAATCACATTTTCTGCACAGAAATAATTGCAGGGTGTTATCCTATATCCAAGGGAATGTTTGCTTCGTTAAAAAATGCAAAATAAGAATGTAATACATTAATTCACTTCAGCAGATTCTATATGGAAGACCACATCACTGACCTGAAACAAAAATTTCAATCACAACCTTTTAAATCAAAACATAAAATAAGATAAAATACTCAAGTTGCTTTTTGGGTTTGGAAACAAAACCAGCTGCTGCAACAATGAGTGGCTTTCC
Source organism: Octodon degus (assembly GCF_000260255.1). Taxonomy (NCBI): domain Eukaryota; kingdom Metazoa; phylum Chordata; class Mammalia; order Rodentia; family Octodontidae; genus Octodon; species Octodon degus. The sequence goes on along the minus strand of NW_004524585.1, from coordinate 28,135,176 downwards.
TTCTGAGTTCATAAAGAGGGGAGCCAGAGGATAATCTGATGGCCCTTGTATCGCTCTTATTATACAACATGGAAATTATTGCAAGTTTTCATGGTCATGATATGTGGCCAGGGGAGGATTAACTGCCTAGACAAAATGGCATGAAGAAAATATGTTCAAAATGCATGAATTTTTCCACTTAATGCCTGTAATATTAGAAGATGGTTTCTTACATAGAAGACACAAATAAATAATAATGTGTTTCAATATAACTTACTGAAAAATATTTTTATGTCACTAGATTATTTATTGCTTAGAAATTCAAAAATAAAATCATATTTTCAGTGTTTCTTGCACTGAAATAGTATATAAAAGCCTGGTCTAAAGGCGGACTTACAGGTTCTCGTTCTTGCTCTCTGCTCTCCGCTCTTCGCTCTCTTTGGTGGATGTGGTGTCAAGTAAATTAAGCATTTTTGGAAGCCTCCTATTTACTTCAGTGGGAGGTTGCTTTGCACAAAACCCATGGTTTGCGTCCCCCAGTGCCTTTGACTGGACTACTTCCCTTTGATTAATCAGAAAACTAAAGTTCAGCTTGAGTACGACCTTTCTAAAGAATGAATGAGCATAATCTCTTGCAGCTTTTATAAAAGCACCTGAAACCAGAGGGATTAGTCCTTCAGTCCAGTCCCACACTCCACTTTGAGTATTTTCTACTACTTGGCGCTACTGGAGGTGACGTGCATGGCTCAGCTAGAAGGCTACTGCTGGCATAATTGTTTCTCCATGTTTCAGCACATGGTCCTGGCATTAATAAGCCATTGTGAAATGATTTGCAACGCACACGGGTGACATTTGATTATGTGAAAGGCATTGCAGGAATGAATGCGTAGGCTCGTATAGACCAACTGCTGGCGAAAACACAGTGAAATGTTATATGGTGAAAATAGCATTTAGGAAGGTTTCTGAGCTGACCAAGAAAAGCATAAGGACATTGTTTTATGAGAAATTTTCTTTTTTCTTGATCTTTCTGTCACAAATCATATTTTGGAGGGCCAAATAGGTTAAGAGGCCAGATATGGTGCCAACCACCCAAATATGTTTTGAAAAAATATTTGATCCAGGAAATTCTGGATCTTTCTAAGCAAGGATGTTAACAATCCTCCTGAGAACCTTAAAATATGATGATTTAAACATAAGGAAAAGGAGAGCCTGAAATGATCAGAGAAATCACCCAGAGGCCTGCCTGCTGAGAAGTTCAGTTTTTCATTTTGTTTCCTGATTTTTACAGACTCCAAGGAGGATGTTGGAACTACTACCTTAGGGAAGTCCTATCATTTGGGTCAAAATTTGTGAGACACTAGGGAAATTCGTAATTCTCAAGGTAGTAAAAACAAAAACAAGAATGCTAGATTTTCTTAGGCTCATATTCTCTACATTTATTCATTGCCAAATGTTATA
>NW_004524585.1:28132769-28133639 GCF_000260255.1 Octodon degus | reverse complement strand
CTCCAGCCCTAATGTATTATATTTTAATTAGATTATTATGAGCACATTTATTATATATAAACAAATCTTCTAATGAAGGGCTGGGTGTGAATCTGACCAAAACTGGTTACTCGTTGCTATAGGAACTTGCTGGGAGTAAAGTTAATATGCTCAAATTAAATCCAGAGAAAATTATTTATTTTTGCATCAATTCTTTCAAGTTCATTCACTTTCAATATTTTAACCATACATTTTATTTCTTGTCTACAACTTTGTAGAGTTAGGTGGAATAGCTTTACTATGACTACATATAAAAATTGCAGACATTAACTTCATTTATTCTTAAGACTTGTTATTCACTCATTTTTGTATTCATTTGACAAAATTTATTAGGCTACTATTATAGAAAACACAGTACTTGATGTCAGCCCCAGTTTCTGAGGAACTTACGTTTTATTACAGAGATAGAGCAAGCACACAAGTAACCTTAGCACACAGAAATCATTAAGCCCTGGTGGAGAAATAGATAATGGCTTTGGGATATCAGAGGAGGTAAGGATTTCTCCTATTTACTGCTGGCATAATTCCAAGAATGTTCAGCGAGAATGTGGCATTGTGTGGAGTCCTGAAGGAGGGAGCATAGAGTTCAGATGGTGACAACCATCACAAGTGGGGCACGGCGTGACTATGGGGACCATTAGAAGAGGTCAAGGGGCAGGGGAGATGGCTCAGTAGGATAAGCGCTTGACTGGCAAATGCAAGGATCTGAGTTCAATCCCCGGTTCTGGAAAAAAAAAATTCTAACACTTGGGGCTGGAGAGATAGCTCAGTGGAGTAAGCACTTGCCTGGCAAGCACAAGGGCCTGAGTTCAATCCCCAGTTCTGCCAAAA
>NW_004524585.1:28055895-28132669 GCF_000260255.1 Octodon degus | reverse complement strand
AGAAGAAGAAGAAGAAGAAGAAGAAGAAGAAGAAGAAGAAGAAGAAGAAGAAGAAGAAGAAGAAGAAGAAGAAGAAGAAGAGGTCAAGGCATGGGTGACAGAGAGTCAAGATGATGTGCCAAACATTACAAGAGAACTGCAGGAGATACAACTGGAAGAAACAGCTGGGCCAGCTGTATAGCTGGTAATGATTGAGTAAGGTAACCACACCATTAGCCTCTCCCAACACACGTTTTTAAAGACTTTTTCTCTTGAAGTAATTTTATAGTAAGAGAAGAGACCACAATGACAGTACAGTTGCTTGATACCCATCACATAGCCTACTACATGCATTTTTAGTGTAGTGATTTATATAGTATTATATTCCTACAATTGTATCCCTTCTCTCATACTTGGTAAGACATGTCTTGGTTTTTCTTTATCAAACATGCCAAAGTTTGTGTTCTTATCTTTCCAAAGACATAGTTTTTTGGGCTTGTCAACCAGGTGTGCTAGGTTTTGCTCCATTTCATCAGCTCTCCTAAAGTCTCCCTAAAGCTACCTGTGTATTCAATATGATTTACCAAACAGATTAATGCATAGAGGTAGCTCCACCTTTTGACCAGAATGCTTTCCCTAAGTCCTACATAGCCCTCGATGTTATCATGATCCTACTGGCAATGCAGAGGGCCACTTCAATCTTAAACTTGTGACTTGTTTTAATTTAAAAAAAAGCAACTGCTTTTGTTATCTCCTTTCCTCTATTGCCTGTGGCTCTTCCTGAAACTCATTTCAACATTCACTTTTATGATTTAGTCTATCTCCTGTACTGTCTTGTTCAATCTTTTTGCCTTTTTGCTGTAAATGCTAAAACATTTACTTTATTTCTCTTTTTAATTTTATTGGGCTGTACCGATTTCTCTGCCATCTGTGTGCGCTCATTTATTTGCTCTTCGTTTTTTTGTTGTTCTAACCTGGCCAGTACACATCTTCTCTTTCTTGTGTCTTGTTTATTTTTATCTACCAGGGATTGATACGTATAGGAAATTGCCTGAGGATTCCTACTGTAATATTCTCTTATGTTCTGATGTTCTGTGTTATCTGAATTACTTTGGTCATATTTTCCTACTTTGGCCTTGTCGTTGATACTATTGGTTTTTTTCAAGTGTTTGCTGATCTTTAGTTCACTGACCTCTTTTGGACAAAGAAGCCCACTAGTTCGGGTGGCCAATAAGCCCTCTACCCTGGTGAGCAAGTGTGTCTCCCTGAATACGTGAACACCCAGGTGCTCCGATGAGGGGGCGGTCTCTTGACTGGCAGACATCCCCTTGGAATGCTTAGCAATGGACCTGCAGACACACGTGGCTTAGAAAGCCTCCTCCTCAACTGCTTTGTTCCCTCTTCTTGCCCTCATCCTTGTCACCGGTGTCTGGAGTACACCAAGCTCTGTTAGGAAGCACTCATTCCAATTGTTCTCATCAGGCAGCTCACTTCCATTCACGAGAAGTCAAAATCCACTGCTGACTGCCTCTCGGGTGGGAGGGAGGGGTCACCTCATGGGCTCCAGAGGGCAGAAATCTTGAAAGCAGTTCTTAAATGAGCCTTAAAATGACAGCAGGACACCCTCGTGCTCTTTGCATTGGTTCATCTGGTCTGGAGTTTGTCAAAGGCTTCCTTACATTCAAAGTACGTTTCTCCTGTTCATGTTTAGACTGCAGTATTTTGTACCTGATGTTTTGATTCCAAGTTCATCTCCCAGCATTGCTTCCAAGTTCAACTCTTCCACTGGCATCCTTTCTTTTTACTCAAGAAATTTTCTTAACTTTCAAGCACATCTTTGACATTTTAAGGCAGGTTAGACTAGCAAGGAGGAAGAGGAATGTGTTAAGTCCATTATTTTGAATGAATCTTGAGATTTTACTGCTGCTGCTGTTTTACATTCCAAGAGAAGATCATCTTTTTTATTCTGCCCAGTTGCTGCAGGCTCTTTGAGGACTGTCTGCCAGGTAGTCTCAGTCTTAGTCGTTCTTCCCAGTTTTACTTGTGAAGTAGGTGTTTGAAAGCCACTGATAACAATTAGACTGGAAAATGCTTTCTCTTCAACTCCCTACCTACAGGGCACTAGATAATCCCTGTGTTTTCAGTCAGATTTACCACAAGAATAGAAAAGAGTCCTCCAGTCCTTACTGAAGGATACTGTCCCTACTCTAAGCCACTGTGTTCTCCAATCTTCTGGCACTGGAATTGGAACCTACACTTTCCCCTGGAATTGCTCTTCTGAAGGTTGTTAAGACCCTGCACTGATCATGGCTCCTGGGTGCACCTCAGAGGACCTCTGTATGGGGCCTATGCCCGTGCTCCGCTCCACATCCTCTGTCTCACATTGTCACATTTCCTGGCTTCCGTACCTTCACTCTTCTGGGTCTTTGTCCTTTTCTGGACAATCCTCAGGTTTTTCAGAGAAATAATGTTTTTCTTTCCCCCACCAAACCCCCAGAAATCACTCCTTGGGTCATTTTTTGGATCTTCTCTGTACCACACACTGGCAGCGGTATACCTTCTGCTCAGAAAGGTAAATGTCCAATTGGCATTGCTCCAGTCTCAGCCCCTGGGCTCTAAAAGTGGCTACACCTCTCTTCTGGGTACTAAACACTGGCTCCACCCCCTTGCTCCATGGACTTACCCCTCCTCCTCTGTGTTTTGCTCAGTGGTGAAGCCCAAAGCCGTAGTGTCATCCTGCTGCCAGTGCCTACTGGTGTCCTTTCACCTTTCCCTCCTGACTTACCTGGCTCTCAGCTCACCTTCATAGCACGCATTGCTTGCTTCCTATCAGCCCCTCAGTCTTTTCTTTAGTTTTATGTAGTGCTAAAGCCTCTCCAGATGAAAGTAAGCTTTCTGAAAGGCGTCTGAATAGAACACTCGCCTCCAGGGGTTCTGACTTCATATAGCATAAGACCCGAACTCCTTCGTAAGGTGTGGTGGTCCCACGGGGTCTGCTATGTGCGTCTAACTGTCCTTTCCTGTGGGATCTTGCTTTGCAGACTGTTGCCCTCGCAAGCAGGAAAGTGCCCTTGCTTTCCTCTTGCTCACACAAAGAATGCCATCTTTTCTCTCCCCCTGGTCAAGATGCCCTCAGCTGCACACCGCTGCTTGCATTTACATTCCCTGAGAATCCTTTGATTTCTCCTAGCAGCACAGGGTGGTGGGTCTGTTTAGGAAAGTATGCACTTCGCTCACTCCACAAAGGATTTGTCAAAATGGAAAACAGATACATCAGGTAACAGGATAACACAGGCAAGCCAGGCACTAAATTCAAACGGAGAGTGAAGATAAGAACATGAACAATACTTGGTATGATGGTAGTCTTAAAAATGATTGATAGTAAGTTCTCTAGACTTACACTGCAAAGAGCCACACTGAAATTTGCCTCTGGGCTTCTTTGCTGTCAAAGCTAAGAGATAAGCTTGATTGTTTATGAGTTTCATAAGGTCCCAACACTATAAATAAAACATTTTTGCAAGGTACTGAAAACAGAGAGGTAGTTTATTGCATAAATGAGGTATTCATCAAGGGGACTGCTAAATCTGGAAGTTTCCTTCTTTGTGCTATCACTGACCCTTCGATATCATCCTGTCATTACCATGAAGTCTTTTTGTCCCCTGATTTCCTCAGGGTATGCATCCTATCTTCAGGCCACTGCTTGCTACTTTCTTGTTACTTGGTGACAGTTCATTTCATATACTGGGTAAGCAAATATTGATGGTAATGTAAGCAAGTGTTTTTGTGTAAGTTGGCCTACAAGAAGGGCACCACTATTTATACTCCATCATAAATATTTAACCAGCTGGAAAGGTCTTTGTAATTATAAAAGCAATATTTGGAATAATTACAGTGTACCAGATATTGTACAGAGCACATTAAGACATGTGTATTTCCAACCAATCCTGTGGAGATTAGGATATCCACACTGAAAGATGGGAAGAGTAAGATGTTGAATAAGAGAAGTTAAGTAAGTGTCTGAAGGGTAGACAGTGAAGGAAGAGAACCTGGGCTTAGCACTGTGCGTGACTAAACCCTGTGATACCCCATACTTTGCCGCTGGCTCCTGCTTTGGTGTGTGGCAGATGTATTAAACCGATTAACATTTGATTTCAAAAGTATGGATTCCTACTGTTGGGGAGGCCTGGTAGAAGGGCTTTGTTGCCATTGCCCAGTATGGTAAGTTTTATTCAATAAAATTTTTTGAAGGAAAAGAGCAGCAGCTAGCTGGCAGATAAGACACTGTACTATAAAATTCATTTTCCATAAAGAAATATCAGGGCACATCCTCACGTAAAATACTTCCATTGGTATAGCTGGTAGAATATGACCTAACTTTGTTCCCTACATCCAAGGAAGGACATTTATTACCTTAAGGATTTCTTCCATTTTAACCCAACTGACTTTCACTGACAAACAAACAGATAGTTGCTTCTCACCTGAAAGTTGCCGAAGCAGCTTCCTCCTGGGAGAGTCACATAACTCACAAAGGGGGGCCCAGAGGATGGCAGAGACTCGTAGACCACCACACCTTCACTTGGGAGGGTGGCCTTCTGCTGCTGCTTGCTTTCCCAGAATTCCTGCAACATTGACACAACATTCACTGAAAAAAAAAAAAAGAGAAACATGGATTATTAAGGATGGGTATATCCTGGCAAAAGCAAAATTTTATTTGAAGCTGGATACTGTAACTGGCAGTTTCAGTTTAAGCTGAGAATGTGGACAGTGGGCTGCTTTCAGTTATGAAAGAATATCCTTTACTCAAATGTATTTAAAGTACGTTAAGTATATTACTTTAATGCGCATGTATATATTTCTTAATAAATAACACTCAAATGGTTTTGGCACTCTAACAGTATTGTATCATATCAAATTTGCCTTACAAATTAATTTTTAATATCAGATTTTAAAAACGCTCACTCTTCCATCTTTGAGAAGTTGCCTTACAAGGCCATCTAGAGCTGTCATTCTCTGATGCTTTCTCCCATTGCTCTTGGACTCTAAAACCTGCGAAGCGAAAGCCAAATTGTGAAGTAAGGATGTAAGTAAAGCAATTTTAATCTGGATTTACCATTTATTAGATTCAGGAGGCGAAATTAAGGAAGACAAATCATTCATGTTCCCTCTTTCCCAGTCTAAAGGAAGATGAGAGGCAACAGGGAAACAAGCAGGAGAATAGAGAAAGCCACGAGTGAAACTAATGACTTGGAGGCCTCGTTAAGGACAAGGTCTATTCGATGACTTCAGAGAACAGCAATGGCTAGAGCCATGTGTTTTAGATTAAATGACCTGTGATAGCCTGCAGAAGTTCCAGATCAAATTAGGTTGGTTTGTTTATCCTGTACTGCAAATTGAATTGTGAAAATTAACAAGGATAATAGAATTGTAGAGTCCAAAGTGACCTTGTGGGTCACGTAGGCAAAGCTCTTCCTAGTACAGGAATCCCTATTCCTTTCCAGCCCTCCTGACAGCTGTCTGGCCAGCCTGTACCTGGCACAGCTAACGCAGCCCGTGTGAACTTGGAGTAGTTCAATGGAAAGGTGAGCTGAAATCTGGTCTCCTGAAAGGTCCACGCATGGGCTCTACTTCTCATTTCTGGGGCTTCATATTAATTTACCTCCTTTCCCTCTTGAAAGCTCAGCGCATACTTGAAAGCAGCCTAGGGCATCTACTGTTTCAGCCTATCCAGCCTTTGCCCAGCTTCTTGTGTGAAGAGAGGTACAGTTTCTGTAGGCTCCAGGAGGAAAACTAGGGACTTGGTCCAAGTCTAGTCATTTAGAGCCAGTGAGACCAGGACTGGTTGGAAATTCCCACCTACCACTGGGGTCCTGCTGGGATCGGGGGTAGCTGTGGCTCTGCCTGAGCAAAAGGAGAGCTGGCTTGCCAAGAAAGTGCATAGAAAAGAGTAGAGTGGGAGATGGAAAGGGACAAGTTCTGATGAGAACATTGCAGCTTTGCCCAAATCCAGAATCCTTGAGTGACTCTGAGGGATGTGGCAGCTCAGTCTGTCTTTCTCTTAAGTCATTTGGAACTGGTGTCTCTTGTTTGCATATGACAGTGCACTGACACGGACAACTCTCTGATTTCAGGATAATTTTCCTTCTTTCCTTTTTTTATGCAATACATTGTCTATGCTTTTTGCCATTATTCTAGATATATTTCTAGATGCTCTTCCAGCTGGAGGATATTGATATTTACTGAATTTCTTATGGAGGCAAATACTTTGCACTCCACTTTCTAATCTGTTTACCAGAGTACAGGGCTCCTGCACCTCCTTCCTAGGTTAGTTCAAGCGAATTCTGAAAATGCCCCCCAAAGATGCTTGTATCTCTGAAAACATTGCAATGGTTAGTATTTAAGAACTGTTTGGGGAAGTAAATTAAAAATGTAAGCCTATCAGGAGTGATCACTGAATTAATTAAAACATTTTAAAGGTTTAGTTGAGAATTGATCATTACAGAGCTTGATTTGTCTAAAAACATTTGAAATTGTATTTATTTTTAGCAGTTGATGTAACTCCAAGGAGAATTGGAACTTTTGTACTCTAAACTGCATTTAGTTCCTGTCCTCCTCCTCCGTCCAATTCCGAGAGGACAAAGATTTATGAGCTGGCCAATTGGTGTCTGTACTTGAAGTTAATCTTCAGAATTCGGCAGAGATGTTCGGAAAATTAAAGCCTAAAATTAAAGCCAGGGTCGCTCTGCTAGCCAGCAAGGGCTGTTGGCTTCCTATATGAAATCTGTCCTGTACTGAGTGACGTTTGGCTAAGAGCTGGAGCAGGAAATTGAGGAGCCATGATTATCTAGGTATGATGAACCCTGGGACTTTGGCACACAGCAACCATTTGGGTTGAAGAGCTTGCAGGTACACTCTGAGAAAGATGTCTGCATGAACAAAATCAGGAGTTCAAATTTTTCATTTTGCAACCTTGGAAGACTTCTTTGACGGTCCCCCAGATGTCATCACCCTTAAGGAGGGAAGCATACATACATACAACACACAATCCATCTTTCTATCTCTCTCTCCTCTGGTTGACTGGAAAGCCAGATGAATGGAGTGCAGGGGGAAGAAGGCCAGCCTGCGGCTTGAAATTCCAAAGATCAGCATATCAGAGGATGTTCTAGGAAGCACACGCTGCTCTATTTTCATGAGGCAGCACAAGCAAAGCCTATGGACAGTTGCAACATAATGTGAGCAGAGGTCAAGTATTGTTGGAAACACTATCTACGTTGGAGGCTGGGCCTCATGACATGGTTTTACTCTCCAGGTGCGTGCAGTCAGCGAGTCTGCCTCCCACACCGCAGAGTGCACTGGAGCTAGCACGTGCGTGAGCTCCGTCCCTGTCTCTCGGCAGCCAGCTGCACAGCTGCCCCACTCTACCTAATTCCCCACAGGCTCCGATGATTTGTGCTGCTTCTCCTGGGAACTGGTCTCTTAGTTAAGCGTTTGGCCTATTTTTAAATGCTTCCTCTTCATTCCTTCCCAGTAGCCATTAGTATGCTTAAGACTATGAATGAATGAATTAATAAATGAATTAATCAATCAATTAAATGAGACACTCAGTCTTGAAGCTATTTCTGGCTACAGGTTATTAAAGTTTTTCCATTAGAGCCAGCCTGCTAGAACGAATATTCTATGACTATTCTTTTTTTTTCCTATAACTATTCTTGCTTCCTTAAATTCTACTGGTATTTAACCCAGTGCAGTCTGGCTTCATCCTTCTATATTATTCTACCATGGGCCGGGGAGATAGCTCAGCAGCATAAGTGTCTGCCTGACAAGTGCAAGGTCCTGAATTTGATCCCTGGTCCAAAAACAGACAAACAGAAAAGCACATCATTCCACCAAAGCTACTTTAACAAATAACACCAATTCCTAATTTTCAGGTGAATAATTTTCCTTTTTCACCTCTTAGCTGCATTTGATACAGTTATCAATGTCTAGAAACTCTCGTCTAAGCTTTTCTGATAGGAATTTTCCTTAATTATAGCTCTTTCTTTCTAATTATTTCTTCTACTTTATTCCACTGGTTTTTCTCCTGTTATTATTCTATAAGAGAATCTTGTCTCATTTTCTCTTGCTTCTTTTTTACTCCTGTCCTTGGAATTTCTGTGATCCCATATGCCATAATATATAATGACAGTTCCCAAAGGCGTCTCCAAGCTGTAACCCCAAGTTTGCTAGTAGAGACTTCCAACTGGACAGCGCTGAACAAACTCAATATATTTTTAAACTCAAGTCATTTCATTTTCCATGAGTTCACCACTCCCTTCTGGATAATCTTCCTTCCTTTTGTACTACTTGGAGAGTGATACTATCATCTACATAGTCACCTAAATGAGAAACAGAAGAGGAAATTTACATTTCATCTCTTCTTTCTATGGCTCACAAGTGCCCGGATTTTGTCTGCTCCATGTTCTTGATGTCTGCACAGCTCTGCCTGCATCTCAGTCCATCTTGCCAGGGCTGCACTGGCTCACGCTTGTACGTCACTGCACATCAATCCTTTATTGGTTCCTTCATTAACTAGGCTAAATACCTCCTTGGAAAGGCGTAGACAACCCTGCGTCTTGCTACACTGTTTTATTCTTAACCTCCTTTCCCCACATTCACTCTCTGGGCTTCTTCTTGCAGCCCCAGCAAGACTCCCCCTTCTTTTCATCCTCTGGGTATGTCCTTCTTCCCACAGTCTATTGTCGTCTTGAATGGCATCTACTTCATCTTTTCAAGATCTGACTCTATCATGAGCTCATCAAGAATGGCAACAAAACAAGGTCATTGCTTTTTCTACCTCAAGTGCAGTCAGTCCCGGAGCATCATCTGGATGTCACTTGGTGACTTGTTAGAAATGCAGGACCTTGGGCCTTACTCAGGACTGCTGCAGCAGCTCCTCATTTTAAAATGATTCTCAATCAGAGAATAATGTGCAACTGTAGGCATATTAAAGCATAAGCAATCCTGCTGTAGGAAGAAGTGGCTAAGCCCACCTCTGTGATCATGTACTTATTACAGGCCAGCTACTGTGTGTTTTCTCATTTACTCCTGCCCACTGAAATAAATATCATCACCTAAACTTATAAATGATACATCAAAGAGGCTTAAGGTACAATTACATGGCTACAAAGTCTAAACCTAGCCTAGTTGTGTGTGTTTAGTCAGTATTTTTTGCTCATCCCAAGACACTGTCTAATGTAGTGGAACTTAAGTCATTTTCATGCCTACCCACCTCTGCTTGGGATTTGACATCGCTCTAGCACAGAGATGTCGCACTACATGGGCATTCTCTGTTCATGTGGATCAGCATCCTTATAATATCCTTCAGCAATACTCTGCTCTAGCTTAAAGGAATGATGTAAATCTCCGCAGCTGTGTGAGGAAGAGGGGCTGTACCGAAGCCTCCTGTTCTAGTCTCTTCTTTTAAGGAAAGGTGGATGAGGAAGGGACCTCAAGAGGAATAAAAGGAAATGATGAAGGGCTGCGGAGGCCTGGCAGAAGCCTTGCAGGCAGAGGGCCTGAGCAAAAGGCAAGGTTATATCTCCAGGCTTGATTATGCTTTCCACCCAAGTCAGGAGTTGGAGTGTAGAACACATCTGTGCATCATTTCTCTCAGTTTAGTAACTCCTTTGAAGTTTCAACTTTCTGTCAATGAATACTAAGGGAAAAGAGCTTTATCCACAGCCAGGCCAAAAGAAAGGTGTCATTTGGGTCGATGTGGAGACCACACATGAGGGAGGCAGTGCCCTTTAGCTGGAGGCTTGGAGGAAGCTCACAGGACAGAATCTGGCTGAAGTTGGCATCAAGACAAATTGAATAGCACTTTTGGTACAGCGTTCAACACAGTTCATCTTTTGGTTTTGCTTTTGTCATGGAAACCGACGTTTGATAAAACTTCTATAAAGAAATGGAACATCAAATAGCTGGGACTGGGGTCATGATCAAGTTTCTTAATCCATTCCTCTGCCTAGAATTGCTTTCAGGGGCAAATGATAGAGAAACCATCAGAAGTTTTGAATATTTTGCATATCAACCAAGAAGACAGTTTGCTGTGTAGCTCATAGATATTAGTATGGCTATTTTCTTCTTCAATGTGATTCAGAATTTGAACATGACTGAGCTCTCAGAATAGTAATCAAATCTCCCAGGAAGTCTCTTACAGATGACGTTGACAATTCTCCCTTCTTTAACTGTCCTTGTTTATAACAAAGGTCCTCAGCTGAACGACAGCAACACCCACAGTGTGTCCCACCTTAGCAATCGCACCTCTGCCTTTCTGCGGCAGAAATCCTCCATCAGTTTCATCCGGGACATTCTCTTTATTTGTCATCAAATACCTGTTGCTTCTTTGTTATCTACCTCTGCTAAAATTCTCTCTCCTACCTTGAGCATTATTTCTCACTCTCTCCTCTCCTCCTTCTGTCCAATTTACTTCTACACTTCAGAGGAACACCACCTCTTCCATTATGCCTCACCCACCACCTCCAGCCAACAGGCATCTCCTTTCCTGAGCCCTGATTCCATTAGCTGCCCTGTGTCTTAGCACTTAATCTCCTGTAAACCATGCTAATAAAATGGATATGGTGCTCCTGGCTAAATTTATCAAGTCAGACTTGGCTGGACTTCCTTCTGGCCAGAGGAATGCAACCACTTGTGGTAACAATTCAGCTCAAAGAGTGCAGTTTTCTGCTATTTAACTCAGAGCAGACTGTGGGGTTCTAAAGGGCAGAGGCTCTGGCTCATTCTTCTCTAGAGCCTCTGTGGTATCCGGCACAGGGTTATTCACCTAGAAAGATACCTTAAATTTGTTTGGAGTCTAGGCACACTCTAGTCCAAACAATATAGTGCAACTGAATGATTGTTTAGGTCAGTGAAGTTCACTAAGATGCCCAAGGAGGTCAGGATTTTCTTCTGTAACTGTAATTTTTATGTGTGAACTTCCACGGTGTCCATGAAGGTTAAGTGTGATGGTGCAAACCGTGCCCCAACTGGGAGTGGCAGAGGGTGCCAAAAGATGGAGTTTGGTCTGAGTAGACACACGATTGCTTGCTGCTCATTTGCTTGGATGGCACCTTTATAATAATTATGGCTTAGGAAAACCCTAAGTGGGGATGGTAGTACATCTGTCTTGGAAGCAACTTTGATTTATGTGGACTTCCTGGAGAGCTCTTTGAAAAGGATATAAAAATAGTTTCTGGGATCAGTAGGACAGAACACCATAATTAACCAGCCTTGCGGTGTAGACAGTCTGTGTGTCAGCCCTGACCTTGATAATCGAAGCAATAAAGAAGTGCATGACAGCTCTCTGCCCACAGAGATTTACAATCCAACTGGAAAAATAATATATTCATCATATAATTAGTGAAAATATTAAAGTGCTAAATTGTAGAACAGAGATGATGCTCAAGAAATATTTAAGGCTTAACAATTTGTGGCACAATAATTACATAAGTGTGAGGGGGAAGGTAAATGAACGTGGGCTTAGTGTCAGGGAAAAGCTAGACAGGAGGCGAGCCCAAGCAGAGCTCTTCACAGAGGAAGGAGGGTTAGACAGGTGTGGGGGAAGGAGCGAAAGTGTGCTCTCTAGGGAGCGAGGGTGACGTTAAACAGGAGTAAGGGCAATAGGCCTCCACTGCAGAACTGTGTAAGGAATGAAGAAATTCAGAAGACAATGACTCTCCATAGCACATTGCCACGTGGTTACTTTGACTGCTAAGACTGAGGGTGTGGGCAGGACTCTGCGCTCTCAGAGCTCCCTTGCCTGCCTAAGACAAGTCCTCCAAGGCAGGCTCAGCCCTCGTCTCCCCAGGAACCTTATCAGGAGAGAAGATCAGAGGACTAAAGATTGGAGGTTGATAGGATGTCCACACCAACTGTCACCTATTCTTCTAGGACTGTTCTGAGATACTTGTTACTACCAGAGAGACTTTTATCTGCAAAATCCAGCCCTTATTCACTGTGCATTTCCTCCCTACCTCTCCCATAACTCCTGTCTCCACCATCTCTGGAATCCCCGAGCCACTCTTTCCATAACTCAGGATGCTGTATTAGCTTGATGATCCAATCTTTCTTTGAGTCTCACATTTTGTGATAGACATATATCATCAATGTGCATCCCTGCTAACTGGTCTCCTGTCAATTTGCATGTATCTCTTTCCACTATGCAAAAGGTGGTAAAGAAGCTGTTTAATTCTCCTATAGGAGTGACAAGAAAGGTGCCTTTAAGAAGATGGTTAGATTTGACAAAGGATGTTTTTAGGGGTTATAAATAACTCCATTAGCCTGTTATCCGAGGTTCATCAAGTGAGAGACGATATCAGAAACTCAGAGTCCTTTGCCCTTTGCTCTTGCCTGAGGTGCTGTGCAGGTTGGTTGGCAGTTGGTAGCTTCAGCCATAGAAGGGCAGAGCCCCCAGGATGGGCCCAGGCACTTACAGAGAGTGTGCATTTCCTCCCATGCACCTGGGAGCTCAAGGCAGACCAGCTCAGGTACAGAAATCCATGAGAAGTGTGTAGGAGAGGAAGTCAGAAGAGAGTACATTTCTACAGCATGGCAAATGCCTGAAGACTACTCCAAAAAAAAAAAAACATCAGTGGAAGAGTTCTATCCTAAAAACATGTATTTTATATATTCACAAGTTGAATGTGATGGAGAAACCCACAGGTTCACATGATCTGAGTTTTTGTATAGATGGTGAGACATGGCGAATTTAAGGGTCCCATAGATTATAGAGTATGTTGTGGAAGAGGCCTTAAGGGTAAGCCTAGTTCATGCACAATCAAAGGCATACTACGTCTTATCTCTCCCTCTCTCTCTCTTTTTTTTTATCAGTAGACAAGCACCTTATTGAACAGTGAAGAGCCTTTGCTCTGGAGGCAGCTGCCTGGGTCTGGGTCCCACCTGTGCAGGCCCCTGACTGCTCTGGGCTTCAGTGCCTCCTCTGTGGACTGCACGCCCACAGCCAGAGTGGCTGTAAGGCTTAAAATGAGAAAACGCTCACAACGAGGCTCACGCATGTAAGGACTGGAGTGTTGGCTGTTATTTGCAATAAGATACAGTGAAGAAAGGCCTGATTATATGTTTGCGCATTGCATCTTTCGAAGCAACTGTCCCTGGATGGGAAACCATAGCATTAAGTGTTATAAAAATAGCCTACAAGTCTGAAAATCTTCTAGCCGAGCCCATCATGCCATGTACGTCCAAGATGTACGATGAGCTAGATCATGGGAACAGAAAGCTCTTTTGATAACAGCCTCTGTTAAAGTCCAAGTTCCATAATAGCCAGCAAATAAATGACATGCTATGCATCACAAGATCTGAAAACAGATTTTATCCCAACTTTCTTCTTTCTTTCTTTCTTTCTTTCCTTCCTTTTTGTGGTACCAAGGATTGAACTCAGGACCCTGCACTTACCAGGAAGGTCCTTATTCTACTGAGCTATCTCCCTGGCCCCCCTCCCTCCCCCCCCATTTTTTGCTTTATGTTTTTGATACAGGGTCTTCCTATGTTACTACCTGCTAGTTCCAAACTTGTGATTTTTTTTTTCTCAGCCTCTCAGTAGCCCATTTTTTATTTTCTAATGGGTGGTAAAAGAAATGGTCCTGCCCTAGGCCAACTACAAAGAGGAATTACCTGTTATTTTAAGTTAATGTTAACTGGATTTGCCCCCACCCCAGGAAAACAGAAACAGTGTATTTTGCTGCCCATTTTAGTTCTTACCTAAACCCTACAGAGAAGATGACTGACTCATTTGTCTGTAAAAAGGGGGATGTTGAAAGCCTGTCATATATCTCTTGGAGAAACACCAGTTTCTTTAAGCCTTACATAAGGAGCAATTATAGGTAGCTGAGTAAAATTTCCCTTGCCAAAACCAATTAAAGACAAATTGGAAAGGCTGCCATCTAAGGATAAATCATTAAGAGATTTTCAAGATGATTAACATATTTTCAAATTGATTCTCTGCCTCCCAGCAGATGGATTTATGCTATCTAATATTTTAATATGACCTTAAATTAAATTACCCTTAGCAGGTGTTATTTTAAAATAAATTTAATTAGTATTTTTATTCTAGCAATTCAATCACATACAACTCATTGTTGCCAATTTGATTTCTTAATTTTGTTGAGGAAAAAAGAAAAAAAAAAAGAAAAACAAACAACTTAAGGGAAAGACTCAAGATTGGATACTGATTTTTCACATATGCAATTGGGCTGAAAATTCCAGAGCTCGGGTCTTGCCTGGGCCTGGCAGAATGAATGACCCTGGCCAGCCAACCACACTGGCCCTCCCTCTTGGCTTCCATCGATGGAATCTCAGGGGCACAGCTGTGTGTCTGGGAGGCCCTGCGGGAATCCTAAGCCCTCTCTCTTTGTGTAGTCATTCTTTGAAGGTAGCTACAGCCGCACAGCGGGATGCAGGCCACTTGGAGCCCTGCTTTGTGCCCAGACAAGGGAATCTCCTTTGGTTGACTCTCCAGCCCTGTTAGCTCCTTCAGCAGCAAAAAGTGAGTTATTTCTTCCTTTGTTTCCTTTATTTTTTTTTTCTTTCACCTCCGCCCCCCACCTTACACATTTTTCAGGGGGAACTACAATCCTTTGGGTCGCTGTACAAAGGCAACCAGCCTCTCAGGAGGTTCTACCAAATATGCAACAAAGAATTTATTCTTGGCTTAAATTTTTCACCTTAAGAATTTGAAACTACCGAACTATAAATTATTTGTGGAAGAAATGTAAGGGACATCTTTTTGCTGTGTAACACAATGGGAAGAGGCGGAAGACTAGAACAGCAAGAAGGAATCCTAAAGACAAATCGAAATAAAATGTCATTAGGTACACTGCACTTCAACAGTAGCAGCAGCAGCAGCAGCAGCAGCAGTGGGCCTGAGCTCACGCGTGTGGTTTATGAGTGCACCGTTGGTCACATGATGTCATCCAGTCTCAAACACTGCATAAAATAAAAACCTGATGTAACCTACTTAATCAATCCAGAAGTATGTGTCTTTCCCAGGCACCACTAAGCACTGATACTGCACTGTACTTAAAAGAGAGCTTGTAGGATTATAGATTGTAGACAACCCACCAAGGATTAATCAACTGGTTGCTTGAGTTGATCAGTTCTAATCTGCTTAAATGGCCAAATCTGGACCAATGTGGCCATAGGTATCTTCTTTCTCTGGAAGTGATCCTTTTAAGAATGCTCTTCAGTACTTGCTGTAACTATCTGAGGAGGTTTATGTAGAAGGAACAGGCTTTGGCTGTAAAGAGCATAGCACGTGCCCCGGGTGACCTCAGTTGGAGGCAGGCCCCAGGGATGAATGTAGCGTTGGTGAGCAGAGTGATGGTGCCAACATGCTGTGCGGGCTCACTCTGCACTGCTGTGTGGTGGCCCACTGGAGGTGGTTCTCCAGCTGAGTTCCCTGAGGTGACCATGCTTAGCCTCACAACTCCTCTTCCTCCATGCTCTTTCCTGTCTATTTGGCTGTCAACTTGTTCCTGTGTGCAATTAGCCTGTGATGAAGATGGCAGTGGATGAAAGGGCTTAGAACAGTCCTGGCAAAGTTTATTTCATCATAAAGGAAAACACCTGACAAGTGGAAAAAAAAAATCTTCTCTACTTTTTGTGAGGGGGAAAAAAGTCAGCCAATCAGAAACCTAAAAAACATCTGCTTTGCACCTGCCCAGTACCTGCAGCTGTGGGAAGTGGCATGGGGTTGCAAAAAGCGGAAGGGCCAAGCCTGCATGCGACAGACATACAGGGGAGGTGTGGAGGGAAACACCTCCAGCAAAGTGATAACAGGCAGGACAGAGCCACATGGGGGAACGTAAACAGCCCAGGCCCCAGTGCCAAAGGAGTGGTGACTGATGGCTCCCCACAGCTGCTTAATGAGATGAGATCAGAATAGGGGATCAACTGATTATCATTGCGTAGGGGGAAAGAAAGCAAAAGCGTAACTCTCGGCCTTCCATGGACACCAGAAAGAAAGTACAGAGAACTATAGGGCAGCTAACGGCCATCCATATATTAGTATATTAAACTTTCAATAAGAATCTTTCCCCCCTTTCTTTTAAAACAGAATTGTTTTAACAACCTCTATTGACTAAACATATAGAGGCATTTAAACATGGAAGAGAAGAAATAATGGGGTTAAAACTTCAATATGAAATCTATTAAATAAAGAAGATGCTTTTGTGAAAGGCTTCTAAAGTTGTCTTACATTTCTTAAATCAATCTGTAGCACATAATCAGTAAAACCGTATCATTTAAACAGAAAGATCATAACTTAGAAACTCACCCTTAGGCAGCTGTATCCTATTATGGGCTGTAACTTAACACATGAGTTTCAGAAGTTGTTAAAATTGAGTTCAGGCTAACAAATCTTAACTGTTAAGAAAAAACAAAACCTCTAGTGAGATGAGATAGCAGTCTACGAAGAGACCTCAGATGGTTCTCACAGGATGGATGCCCATCATGTCTTATTTTGGCCCATTAAATCTTATTTATATATGAGAAGCAAAATCTTATTTGTATATGAGAAGCAAATACATTTGGACAGATGTTGTCTTTAAGTGTTAGAAAAATTTTCCTCTGGGGCTGAGACTCTCAATATTTAAACTCTGTCAAATGAATATTTACTGGTAAAGAAGAGAATAGCCCCTTTGGTCCCGATAACTGAACTGATATCTACATTTTTGTCTGGGTATAAATTCAAATAATAATAGTTCTAAAAAAATAATAGTTCTATCTTGTAGTAAAGCTAATGCCAGAATTTCAATAGGCTTAAACAAAACAGACATTCTGAGTTTAAAGTTACAGGGCGTAAGCTATTGTGAATAAGATGCAGCCATTCTACAGCGAGGTAGCAAATTGGAGTTTGCTTTTCATTTCTAGATGGGCCTCTTTCGGGCACAAGTTATAGGCTGAGGTACAGTACAGTACACATACGGATTTTACTGCATGGGATCTTCATTCCTTTCATCCTACCCCATTCCTTTGTGAAATGTGAAAACTGTAAATGTATCCTCAAATTTATAGATTTCAAGTAACTACAGTAAAAACCATGGGATGAGAAACATACTTGACTCAAGGAGCTTTGTGCTCACACAGCGTCGAGCCAGATCCATTATTACTAAGATGTTTTTAATAGTCCTATTATTTGGCCCAATTTTTCCAAAGGATAAAAATGTACTCTTTGAAGTAAAGCATTCACCTCTCTGATATAAATAAAATCTTTTATGCAGAATAAAGTTTTCTGAAATAAAAGGGTTAATGTACTTCAAATATGTGAGAAATTCTCTTCCAGTTGGACAACATTGGTAAAGGTTTTATCTTATCTTTTTATTATAAAATTTGGGAAACATATTAGTGTAAGATAACATGGCAGCTTAAAAATCAGTGTTAGAAACCAACTTGATTTTGTAGCTGTATTGGCAATTAAGAACTTTTAAACAATCTGTGTTAGAAAGCGTGCCTTGATTTTGGTCTCCAGTCAAGTGAAAGTGTTTTCTCCCCATAGGCAAGTTTGACATTCACAAATTTCACATCTTATCTCAGTTAGCAAATGGTTTCCTGATGGAAAAAAATGTTGCAATTGTCCCTAACCTAGGCCTCAGGAAGTGTACCTTCAACAGGCACAATATAAACTTTTCCCCATAGACCCCAAGGACATAACTTCTAAACTAAGACCGTGGCTACTTAGCTTCAGTGGTTCCTGACTGCCTGAATCTTAGAGAGACCCCATCTCCCTCCTTTCCTGGCTCTGACTTCTTGGGTGCTTGCTTGCCCGGTTGCTCCCTCTCCTCAGAACCCCCTTCTCCGCTCCACTTTGCATCATACTCCCGTTTGGATGTGACTACCTAGCAGGTTCCCTGGAGACTCCCCAAAGGCAATGTCTAGAGAAGACGTAGAAGACAGAATTCATGAGACTTTGGGGGACACCTAGACACAAACCATAACACCTGGCTTCACCTTGCACTAGCTGTGTGATACTGGCAAGTCACCTTAGCTGCCACGTGCTTCCGTTCCATTCCCTTCCCTATAAATAACAGTGGCACCTCCGTCACAGGCTTGTGTGCATGGGCCAGCACAGTGCCTGCCCCATGCGAGGCCTTGATGTCCCAGGGTCACTCTGTAACAGGAGGAGGAGGAGCCGAAAGATGGCAGGTAAGCTCAGCACGCTCTTGTGATTTGAAAAGCTGCCATGTACACGCGGATGTGAAGCCCAGACATTTTGGAATCACGTTTTCCTTTGAGAAAGCACATGTGACACTGCCTAGCGGTGGCGCGCAAGCAACAGGTTCCCGCGGCAGTTCAAAAGAGTGGAGGGGGTGCTCTGTGACAACCCAGCTTTGGTGGCGATGGATGAAAACTGAATGAAAAGAAGCCAAATATGGCACAAGGCTGGGATAGCAGACAGTGTGGAGATGTGTCATAATTTTTCTGCAGAGAGCTTCCATCCAGTGCTGCGGAGCTCTCTGGGGCTATTTGTTACAAAGCACAGACGTTTATGCGGGAGAGAATAGCTCTGCATCAGCTAGATGAACAACTTCAATTGCGAGCCCACATTCTTTAAAACCTCTCTTCTTTAGCTTTCCTTTGAAATGTGAAATAGAGGATTACAGAACGAAAGAGTCATGGAGTTCATTTTCACTCAAGAAAGAACATTTTTTTTAAAAAAATCACAACTATTGTCAAGTGAATACATTGTCTGACACAAATTGATAGATTCAACATTGCAGAATTGTAAACTGCCATTTGAAAGGCTGCTCCAAGTGACAAAAGCCTTTTAAATTTATTTCTTTAAGTAAACCTAACATTCCATCTCTCAGCCCAGAGAACTCTCTAGGGATGTTTCCTGATGAACAAAAAGAGAAAATTCAGTTACTATTGCATGTTTTCAAGCAGATTAAAAGCCAGTTGGGGCAACCAGTAAGTCAAATGGCCCTTTATGCCTCCTGTATTATTTGTGTCTACAAAATAAAGGAAGGAAGCACTGCCTTTGCATTCACAGAAGAGAAACGGAGCAAACGCCTGAAAGCCCTCTCCCCTCCCTTCCTGCTCCTCCTCCTCCTCCTCCTCCTCCTCCTCCTCCTCTTCTCCCTTCTTTGTTCAGTTAGGCTGGATTTTAAAACCTCTTAGATTGCTTTCCCTGTTCCAGGACAGCAAGGTACCAACTTCTCTCAAGGAATTGGCAGCCGTGTGAGAAAGATCCCAGCCCTTCTGGTGGAAAGAGCCCGGAGGGAGTGGTCGTGGGGAGGAGCCAGGAGCGAGGAGGAGGAGAGGGGCTCCTCAGAACCTGCCACTTGGAGCCAGTGGCAGTGGGAGTGCCGTGGCAGCCACCTGTGGGTGTGCCAGAGAAGTCCACGTGCCAGCCCTGGCTTGGGGAGCACCACGCATTGCCAAGGCATGGCTCAGCCACCAGACTTTTGACAGTTTGCTCTGGAAAGCTAGTCCACCCAGTCCCACTTATTCCACGAGGGTGGTGAGCGGTTGCATGTGTTTTGGTGTTAGGAAAGCTCCCAGTACAGAAAAGTTACTTTCATTCTATCATTTTTCAGATTAGAAAAACCAGAGGGGCAAGGAGCAGCAGTTTAGTACTCACACCAGTTAAGTCAGGCAAGTAGAGGCAGACTGGCAGTCTGGGTGAGCCCACGGTGCTGTGTGGTCAGACTTGGGCTCTATGTTAACGACAGAAATGCATGAAGTTGTCCTACTTTTTGTTCTTCACATAAAAGAACATCTGCAAAGGTCTGGGTGACAGAACTTCATGGGGGCTTTCTTATTTTTTCTTTAAAAACACTATTCACTCTTCTACATGGCAAGCAATTGCTGAAACTTAGTGCAGCTGAAAAAATGGACCAGATGTAAACTTCACAAATTTATGGAGAACTCAGAGAAAAACCTCTCTAGTTCTTTTTGCTGCTTCTACTCGCCCAACCCTTAGCTTAAGTCCCCTGGTCCTATACAATTTATCCAAAGCCTTGGGCAGCCCAAGAGCCCTTTTATCTTTCACTAGGAATTCCGGGCTATTGGAGGAGAGAGACATTCTTTCCTTCTCTTTTCACTTAAAGAAACATACCAAGCCTCAATAGATTCCAGGCTGGGCTAGGGGATGGAGTGATTTTTATTAGTTCTAACATAGCTATTGACAAATGCTTGAAGACAATATTAAGAAAGGAAGGAAGAAAGAAAAAGAGAAAGAAAGAAGTTTCACTTTGTGCCTTACAGGGCAGATTGGTTACAGTTTAATTTCTAAGAGGAAAAAATTATAGAAGAAAATAGCCCGGCATTTCTCTTTCTTCATCATACATATGAGAAAAATAAAGTAAAAGGACATCTGGAAAGGGATGTTATTCAGTAATCAGAAAGCAAAAACCCACACCATTGATGTTCTGATGGAGACAAACATAACTAGATTCACAAGGAGGAAAGCTGTAACCTATTGAAGCTTTAAAAAAAAAAATCCATATGCATTTTACCTTTTGGGCAGTTCCAAAGCAAAGTTCTATTTCAGAAGCCCTTTGTAATATGACACCCACTGTAGATAAGATACACCGTGAAGATAGTCTGTTTTGCAGCAGCAGGAAATCAAATTGGTTCCAGAAACGAAGTTCTATGACAAATGGCTCAACAGTATTGGTAGAATTGGAAAGCTTGATTGAATTCTTTTTCAGAATCATTTAAAAAAAGATTTCCAAATAAGTTTGCTATAACAAAGGGGATGGGGGTGGGGAGTGTTGCTGGGTTTGGAAGCATCTCATTTTATTGGTCTTTTAACTAAAATGTTATAATGATTTGTTTTCAAAATTTAAGAGCTCAATAGTGATTTATTATCACATTTTATTTGCCAAAAAAATGTTCAGGTAAGCACAATCCTTGATTTCCCGTAATGAGTGTACATTGTGGAGGATTAAACAATTCAGCAAATGGGAGATATATTTTATTATTATTTCCAAGTTATTTTTAGTTTTGATCTCAGTCCCAGTTAGCCGGCTTTCTTTAAAAATCATCTGGAAAAGCTCATTAAGACCTGGAGGGGTTTCTGATTTTAGAAGGGAGTTCTAAACAGTTAGCAAGATGTATCGCTGCAAAATAACCTAGGGTCTCACGCCGGTAGGTGAGATGAAATCATTTTTCTGACTGAAGTTCAGGAACAAGTTAAATATCATTTAAACCACAGCACAGGACTACAGAGACTTAGAAGAAATCATACTTAAATAGGATGTGACTAGACAGTTAGGACTATTTTCTAAAAAGTCAAAAAACTTCCCCTTCAGTACTTACAGTCTTTGAAGACTACAGCCGGGTCTCTGTGAGGCAAGACTTGGGCAATAATGTGTCTCAGAGATTCCAAGGTTCTGTCCATCTCGGGTCTGCCTGTGTACGCCTCCTGCACACAGTGTCCTCATGCCTGAATTCTTGCAGTCCTGGACTGAATTTGTGCAGCTCATTGATGCACTGGATTACCAAAGAATCCCTTTTAACATCTGCCAATCAGACATTTCCCAAATCTAAAGACCCCTCAGGGGGCCCTCCTCGCAGGCTCACTTATCTTTGTTGTAGGCTGAGCTAATTAGCTCGAAAGGCTGGCTGACAGGCGGGTTCTCAGGGCTTCCTTCTGTTAAACACACCCACCTACAGGCTAGCGGGGGAAGCTCGCTAACCATGGGAACAGCGCTCCTCTCCAACCAGATTTTGCCTGAACGCTGAGCAGCGTTCTTGTTTGGGCATTTCTTTCTGTTCTCCGTGTTGAATGATGCTGCCCTGAAGAATACAGAAGCAAGAAACTTATTTCTCAAGGAAATCTCCTCAGTAAGGCCGAGACAGCACAGGACTACCGACCCAATCAACATAATCTAAACTCTCCTTTGGTGTAGGAGCATTCCAAGGGTGATGGCTGCAGCCAGACTGCATTTTGTATCTGATTTCAGGGCACCTCTTCCGGAAGCCATGCTTTAGTGTGCTGCCCCCCCCGCCCCGCCCACCTCTACTCAAGTTATTGTCACTTCTGATGGGCAGTGGCAGCAAAAGCTAACGGACTGTCTTACAGCTGGCCTGGGAAACATTTGTTTCTCTATTTACTCTTCAAAGCACATCATTCCCAAAGTTGACTTTAATTAATTCTGATATCATACACTTCATTTCATGATGATTCCTTCTGTTAAAAATTTCAGAAGAAAGAAATATTTTTCAAAGAAGAAAAGTAGTCATTAAAGATCTTAGGAAACAGATTTTTTTTTTTTTTGTTTTGCTTCTCTGATCTGTATCACCATAATTTACAAAAATGATCATTTGACAAGAGACATAAATAGATCATGTGATTCCACTTCAATACTAAGGAATTGAACCATATATGAAGTAACTAATTTTTTTTTAATTTATTTTTATGTGTATGTGGCCAGCTCAGCCCACCAGGGGGCGGGGCTGGCTGACATGTGGTGCTGGGGGATTGAACCGTGGTCCCTATGCTTTGCTAAGCTTGTTCTAAGTAGGTACTTTAGACCACTGAGCCATCTCACCAGCCCAAAGTAACTAATTTTTATAGGTGCAGGCAATGCTGCTTATTGGAGAGTTATACTGTACTTTTTCACTTTTGCTTAAACTATCTTTACAGGACAGCCAGGTGTGGTGGCACAAATCTGTAAGCCCAGCACTCTAGAAGGCTAAGGCAAGTCCAGCATGGGCCACTGAGCGACTCCATGAGAACCTGTTTTGAGATTAAAATAACTAGAAATAGAGCTGAGCATATAGCATAATGTTGAAGCCACCCACTCGATCCCTGGTGCTGCCACCACCACCAAAACCAAAAATAGTAGACACAAGAAATTGTTTTCAAATTTTTTTTCCAATTTTCAAAGTCCATAATTGTGTGTGTGTATGTGTGTGTGTGTGTGTGTGTGTGTGTGTGTTTATTCTTAGAGATTAAACCCAGGGATGCTTCACTGAGCTACGTACCCATTCCTTTTTAAAAATTTATTTTGAGACAGGATTTTGCCAAGTACCAAGTTGCCTAGACTGGGCTCAAACTTGTAAGCCTCCTGCCTCAGCCTCCCAGAGTTCTGGTACCATAGATGCACACCATCAGGCCATTTTATGTCGTACTTTAGGATGAACTGAAACCAGCTCTTTAAGAACTATGTGAACCGAAATATCTTCCATCGGATCTATTTCTTCAAGCTCTTGGTAGAAGGGCAGGCAAAATAAAAAGGAGGACCTGGGGCTACAATAAATAGTTCTTATAAAATGATCATTTCCTGATATATGCCTGTAGTTAGTATAGACCACGCAGAACACAGACATAGGACTGGCTCAGACATTGACTGATGGACAATGAATATATATATATATATATATATATATATATATTCACACCAATATATGATTTTATTTTATTTATTTTTTTTGGCGGAACCGGGGATTGAACTCAGGCCCTTGTGCTTGCCAGGCAATCACTTATTCTACTGAGCCATCTCCCCAGCCCTAATATATGATTTTAATCAGTAAGTGGAATTTCTATGAGCTTAAGAGGAATCCTAGTAGTATTTATGCATATTTTGGTTCCATAATGTTTTGGAAGGAGCAATGAATTTGGGACTAACAAGATCTACAGTTGGGGCCGGCAGATGGCTCAGTGGAATAAGTGCTTAAGTGCTTCCCTGTCAAGCGCAAGGGCCTGAGTTCAATCCCCAGTTCTGAAGAAAGAAAAAAAAAAAAAGATCTAGGGTTGGATCACTGTTTTCTGTCAAACCTTGAAAATCCATTCATCTTACTGCAGTCACAGTTTTCCTTCGTGCAATTAAGGAGTGAACCTGGATGGGTCTTTTGGTTCTACCATGAAGGATTCTATAGCTGTACATACAAGTACAGATATTACAACAGATTTTTCAGTTTTCTGGGTAGTCATTTATTTATTTTGTAAAAGCTAAACTGGTTTTTGAAACAGAGGTCTTCTATTATTAGAGTTAATTTCATATCCATTGATTAATCAGAGAGACAAATTAATATGACAAATTCAAAGATGCTCACTGGTGATGCCTACTACAATGAAAGATGAGAATTTGTTAAGAAAAATAATCTTCAACTGTCATAAGATTTTTCCAAAGAAATTAAAACCATGACCATCATAGAGAGCCCCCAAACAGCTTGCCAGAAAAGCATCTATACACACTGTGACCTTTAATGACTTACACTTAATTAAAATAGGAATTCTAATGAAGGTCTATTGTACAATATTCCAGTTAGGTAGCAGAGTTTCTTCATTAAACTCAATCTTTCAATAAAAATTTTCTTAATATTTTGCTTATGCATTTCTTCCTTGAATGTTCATAAGAACTTCTTACCTTTAAGTGCTGTTAAGATGGTCAGAAAAAAAATAAAACTATGTGGTTTTTTACTATGCTCTTTCTTTGACATGAAAAGCAATGAAAGAAAATGGAAGAGCCTGAGAAAACCATATTTTACTACCGATTCTGCTGTGAACATCAACCATCTGGAGGCTTATGCTGCAGAGAGAAAATACTAAAACAAAGGTAGATGACTGTAGTAAAACCAAAATGAAGCTTGCACAAATCCAAAGGATTAGAAAGGGTGTCCAGTTGATGTTACACTGATCTAAACTTACAACCCAGTGGTCAAGAAGGAAAGCCCATTGCGGCAGCGTGCTCACTGAGCTTGCAGGGAGTGCAGAACTCTTTGAGAGAATAAAAAGTTAAGGTAGTACACATTGTCTGATTTCATGTCTGGTGCAGCAATAAAAATGTTTGAAGGCAATTTTTCTGGTAAGAAAATTTCATTCCTGCCATGCAGCAGTAACCTGTTTGTTTTTCTACAGCTTGTTACAGTTATAGATACGATGAGGAGGTGGGAACCTCAGTAACACTAGATACATGAAAAAAAAAAAATCTTTAAAACAGGAAGGAATCCCCTGGTCATGCTATAATGTCCTCCACTCTGGAGGAAGAAACCATAGTTAGAAAGGCAGGAGAAGAAGCTGTACCCTGCAGTTGAGGCTGGTGAGACCACCAAATACCACACGATTTAAGGTCAGTGTACATAGCCTCCTAAGACTAGGCTTGTAGCAACTGAGCCTGATTTGCTCTACACTGCTCAACCCCAAATAGTGGGAGAACTAAGGGAAGGGGCTGGCCCTGACTGAGATTTCAGAAGATTATTTCTCCTGAAATAATTTTTTCACTTATTGGTTTCTGCCTCAAGCATTTATGACTTAAGATAAAATAAATAAAATGAAAGGCATTGAAGTCATCCAGATAAAAATGTTAGTATAGAGAGTAAATAATGTCTAGAAACAATGCGGAATGACTGACAGGAATTCTGTCCAGGTTTTTTGAGAGATGGGTAGAGGGAACCGGGAGGGGGAAACATGGTAGTGGTGATGGCAGGATGAAGCTGTGTTCCAGAAGCTTCTAAGGGTGTAGGGGAAGAAACATGGAAAGGAAGGGCCTGGGAAAAGCTGACTTTGCAGAAGCCATGACTAATGACTTTCTTGTTGGCTTTATTTATTTATTTATTTATGTATTTATTTAGTGGAACTGGGGATGGAACTCAGGCCCTTGCGCTTGCCAGGAAAGCGCTTATTCTACTGAGCCATCTCCCTGGTCCCTCTTGTTGGCTTTATTTAGCTTCAACTCAGAAGAGACCAGTAGGGGGAAATGAATGGCTGGTTAGTGTGTTTACTACCAACTGGGAAGACACAAGTTAAAGGGATGGATGACTGCTCAGTTCTCCTTTATTTTCTGTGTGCTGGGGAGGAACCAGTGAGACATTTGAGTCAAGGTGTTTAGGACAGAGTCCGCTGGAAAGGTAACTCTGGATGATTTCTACACAAAGTTTAAATAGAAAATGAACAGAACTTTATTGTAGAAGTTTGCTCATTTATATTTCACTACATTCATCAATAAACTGGCCATGGTGTGTACACCTGTAATCCTAGTACTGGAAGGGCTGAGGTAGGAGGATCACCACAAGTTTGAGGCCACCCTGGGCTGCACAGTGAGTTCAAAGTGAGCCTGAACTACATAGTGAGATGCTGTCTAAAAAAAAAAAAAAATCAATAAGTAATCAAAAAAAGGAGACAAACTGTTAAAATACATAAAAAATAAATAGAGAAATGATTAGCTTAAGTATAAATTAAGGAGATGTATCTTTCTTGGTTTTTACAGAAAACTATGAAAAAACCACTAGTAAATTGCTCTTTTTCTTTGCCAGGGCAGAATCAATACTCAAATTTAGAAAACACAACAAAAATCTATCTCTCACTTATCTAAGCCTTCTGTTGGCACTTATTGATTTACATGGCATATATTTGTGACTGCTGCATAAATCCATGTTATCTTGATAGCCTTTTGTAGCCAATTATCCAACTCTGCTTCAGCATTTTTCTTTAAGAGAAGCACTTCTGGCTCTGTAGGAAATTCTGTAGAGGCCATAGATAGCATCAGGGGGAGCTTTCATTGGTTCACACAAACAATGGGAAATGACCTAAGGAACTCCTTCCAGACTCTTCGGGAGAAGGGTGGAAGGAACTGGAGGGGCTAAACATGGAATTGACAGAGAAGGGTCAGAGCTTTGTTCAAGAGTGTTTCTGAGAGTGTGGGAGAGAACGATAAATTCAGAATTACTTACAGCAGGGAGATTTTGGGTGCTTTAATTTATAGAGTTGGAGATAATGATGTCAGGGCCTTTGGTCATTAGATATGTGTTCATGAAAACTGAACTGATTCTTTAACTGTAGTTGGCTGACAGCCAGCATAACATGTATTTCGAAAGGAATATTTTTCAGCCTTTGGTTTGAGTTTTGGGTGGATTTTGCCAGTAGCTTTTATGGCAATATTCTCTTTCATAAAAGTTATTTTAATTAACTTGCTTCAGAAATCCCCCTCTAGAACAGGAATTTATATCATTAACTGTCCAGAAACAAAATGTATATAAGATGTGGCCATGAAGTGATCAGACTGATCCTCAAAGATGCACCTTCCCTGCAGTGGGGTCTCTGGGCTACTCCTCACATGCAGACAGCAAGGTCTGCTCTGAGGGTGTGCTCGGGGTGAGACCCATGGCTTACTGGTTAGAAGAGCTGTGTTTTCTATTCTTTAAAGTCACATTGTGGAGGTATGAGTCACAGAGAATGCCTGGGTCTTTGCAGAAATAATGAGCGCATTAAAATGAATATATAGACTAAGGAAAAAAATATTAGGTTAAAACAAACAAAGGGAGAATGTTTATTGGTTATAAACAAATGACGTAAGCCTGAGATTAGTTGATGCTCTTAGATTCCAGCAACCAGTAATTTCACAACTCCGTGTAGCTTCTTGTAAAGCGTGCATCATCAGTACACTCTTAATTCAATTCCAGCTACATTTATGGATATGCTTGCATTAAGATAAAAGCCTTGTGCCCATCCATTTCGCACTGTAAACTATAATTTCCACTCCACTTCCTAGGCAGTCTCAACAAGAGCACTGTACTTAGTGTGCATTCTGCTAACACAGAAGATACACTATTTCTTTCTAAAATTTGTTTAAAGAAGGAGGAATAGGAAACTACATGGCAAGGGGGCCGATTTTTGCATAAACTTGAAACTGGAAGAAGACCAAGTTGTAGAAGAATAAGTTCTGATTCTCTCAGTTGCTCTGAAGCCTTGAGCTCAACGAGAAAGGACTGCCAACACTGCCCCTCCCTTAAAAGTACTCACAAGTGGTCCCCCTGAGGGCTTTAGTCTACTGATACTGGGTTTCTTGAGTGTCTGATCTGTAGTTTTACTGCAGAAGAAAGCTTTCTTTCCCAAGAAATGAAGAGGAACTCAAACGCTGGCTTCGAGGACCGTCTCTTTCTGTACCTCCACAGAACCAGGAGGACAAATCCAGTTTTGTAGAACTTAGTGGCTTTGAAGGAGAGACCACCAGGGTTATATGCCACCTAAATTGGTTGCCTTTTCACCATCTGCCTTTTCATTGGTTCACTTCCATCATTCTCTTCTACTGTGCCCCAAACTTATTCACTGTAACTTTAGGCAAATAATTTTATCTAAAGAAGTCTTTGCATCTCGTTTAATAAGAAGCAAACTTATAAAGAATCTCAGTAACTAGTATAATAAAATATTCTATTACCGATTGTTTGTAATTTAAAATGTAAGCCTCTAGTTAGGCAGCTTTCTATTCTCTCCAATTCACTCTAAAATTAACACATTTCCTAAGTTTAGCTCTTCTTTTAAAGTCAACTTAAAAATTTTAAAATAATTATCTTGAATTTGGTCCTTTGTTACATAAGATCCTTCCTGCAACTATAGTACAGAAAGCATGTTACAATCATTTGCTTTCTAGATTTTCTGCAGGCTTTCTCCCTTTGGAGTATCCTTCTTTTTGAGTTGGCCTAGTCTATCAAGTCTCCTTTCCACAAAAACTCCCTAATAACACTGGCTCTTCACTTGGACTATCTTTGGAATTTGCTTAGCCTCAAAGCTATTAGCAGGATCCAGAAGAAAAGTATAAAAACGAAATATAAGAAATAAAGCCAGGCTGTTATGTTGAGCTGTGGGGAACTCAGGTCAACAATTTCTGACATTGCCAGTTAAGCGGAAGACCCAATACTATTATGGGATACTGGACTCTTTTAGAATATTTTGCTGAGTTTACACACCTATAATATTCAAATAACGGAACTTAACAAAAAAAGGGTATACAGATGAATGTCCATTTTGTATCTGTGTATTCAAAGTGGTCAGGATAGATATATAGTTACATTCTGTTAATGAATAGAATGATTTGTTCTAATGGTGTTTGTAAATAGGATATCAAGTCCGCATCTTGTACAGCAATTAACCACTAAGAAGAATGTATGCAGTGTGTTAATTATTGAAACTGTCCTACTGATTTGATTTGAAACTGTCTCATTGCTATTTGTTTATCAATAAAACTATGGCAAAAAAAAAAAGCTATTAGCAGGGTTTAGGTAGAATTTACTTTGTATCATCAAGTAGTTGTGGAGCATGTCGCCCCATACAAACTGAGCATGTCTCACTAAGTGAAAAGAATGAAACTGTGGACAGAAAGGAGGAAGCTATGGGAGAATTTATTGGAAGCAAGAAGAAAAATAGTTCCTAGTATGTGATGGTGGTGGTTGGGAGTGACAGTCTGGAGTCTTTTGTCTTGGTCTTAAGTGGATGAGCAGAAGGGGGGCCTTGATGAGCTCCGAGGTCTCCAAGACCTAGTGGTCACTGTGGCCCAGGTGGCCCTGTGGGTGTAGACTAACCAGTTGGGGTCTAGGCTTCCTAAGGTAGAATTTAAAAGGAAAATGGCCACCAAGTTCATAGGAAACAGGTTATTCTACAGTTCTAACTTTCTTGAAGTCCAGCCCAGAAGTAGGGAGTTGTTAGTGAAGCATATTCTATCTAAACAGTTTTCTTTCCTGTGATTTAGAGTTCTTAGCTCTTTATCCTTTTCCCTGTGTTTGTATTTATGTTTCCAAGTTTGACTGGATGGCTTGAATTAGTTCTTAACTCCATGTATATGCTATTTTCTTTGCAACCAGCTGACTGCATCTGAGGCCCTGTCTCTTATTGGCTGCTTACTTATAAGCTAACTAAACTGTCTTACAGCTGTTCTGTAGATCTTTCCTGTCTTTACAAATACCATGGGGACTTTTAGCCAGCAAAAAATTACACTTTAAATCTGCCTTTTTGTGGGGGGAGGTACCAAATGAAAAACCCCGTATACCCTTTCCCCTGATAACTTTACATACCTACCAAACAGTTGGAAAACTCATGTGTGGGGAATATGTACTTTTCTTCTTCTCTAAGTTAAACTTTTGTCAACAGCAGAATTGCAGCAAGCAGTGTTTGTTTTTGATTTCTAATTCATTTATTTCAAGTGGTTGATTAAAAAATGTAATCCCCTCACTGCCTTTTTAAAGAGAAGCATATGTTATATGTTCCAATTACTCCAAGGCACTGAACCTGTAATTCCTTGAGTCTAGATGTACATAGGGGACTGGGGAGATAACTTGGCGGTCTAAGCACCTGCTTGGCAAGTATAAGGACCTGGGTTCAATCCCCGGTACCACATGCTATGCAGGCCCCGTGTTGTGCTGGCTACTGAAACCAGGTGTGGTGGCACATGACTGTAATCCCAGTGCTGGGGAGGCTGAGACAAAAGAATCACTATGAGCCAGAGCTGCATAGTGAGACCCTGTGCCAAACAGATAAAGATTTTTAAAAATGTATATAAAGTATTAATTTTAATGCCATCCTTATTTACAATGAGTAAAAGAAAACCTCTGCCTGATAACAACATAACTGTCTTTGAAAATGATAGTTTTAAGAGTTGTATGTCTTAGAGTCATGGTCACATTACTGGTTCTAATACAACTGTGTAATCATGGTTGTTGTGAACTTCTGTCACCTCCTGCTTCCTTATGCAGTGGTGTACAAGAAATCCATTATTTTACAATGCAAACCTAAGGCAGACCAAAATTAGTCTGATGCTCTCTACATGTTCTGTGGCTGAAGAACATGGAAGGTGACCCCCTGGACACTCAGAATATTGAGGAAGTGAGGGAAGCAACCCTCAGGAAGAGCTCTACCTACAAACCTAGTGAACTCATTTTTTTGTTCTTTGTGACAGATAAACCTCGAGGACAGGGACCAGGAGATAGCTCAGCAGCACAGAGCCTGCCTGGCAAGTGCAAGGTCCTGAGTTCAGTTCACAGAAAACAAAACAAGTGGCACAACATGGAGGACAGCATCAGTAGAGTTCTTGAACTGGGCCAGTATTTATGTTGTCAGAAAATTTACTAAGTATTAGGCAAAACAGTGGTCCTCATAAGGTACATTAACTCTATTGAAACCTTTAAACATTTTTTTAAAAATGATTTTGGGGAAAGCCCAGCTAGCTGTGTGTTGAGATACAGCTCAATGGCTACCAAACAAAGCAATGGCTACACATACAAAATATAAGCATGTGTTCGTAGCAAAATCTTGAATGCAAAGACTAATTGGATTATGTAAGAAGATGATAAGCAAAGCAACTGTGTGTTTTGCTTTTGAGGTTGTTGGGGATTAAACCTTCATGTGCTTTGTCACTAAGCAACACCCTGACTCCTGGGAGTCTTGACAGACATACAACAAAAATTGTGGTTTAGGGCTGACAAGATAGCTCAAGGGACTAAGTGTCTGTTTAGGCAAGTACAGGGACCCAGGTTTGATCCCTGGCACCACATGCTGCACCGGCCCCACTCCCAGGCATGCTGAGCTAGCTACCGAGTCCAGGTGTGGTGGCGCACACCTGTAACCTCAGTTCTGGGGAGGCTGAAAACAGGAGGATCACTACAAGTCCAAGCTGCATAGTGAGACCCTGTATCAAATACATAAACAAAAACAAAGAATAAGCGAAGAAAAAACTGTGGCTTAAGTGACAGTAACCTTGAAAATAAAAAGGATGGTTTCTCTGTATTATTGTTTATATCCAGAGGACCTCCAATGCCTCATGTGCTCATAGTTGGGTTTTGGAAAGGTGACTGGTTTGAGGAGGCATCACAGCTGACTTGCTATTAGGAGGTTGGTGCGGTCCAGAGCGGTGGGTTCCTCTGGCCATGAGCTGGTGGGTGCCTTTCCCTTTTGGGCTCCTCCTCTAGACTCTGCTGCCCTACTGCCATAAACTGAACAGCCTTCCTCCATGGCAGGCCCTTCCACTGTGCTGCTTCTGCCTTAGAGACAGCTGACTGCAGATGGAAACCTCTATGAGCTGCAAGCTGAAACGAACCTCTTAAGTTGTAGGTGTTGGGCATTGTCGCAGAGAGGAGGAAAGTGACTAGGAATGTGTAACCTTTTTTTGGTAAACTTATGAAGCCTGTCACCTTACTATGCATATAGTGCACATCAGACACTAAGTTGTGTCATTTTCTCTTCACAATAACCTTGATACGCACTATATACAATTGGAAATGTTAAGTTAGAGACGCTACAGAAGATACATGACTTAAGTGGTACAGCCAGGATTGAAATGTAGAATTCTGCAGATGTCTATCTAATTTGAGGTACAGTGAAGAAACCCGTGGCCCTGTGGTGCTAGGTAAGCCCTCTATTTGAGCTACACCCACAAGCATCCCATAGGTTTAAAAATCACAAGTTCAGCTTTGAGACATTAAGTAGGCTTACATTTTGGTTCTACTCACAGTTCATGTATGGATATTTTGAAATGTGAGAGCAGTCTGATAGGCAAATTCTCTAACTCCTAATTACTCCCCAAAATATCTTTTCAAATAACTATTGTGACTGGACCCTAGTTTTCAAATGCACATACCTCAGAAGAATATTAAATCCCTGAATATATCACTTATAAGTCTTCAGTAGCTAGAAATAATCTTTGGCCAAAAGAGTCCTCCTTTTGAGATCTGAGTTAGCTTTGTGGCCCACAAGAAACAGCAACATTAAAGCTGAGGCCCAGGCCTACTTGCCTTCTCAGCTTCTCAAACAGTGACAGCCTTTTATGTAGTAGGTGCCCAAAAGTCAATGTGTGAAGCCAAGAAGGATGACATCATGATCATTTTATTCCCAGTTGCTTTCAACACTCTGAATATAAGAAAATATATTCCAAAATAAACATTCTGTGGTTCAATTAATCTGCTTTTAATGTTACTTTAGGTTATAAAATGCTTATAGTATAAAAATGAATACCTGAGCTTAAAAGCATATCTAAAACTCAAAGTAGGTCTATGTAAATATTTCCAAAGTTAGCCTAATTTTCAATCTTTTTTTTTCCAGTCCTGGGGATCGAACCTGGGGCCTTGCACTTGCCAGGCAGGTGCTTATGCCTCTAAGCTATAACCCTGGCCCAGTTAGTCTAATTTTCATAGAAAATGAATCTGACATTGTTTTGTATCTATATAGTCACATGAACTTATTAGATAATTACATTATAAATAGCCAGTACAGTTCATTTTGCAAAGTGGAAAGAACTTACCATCTATCAATCTTGGAAAAGCATCTACAATATTCCCTCTGATATAATCCCAGAAGCAATAATGTATGGAAATCTCATGGGGGACACTGCCACCTAGTGGTCTCTGTTCTCTGTAGGTGATCACCCTGTAGTCCTCGATTCTGGAACGTGGAAGACTTGCTCAGTTCGTGTACTTACACACCCATCTTTGTATCTTGCTGAATATTAAAGGCCTTAAGGGAGAGACAAGTGCTTATGAATTTTATTTCCTGCAGTATGTACTTGTTAACCATGAGGTGAAAACATGACCTGGACTCACGAATGTAAGAAAATGAAGAATATTTCAGTCATTCTTTCTGCCCCTTTTGGCCCTGAATTCTTCCACTGCTACTCAAGCCTCTATAAAGCTTTCAACTGTAAACACCATGATGAGATTTTGTAAAGATTCTGTTCCTATGACCACACTGCTGAGGTAAGTGGCACCAAAGAGATTATGGAGTAATCCATTAATTAACTGATGAAGTAAACTGCGATTAAGTTAGTCTTACTTCTGAAGACTAAAAACCCAAAAGACAGTTAACCTTTTCAATGGCCAAATAAAAGAAACTGAGTTGTTAGCAGAATTTAAGAAATACAAATGTCATTACAATTATTATTCTGAAGTTAACGCTTTAAGGGGCTGGGGAGATGGCTCAGTAGAATAAGAGCTTGCCTGGCGAGCGCAAGGGCCTGAGTTCGATCCCCAGTTCTGGAAAAAAAAAAAAAATGACTTTCCCTGAAGTTAATGCTTTATTAAATGTCTATAATTTGCTAGGTACTGGTCTTACAGCTTTAGGTGCATTTATCTTATGTAGACCTTAAAACAACTGTACAAAGTAGTTGTGAATCCAATTATAACAATGAGAAAAATCAGCCAGGGAAGAGGAAGAGAAGGCTATACCTTACTTTAAGTTGTTTCAACTAATAAGTGAAAAAGCTGGAATTTGAACCCAGGTAATTTATCTGCTCTTGGCAGAGAACAGACAATAAAAAGCAATGAATGAGATTTTTAGAAATACTGTATGCAAATACCCCTAAGTAAGTATCTTCTGAGGGCCGGGGAAATGGCTGAATGGAATAAGCCCTTTCCCGGTAAGTACAAGGGCCTTAGTTCAATCCCCAGTTATGCAAAAAAAAAAAAAATAAATAAAAAAAAAAAATAAAAAATAAAAAATAATAATAATAATAATAATAATAAAATAAAAAAATAAATAAAAAAAGTACTTTTGGAGAAAAAATTAGTGGATTCACCTGTTCTCTAAATAAAATTGCATTGGCTTTGCAGAACTCTCATAATTCTTCAGAGCACGTATATATTAGCTTTCATTTTGCTGGACACAATACTCTTGTAACCCACAACTTGAAGGAGAAATTTAACTGGCTTAGGGGTCCAGTCCCTGGTAAGCAGGCTCCAAGGCAGGAATATCATGGTCCTAGAGTCCACTAGAGTGAAGATGTTAGTTCCTGGAGGCCAAGAGCACAGCAGGGAGCAGCACCAGTAAAGGTGGGAGACCAGATGTAGACCTGCGCCCAACTCATGCTTTCATGAGTCACCACAACACATCCAGCAGGCAGCCTCATCCATCTGGGCAGCTCCCAACTCCCACTGACCCAATCAAGCTGAAGAAGCATATTTCACCCCACCAACTTGATACCAGGCTCTTTAAACCACACGCAATCTCCAAGTGAACACAGTAACAAGTTAGTAATTTTGACCAACATGTGGCAACCATCCTGCCTATAATCAACAACACAATAATCCCTCTCCCACATTTCAAGAGTTCCAGCATTTTTCAAAATCCCAATTTTTTTTCTGATACTCCAGGCAAACTCTAAGGTGTGACGCTCTGCAAAACGAAAATCAAGTTACATAATGACGAGGTATAACAGCACAAGGTAAACATTCTCATTCCAAAAAGGAGGAATATGATGACTGAAAATAGGGCCAAAGACCAAAACCTGTAGGGAGCAGCTGAAGCTGGATATTGTTGGGGGGAGGCAAGGCCTGTCAGAGAACAAAGAGCACCTGAGGTAAGCCACGTGATCAAACTGCTCAGCCCAGGGAACACCAAGCCCCAGGACAATCCGAGCAATGAGTTGCTAAGCAAAGCTGTGCCACAGGACATCAACTTTGTCAAATGTATAAACCACCCCTACAGTGGTTGAGCAGTTTTTTCCCTCCCAACCAGAGGGCTCCTCCAGACCTCAGCTTTTGTCTCTTACTTGTTTTTTCCATCCTCTCCATCCCAGGCACTGGAAGGGCTGCATGGGATGTGGCAAAAACCTTGAAGGGCAAATATTAAGTTCTTTAGCTCTATGTCCAGGGGCCAGGGAGATGGCTCAGTAGGATAAGCGCTTGACTGGCAAACGCAAGGATCTGAGTTCAATCCCCGGTTCTGAAAAAAAAAAACAAAAAAACCCTCTATGTCCAGCACCCAGGGTAGATAGTGAAATACTGAGGTCCACAGCCCTTGAGCAGCCCTACCCCAGGGCCTTGCTGGTTGCACTTACGAAGCCTCTTTTGGGGTGGTTCAACTCATGATTTTCTGCTTTCCTCAGCAGATATTCCACATCTCAAAGTCCCTGGGGTTTACATTCCACCTTTGCTTTCATTCTCATAGTGTAACACACTACCCTCAGGGGCTCCTTGCCTGGTCTCCCAGGCCTTCCTTTGAAATCTGGATGGAAACCTTGCAGAACCCACAAGGCTTACATTCTTTTTTTTAAAAATGTATTTAGTACAGGGTCTACAGGGTCTCACTACACAGATCAGACTTGTAACAGTCCTTCCTGTTTTTCAGCCTCCCAAGCACTGGGATTACAGGTGAGCACCACCACACCCAGTCTCAACTGTCCTCTCAGTGCACCCTGGGGGCAGGGCTGGCACAGTAGACAGGAGATTGAAACCCAGCCCTTGCAGCTGCCTAAGCAGGCGCTTTAACCCGCTGAGCCATCTGGCTGGCCCACCACTTTACATTCTGCCCCCAAGTAAAATCACCATTTTGTAGATACCAAGGTATGTATGTGGTCAGCAGCAGGAAGCAGGGCCCCTTGAATTACGGGCACAGTGGCTAAGTGCCTGGGTGAGCACAGCGAAATGGATCTTGGAAAAACAATCCCTCCACCCCTTTCTGAGTAGGTTTTGTAGGGGCCATCTTCTCACAGAAAGGTTTTCACATGTGCACCTTGAGCCTTTGATAAGATGTGGTTTTACTAATTTCTGAGATATCCTCTATACCTTCTTGACCTTATAAAAGGTAGTTGGTTTTTAATGGTGTTAATATCCTCAGAAAACTTTGTATGACTGCTTTGGGGCCAAAATTTATGTCCAAATATTCCTGCTCTTTGCTGATCAATTTGCACCATCAATCTGGCTACAGGCAGTCAGCTATGCATGCCACTACCTGCACAGTGGATTACATTAAGATTTCTTCTGCCACATCCATTACTCCACTGTCCTTAATCTTAAGTCTCTCACAAAGCTTTAGGACGTTGGTCAATTCTTTACTCGAGTGTAACACACATGGCTTGCAGTCCAATTGTCAGTGAAGTCCTCATTCCCAAACGAAACCTCCTAAGCCTGGAATTTTACTGTCTGCATTTCTCTAAGTATTCTGGTCCTCTACCTGCTGACCAGAATTACCCATCTGGCTCTGCATATAGCACTCTACTGCTTCTCTAACATCAACTGTAAACCTTTCCAAAATGTCCTGCAAACCAGGTCCTTTTTTTTTGGCGGAACTGGGGACTGAACTCAGACCCCTGTGCTTGCCAGGGAAGTATTTATTCCACTGAGCCATCTCCCTGGCCCTGCAAACAAGTTCTAAAGGCTTAAAGCTAATGGTCAGTACAGTCTCAGCAAATGCCACACTCCTGGTACCAGTTTTGACCTTCTTGCTCCTGGACACAACACCTGACACCCACAATGCAAAGGCAGGTTTAACTTGGCTCACAGTCTCAGAGGATATGGGCTGTGATCAGCAGGCTCCAACGAACACTGTGGCAGAAGGGGACGGTGGAGCAAAGATGCTCAGTTCTTTGTGGTAGCGAAGCAAAGCAGGGCAGCAGCCTCAGCGAGGAGTGGGGAGGGCTGGGGCACAGACACCACAGTCATGCCTCGGGGACCCACCTGGACACATCCAGAAGGCCGCTCATCAATCCCACGGCAGTTCTCAAGACAAGCGGACCCAGCCAAGTTTACCACTGCATAATCCATTGAGAGCGAGTCAAGTTTACAAAGATGGCTTTATTTACACACTTACATACTGGCCTTGGTCCAAAAAAGACCAAGGACACTGAAAATAGTTATAGTAACTTGAAAAAATACAGAATAGAAATAGCCAATATCTTAATGTATTACTCTCCCCAAAAGCTGGATGCTTCTAAACTTGATTTAATATTTTGCATGTGTTCTCTCCGTTGCTTAGTAAATATGTTTGCTTCTCCTTTCTGTAGTCGACGTCTGATAGCTGACTTTTGCTGTTTTGTCAACTGACGTTTCACCTTCTGTTTTATTAATTCCTAGAGAGATTTTATAAATTAGATCACTGATAACCAAGGAGTAGAAATTCACTAAAACAAAAATTTAATTGATAGTATCTTTCGATATAAATGTTAAAAAATTTCACTGATACACTAAACAATAAAGTAAAACAATAAAAAGGGATAAAATTTGAAATTCGTAAGAGAAATTATACAACAAAAAAGGATAGTGTTAAGCAACATTAGCTTAAATAACAAATCATCATAGTGCCACCTGCTGTTCACAATGAAAACTGAAGTAAAAAAGCAAGTTGAAAACTTCCTCCTCTCCCTCCTTACAAAGTTGCCCAGGCTGGCCTTACAACTATCACTCTCCTGCCTCAGTCTACCAAACAGATGGGCTTATGCATGTGTGCCACCATGCCCACCTAGACAGGATGTGTAATACAAAGCCATTTTATTAAGGCATTTATTATTGACAATAATATCCAAGAATACCTTCACAATTTAGCTGTAGAAACGACCTGACAGTGTCTGATGTTTCTATGTGGTACTACTTCCCAAACTCAGGATGGCCTAGAACACTGAGCCACCTGGCAGTCTACCAACTTAAGAACTGGAAACAGAAGTGGCTAAGTTTTAAGACTCTACCCTGCCCCAGGAAACTGTTCAGAACTGTGAGTGCCTCCTACACTAATGAGAGTGGAACCCAAATCAGAGGCCAAACTACAGTGTGCTCAAGGCAGGTGGGGTGAGGTTGGGGGCTGGTGGCAATATTTTCTTCTAATTTCCACTTGTTCATACTGAGATTATAAAATAATTATACAATGCGAACTAAGGAAATGATGGATTAATATGAACACTGCCATACAAATTACAACTTATAAAGCTTATGAGATCACTTTCTATAAAAAAAAAAAAAAGGAAAATTACATTTAGTATGCCCTAGAAGTTGGTACAATGTGAATATCAAATACTTGTGTGTTATTTTAGGGAGCACATAAAAATTAATGGAAATCATGCTTTTAGTTAAAAAAGTTCTAGTAGGTGGTAGCCACATTCATATTTACTAAAAAGCAGCATATCTTTTTGTTGAAGTATAACTTGTTATGTATTAAGGAGAATTTACAAACAGCCAACAAATATGAACTACAGAAATACTTTAAGGAGAAAATGATTTTGCAATTATAATTTCAAAGAGCATAAAGTAAAACTTTTGTCTTTGTATATATTACAAAACAACAATCAAGTTAATGGATGTACCAAAGTTCTCTCTCTCTCCTTTTTTTTTTTTTGCGGAATCGGGGTGTGAACTCAGATCCTTGCGCTTGCCAGGGAAGCGCTTATTCCACTGAGCCATCTCCCGGGCCCTCAAAGTTCTCTCTTTTTTAAAAATTTTTTTGGAGACTGGGTCTTGCTGCCAGGCAGTTCAGGCTCTCCTTGAACTCACTATGTAGCTTAACCTGGCCTTGAACTGGAGGCACAAATTAGCACATGACCTCTAAGGAAAACTGTGATAAAAATTTTAAAAGGATGTAGACTTGATATGCCAATTTTGTTTAAAATAATTAGAGAGAATAGGGTAAATGGATCTTTTTCTTTATCAGAAATTTATATTTTATAATGTAATTCATGAAACCCAAGGTGTAAAAGTTAAAGACTTAACAATATTAAAATTTTAAATTCCTTTGCTAGCTCTAAGAGATATGTAAGAATCAGATTAGGGCTGGGGATATAGCTTAGCAGTACAGTGCCTGCCTGGCAAGTACAATGTCCTGAGTCCAATTTCTTTTTTTTTTTTTTTTTTTTTGCGGAACCAGGGATTGAACTCAGACCCTTGCGCCTGCTAGGGAAGTGCTTATTCCACTGAGCCATCTCCCCGGCCCCTCTGAGTCCAATTTCTGACACAAAAAAGAATTAGATTAAATTACATGCAAACACAATTTTAACTTGGCCTCTGACAATGTCAGCACCATCATCTTTTTAGAAAGCATGGATACAGCATAAATTAGTAATCTAATTTTTTTATATGCAATTATCAGTGTTGTTCCACTAATGAGCTACATAAAATTAAGTTTTGATCTTGAGAATTCCAAGAAAGGTACACAAACAAATCCCTGCAGATATCAAAATAAAGCTAAGAGCTGGTACTAAATGGTAAGAAATGTATAATAAAGATAGGCTGATAACTTAGAAGAGCTATTAAAAATAATATAAACTGGCTGGGGAAATAGCTCAGTAGAATAAGCACTTGTCTGGCAAGTGCAAGGTCCTGAGTTCAATCCCCGGGTACCGCAAAACAACAACAACAACTACAACAACAACAAAACTTCATAGATTTCAAATTGCTCAGAAAGGGGGCTAGGGAAATAGCTCAGTAGAATAAGCGCTTCCCTGGCAAGCACGAGCGCCAGCGCCTGAGTTCAATCCCCAGTTACAATAAAAAAAAAAAAAAAAGAAAAATCATGAAATATCCTGACCCTCGGAAAGTGTATATAAAAGCAACTACATTTCTAGAATTTGACCATCTTACTGGTGTGATGAGATCTAAATGTTTCTGAGATGAAGTGAAGCCCTAAGTGATGGTATATTATAAATTACAGGACTTTTGTCTAACTTTGTTTTTGACAGTTTTAATTTGGTAAACATCCCATACTATCAACCACATAGCACACATTTTAATTTACAGACTATTTCTGAACTTGGAATACAAAGGTAGGAAAAAGAAGTTATTCATATTCTATTGAATTCACTCTATCTCATCATTTCATTAGCTTCCTTTCTTCCTTTCTCAATGGATTTTCTTCTTTTGTTCACAAGTAAAGTTATCACCAAATTCTGGCTGCACTGATTCTCATCT
Organism: Octodon degus; assembly: GCF_000260255.1. Classification (NCBI taxonomy): domain Eukaryota; kingdom Metazoa; phylum Chordata; class Mammalia; order Rodentia; family Octodontidae; genus Octodon; species Octodon degus. The sequence continues at coordinate 28,092,328 of NW_004524585.1, read as the reverse complement.
CAAACAGCAGGAAAAAAAAAATCCAATGCACCAATCATGGAATTTTAATTAATGAAAAAAGTGATAAAATTACTTTCTTAATGTTGGACAGAGAATTTATGTTGTTCCTAAGTCTTAAGTAGTGGCATATATAGCTTTACAATGCTGAGGTCTGGAAGCAGGAGACAGAACACTTCCACAGGTCAGTGAGACTGGCTTTTCTTTCAGAGAGTGATTATTTCTAAACTGATTCTTCCTTCTGGGTAGTTCTGAAAGAAGGCTGGCAAATAAAAATGCTTCTTAGGAGGAGCTAGAATGTTTTTGCTTTTTGTTCAGAAAAAAAGTCCCTCTTTTCTTTTTCAATTTTTTTTTTTTTCCTGCAGAACTGGGGATTGAACTCAGGCCCTTATGTTTGCCAGGGAAGCACTTATTCCACTGAGCCATCTCCCCAGCCCCTTCAATTTTATTTTAAAGAGAAAAAAAGTAAAAAATATTTCAAAGCAATAGCAGAGTAACAATGGTTAACACATTGCATGTTATCTTTAAATTAGCTACTCAAGAGTACAAGATATAGGTATTTAATTGTCCAAACAATATTAGAACAAACCTCTTTTCTTTTCAGTGAATTAAGAGAAATTAGTAGAATGGCATTAACTATCTTGTGTGCACACTCACACATACTGTCTGTTTTGCTTTCCTTTTTCTTTTGTGATTTTTTTTTTTTTTTGAACATTGTTGATAAATGTCCAAAGACTCCAACAAACATTTTAGATACCAAAAATGGTAAAACTATCTTTTTCTCTCTCATATTTTATGAAAAACTAGCTTTTGGGGCCAGGAAGATAGCTCACTGGCATGTAAGTGCCTGCCTGGCAAGTGCAAGGTCCCAAGTTGGATCCTTAGGCCACAAAAAAAAAAAAAAAAAAAAAAAAGAAAGAAAGAAAAGGAAAAACTAGTTTGTGAAGGTGCACTGCTGTCATTAGGTATATAACTTGGAAAAAGTCATATAACCTGCCTGCACTTCACTTTCCCCACTGTAAAGTCAAAGGATTAACCCATGAAAATCTACTAAGTTCCTTTGGACCTAAAATGTTTATGATTTTTACCCTTCAATTTCTTTTTTTTAATGAGCAGAATATATTTATTGAGAGAAAGAAAGCTCCTGTCCAAGAGAGGGGCAGGAGAGGGGCCTGACCGGGTAGTTCCCCGCCTTCAATTTCAGCCATTGTCTTTTTGTTTGTTTTTGGCGGAACCGGGGATTGAACTCAGTCTCTTGTGCTTGTACTCTACTGAGCCATCTCCCCAGACCCTCCCGCCTTCAATTTCAAGCTAACTTATACACCATTTTTTTCTCTAGAAGCTTTGACCATTCTAGTTAAAAGAAAACTCTTTCTCATATGTTAATAAATTTTTACTTTTTATGATTTCTGAAATTAACATATTAAGGTCCAAATATCCTAAAGTATCTTGTAATCTTCACAGTACAGTCCACAGTAGTGACATAATCAACATCTGTAAATGCACAAATACTTACTGGAGGAATTGTTGAACAGCTTACAACACTGCCTGCAGAAGTAACACTCAGAGTTCTTGCTCTAGACTGCGTGATATTTTCCACATTTTCTTCATCTCTAGTAGAAAATTTAAAAAGTCCATAAAACTGATAGTTAATTCTTATGATCATGCCTGACTGCATTAATTTATGTTCTCTGACTACATAACATCAACATACTTCAGAAAGATATTTAAAATTTCTGAAGGTAAAATTACCTAAATTCATCTCAAGATACTAGTAATTTTCATTTTTGACATTCTGAAAGTCACTATCAAAATTTCCGAACTATCTCAGTCACCAAAATTTGTCACTGCCTCACAATTCTTCTTTTTTTCCACCACACCTCTCCTTTTCTTTTACCTAACTACATAAATCTGCCTCACAATCTAAATGTCTGCAACACTTTCTCGCCACCTTCTCAAATATGAGGTAGAATGGGGACAGAGGTGGAATGATACGACGAGATAGTAAAAAACTCTAAAACCATGGAAACTAACTTCTTTTTCCACATTGATCAGTTTTAAAAATGTATAAGAACTCAGAAAATATTAACATTTTTTTGGAACATCTATTTTACTGCTACTATGCATAACGAAAGTTTTGTTGAGTTCATGCCCAGAAAATGGAAATACAGAACTTCCATTCCCTGCTTACAACTTAGAGGACCATTTAACCCTGATTTTTCTTTTACTATCATGACGTTTAAATTTATGTGTCAACTTTATGGGGCCTACAGTGCCACATATTTATTTAAACATTATACTGGGTGTACCTGAATTGACAAGCTGAATAAATCAGACTGTTTACCCCACATAGGTAGGCCCAATCGAATTCACTGAAAAGTTCAAAAAAGCGAACGTACAAAGAAAGAAAACTTGGTTACTTCTGCCTATCTTTCAGGTGGGACACTTGTCTTCTGCTTCCAGACTCACTGCTGGCTCTCCTGGTTTTTGGGCGTTGGGCTCCACACAGATCGTAAGCCCTGGCTATACTGGGACTCCAGCTTGACGACTACAGATCCTACATAACCTGATTCCTCACATTCTGTCCTTGACTTAAGATGGTGTGACAAGATTTTCAACTACATAATGAGGCAAAAGTGACATGGTTTTGCTACAGCTCCTAATCAATATCACCACCAGGTTGGACAACAGATACTATGTTGCTTGCAGGCGCTTTAATCCACTGAGCTATTTGGCCGGCCCTCTCTGATTAATATTTGTTAAGACAAAATATCAGAAGAAAATATATCATTATATAGTTTTAACAGTATGGGAATCAAGTGGGACAATGAGAAATACCAGGGAAAATCTGCTGTAGACATTTTACATGGAAAGAACATTAACTGCATGCTTCATGTATTTATATTCCCTTATGTAACTCAAACATAAACTACACGTAAATAGAAAAATACACTCATTTAAAACCTGATAATTTTATCAAGACCTACATTTAATTCTTTGAAAGTCATTTTGTATTTCAACACAGAACTAAAATTTAGAGAACGGGCTTCCTTGATTTACCTCAACTGAGACTGAAAATACTTGTTTTAGTAAGAGAAAGATTTTTTGATTTTCATTTTGCACACAAGGATAGCAGAACACAACTGTTACACTTCTTTTTTAAGAGTCACTTAGTAGAATCAAACAGTCTTAGTCTGAAGACTACAGTCAGGAAACAACAGAAACCTACCTGAAAGGCCTGAAGTCTTCCTTCAGCGACAGGTTAACAAGACGAGGGCAGTCATCTTCATCTTCCTCGGAGGCAGCACGGATTCCTCCTCCACCTGTCTGGCATTCCCGCATGGAGTCCTTCTCAGTTCCATTCTCAGAAAACTCAGTTGTACAGCTGTTTTCAAAAATATGCCCTTTTATCTCCTCTGAGGGCTGACTGAAATCAGCCATTGCCAAGCTGTGTGCGTGGGCACTTTCTTCTGAACTGTCTTCTATTGGCTCACCATCTCCAGATGAGCTGCAGCAGCGGCCTCCTGAGTCATCTGCAGCACTCTGTTCACTTTCAATTTCTGACCTACAAATGTTTGCTTTTTCCGACAGCTCAACATCAGAAAAGGAGAAAGCAGCTTCCTCCTCTCTCTCAGTACTTGCATCGTCTGGACCGACTGGATGTAGGAGTTCATCATCTGCCTGCATTTCCTTTGTGTAGCCACTGGCAGAAACCTCGACATCCAGAGAATCCTCCCTCCTGGGGGGAGAAAAGTGCTAAGTATTGCAAGAGAAAAATGCACCCACTTGAGATGAATAAACACTGTTACTCTGATAAACTGCGATTCTCAAGGTGAGCTGAAATAATTTTTCTTTGCCTAAAACATAGTATTTAAATATATAACTACAAAAGATAATGCTTGTTATCATTTTAATAAAAAACAACATATTAATAAAAACTTATAAAAACTTCTATTAATTTGCTAAGTGACGTTTCAAAGGGAAATAAAGTTTTAAAAAGTTACACTTCACCTCAAATCAGGAAATACCTAAAGCATATAAAACAAGAAAGAGACTTAATTTAGAGAATGTACAATTATGTCCTAGGAATCAATTATAATTTCTATTCTGAATAAAAAATACAAATTAAAAAAAAATAATACGGTTTGACTCCTTAGGAATGAGATTTTCCCATAACATCCAAAATAGAAGTTCTTGAACTTACAAGAAACTGCATATATTTTCTATCCCAAAATTAACAGCAGTGCCTTTGTGGACTAAAGACAAGTATGTTTATATTTTTCAGTTTCACTGATATACTATAGATCAGTGTTAACAGCAACTATAATGTGGCAAAGATCACTACTGAACATACTTTAGACGACAGTGTTACACTTTAGAGCTAAATATTAGGGGTCTTATCATTTTAAGCAACGCTGGGTACAAACCTGATATCACTAAAGGCTGGATAAAGCTCACTCTCATAGGCAAAACGTCTCATGAAGAAATCTCTGATGCATTTAACATCTCTGTCAAAATACCTCAAAGACAACAAAAAAAAATCATTTTTAATATCTTTATTTTCCCCCTAATTAGCTAATGACAATATCCTTACTATGATACTTCTCATGAAATGAAGAAAAAAAATGTTACATAAAAGAAAGGAAGTACAAATCTGTTACCAGTGTACTGGGAAAAAACTGAAACAGGAGGAAACTCGAATATGTCAACGTAGCTCATACCTATGGTTAGAAATGCAGAGGTTCTCACAGAACTGTTCAGCATATAGCAGAATGTACTGCGGGTGGGGAGGCAGAGTGCAAACCCAGGGTAGGCGACTGCGGTTGGGGTGGGGGCAAGTCTCCACTTCAGGCTATCTGGGAAGCTTCCTATCAGCAACCCCTACTAGAACCCTCTGCCAGGTGGGAAAGCTGAAGATACAAGATCAATGACTCGCAAGGCTAAGTTTGGAGACTGTGTATCTTTACTACCCATAACACTCAAAGACATATGTAATGCTGCAGCTTATAAATAATGATCTGAGGACATGTTAAGCTGGACTGAGAGTTTAGAAGACTGAACATCAGGTCTTTTCTGGCCACTACAAAGCAGCAAGAACGATTCAGTTCTTTTGTTTCCCCTCCAGATTCAGTTCTTTAGGAGCTCTTCACCTACAGACAGGTAAGGACAAGAGGAAATGAAACTGACCACCTTCTTGAAATTTTAACTGCATTATTTTGAGAAAGATGAAGTTAGACAATGTTACTCCATTATGCCCTCAGGGCCCTGGGGAAAATCTTCATATATTTAAAAATTATCACTTTATTTTATGTAAGTCCACATTTCTTAAATAGACAGTATCTTTTTCAAAAGCAGAGATTTAACTTACTTACATCTTAACTTCTAGCTCTTAGCACAACTCCTTTGCCCCACTACATAGAAATTTAATCACAATGCCTCGCCAAAGAATATGCAGAATATGACAATCTGTCTGTCATCAGTCCCTTCTCCACACTGGTGGCTCCCAAATGTTCCCTAGTGTAACTGCTATTCCATATTAATAAAAATGGTGATTAGCCAACAGAATATCTAGAGTACAGACTACACAAGTGCCATTAATCTTTTAGTATTTTTTGTTGGAAATATCTTTAAATTTCTTTCTCTAACTTAAGTATAGACAGCTTCTAATGGAAACCAAGAGGACAAGCTTCATTTAACATAAACTGCTTTGAGCTCAAACTTTACAAGAACAAACATACTATTACATAAGTGACACCACTTGCTACTTCATGAAAAAGAAGTTTCTCGGGGCTGGGGAGATGGCTCAGTAGAATAAGTGCTTGCCTGGCAAGTGCAAGGGCCTGAGTTCAATCCCTGGTTCCGCAAAAAAAAAAAAAAAAATTCTCATAAAACCTGGAACAGGGAGAAAAAAAACCACTTAAGAACATGATTATTACAATATATAAAGTCATTTTTCCCCATTTTTACAGAAGAAATTTTATGTGGATTCTTTTCTAATAATAAAAGCTAAAAATAATCTTGATTTGTCTGGAAACTATGTCCAGTACAAACCCACAATTTCTACCACGGCCACCCACGATCAGAGTTATGCTTGGTGACGGTCTCTTGAAGGTAACCAGCAGCAAAGAGAAAATAAGACAGACAAAAAGTATGTAGTGTTCTAGGGTGTCCCCCACTTCTACTTTATTTATTTATTTATTTATTTATTTATTTATTTATTTATTTATTGGCAGAACCGGGGATTGAACTCAGGCTCTTGGGCTTGACAGGCAAGCACTTATTCTACTGAGCCATCTCCCTGGCCCCTCCACTTCTACTTTAAAAATTGAGTTTCCACCTAAAAGTCTTTTTGGACAAAGGGTATCAAGTTTAAAAAACTTTGACTTGAATGTCTGACGCCTCATAGAGTAATTCAAATTTCTTTGTTACTATCTTTACAGTTTATATAAATAAAATCAGAAAATTTATTCAGATTTCCAATACACAGCAAAAATCTTATAAACAGGTTTAAAAATTGGATCAAAGTACAGTTTCCACTTTAAATACTAAAGAATGCAAAAGAGTCTAATGGTGGAAATTTTATAATGATAGTATATTCTTTTATAAAAAAACTAGAACATTAAAACCTGCAACTTCAAAACAATTACTAAAAACTGTTATAAAATTAGAAATTATGAGTAAAAAGATCTCATCACATACAAACAGCCCATATCTACAAACCAATCCCAGCACCTACCATTCAGCATTGGGATGAGAAGTTGAAACCATCTGTGGAAAATCAATCATGGTGATGTGGTCATCTTCATTCAGTATGAGATTGAATTCATTGAAATCTCCATGAATCAACCCATGATTTGCAAGTTTGACAATTAGTTCCATGGCTTCGTCATATACTGATGCAGGATCTTCAACATGGTGTATCTGACATCTGCAAGGATTTTAACAATGACAATAGGTTATTTGTACATGTTAAGATTTTAACGAAAATAGGTGTGCGTACACACATTTTATTTGTACTGTCTAGCAACCGTCTGTATTCCCATGACCATGCATGACATGTTCATTAAAAGGCCATACTGTTTTAGTTCTGTATCTTATTTCCACTATAGCCTCCTTTCTTTAATCTTTCTCAGAGCCAAACTCTTGCCAATTTCTTGTCCTCTCACTCTTATCAACCAATTCAAACAAGCTTCCATCCACCTTACCCAATGAAATGTTGCCTGTTGAGACTGTCAAGTGAATTCTATGTTTCTAAATCCTTGGTTATCATTTCTAGGCAGGTGACCTCTCTCCCCTCCTTTAAATGCATCTTTACTTAGTTTTTGGGTTTCCTCCCTGATCATCACTCAGGCCAAAATCTAACCATCACCAACTCCCCGTTTCCTTCACATCCAACTCCAACTGCAAGGAACTTGTGTTGGTCAACCTGTAAAATAGAGACCCTGAGCACTTTGTACCATTTTCCCAACTATCACTGAGATCAGAGCTACTAACATCTCTTGCCTAGATTATTGCAATAGTCTAACTTAAGTTTCTAACATTTCTGTTTCCTATAAATCCATTCTTAATAACAGTAGCGAGAGTGATCTTTTAAAGACATTTATTATACCACATCTTTTCTCAGCTCAGAACAGTCTCATGACTTCCTATTTCGAATTGAATTTAAAATTCTTTATACAGGTCCACAAATCCTAAGTGAAGTGGCCACCACCTCTCCTGGAGATGTCATTACTTACCATGTCCTCCCTTTCTTAGTCACTCATAGAGGCATGGCTGCCAAACATGCTCTCATCCAGGGCCTGTACTTGCTGTTCTCTGTTTGCAGTATCTTTTAGATACCTGCATATATTTTATGCACTCATAAATTTTCATCTTATGAATAATTTTTCCTATTATATGCAAAATGGCAATCTTTTATTCCCACCTAGGTGTTTCTATCCCCTTTATCTGTTTTACTCTTATCCACAGCACTTATTGATACACTCCATATATTATTATTTTCTTGCTTGGTTATTTGAAGCACATCTCTTCCATCAAAATGTAAATCTGATGAAAGCAAGGACTGTTTTGTTTATTGCTGAGCTTAAAACAACCTGGCATGTGACGCTGGGGAGATGGCTCAGTAGTATAAGCGCTTGCCTGGCAAGCCCAAGGGTCTGAGTTCAATCCCCGGTTCCGAAAAAAAAAAAAAAAAAACAAAAAAAAAAAAAAAAAACAACCTGGCATGTGAGAGACTCAGTCAGTACTGAATCAATGAATCAGAGATTACAAAATCCAAACTAAATTAAACTGAGTTTTCAACTTGCCTTAGAATCTATTCCTCTAAGTCAATTCCTAACTTTTCAGAAGCAACATTCTATGAATTAAAGAAAAACACATTCAGTAAAATGGAACTGGAAGTTCACCCACTAGGACCCATCCAAGAACAGTGAGTACTTACAGCGGGTAACCAGTTAAGAGCTCCATGACCACTGCGTGGCGATTGTAATCAACAGGCTTTGGAACTGGAAATTTTCTATCATGTAATGCCTAAAACATGGCAAAACAGGAACGAGCTAGTGAAGAGGTTATTACTTTTTAAAGAACAAAACCAAAATAAATGTAACATCCCAAAACTAGAGGAAAAACACACAACCCTTTATATATATATATAAAAAAAATCACAACGTGATTATTTCTGCACTGCTTATTAATCACAAGAATGAGCTGTACACAAAAACAAATTTTAAACTTGTTTGTCTGAATTTACTTTTCCTTCAAAAATGAACATTTACTGATTATGCACTTCATTAGGGTTACAAAAATGAGCCCTCATTAAGCTCAGTCTCAGGCTATTTCACTTCTATTTTGTCTTTGTCATTTGCTGGCCTGTGGTTTAAATATTCCAATAAAAACAAATCATGATTTAAGACACTATCTTCTGCATAGCAGGAAAAGAAACATCTCAGAGTCAGACATTTGAGTTTGTATACAACTTACTTTTCCAGAGCACGATATATAATCATAAATCTACTATGACAAACACATTGTGGCACTGAGTCAAATATTATTTTAGATCATCCATACAGCTATCTTTTCCTACATCCTTAGTTCCTTCTATAGAAGTCTGATTGTTACTCCCTTCAAAATACTTTACATTTATGGAATCTTTCATTTGGAATGTTAGTAAGCGTTTGCCATTTACACTTGAGTATTTCACTAGAATACTTTTGTATTCATTAAGTTCCCTAAAGGGCAGTCAGGACAGATAATTGTGTCCCCTAAATACACAGCACTGTGCCCACAGTGGCTCCTTTCCAATGCTCACTGTCCTTTCTTTATAGTCACATCATACCCAAGCTTGATGAATCTACTAAACTCTTACTTCAAAAGACCACTGCATCAGCTACTCTATTAAGTTTATCTGAAGTCAAAATATTAATTTTTTCTAAAAAAAAACAGTTCTTGGGCCTGGTGTGGTGGCACATGACTGTAATCCCAGCAATTGGGAAGCTGAGTTCAAGGGCAGCCTGTGCTACAAAGCGAGCTCAGGCCCACACTGAACTGCATAGTGACACCTATCTCAAAAAGACAAACAAAACAAAAAAACCTGCTCTTGGTTAGCAGTGCAGGAAAATGGCCAGAGCTGGAAAGCATGTTAAACAAAATAAGACAGTGCGATTTCAAAATATACAAAGCCATGATAACAAAAACAGCATGGGAATAGTACAAAAATAAACACGTAGACCAACAAAACAGAATGGAATAAGTGGAAACAAACCCACACAACTGCAGCCATGTGATTCTTAACTAAGTGACCAAAAATATATACACTGGAGGAAAAAGTTTCTTTAACAAATAGTGTGGAGAAAACGGGGTATCTGACTGTATAAGACTGAAATTTGCTCCCTGTATTTTTCCTTAAACAAAAACCAATTGAAAATGGAATAAAGACCTAGGTATAAGACCTAAAACCTTGGAACAGGAAAAAAGGAGAAACACTTAAAAATCATAAGCTCAGGCAGACTTCCTGAGAGACCTCCAACAACACAGGAAACAAGAGAAAAAAATCAACAAACAGGGCTGCAGCAAATTAAAAAGCTTCTGCACAGCAACCAAAGGAGTGAAGAGACAGCCTACAGAATGGAAGCAGATCTTTGCTACACTGTCTTCTGACAGAGAATTTACAAAAAACTCAAAAATCTTAACATTAAAAAACTCAATTTAGTCAATAATGGCCAAAACATTTTAAAAAGAGATGACAGGAAAACCAAAGGATACTATCAAAGGAACAGGATCTGGGAAAGGGGAAGGGAAAGACGGCTATGAGGGGAGGAATAAATGTGTGGATATGCGAAAATAAAACCTACTACTCTATCACTCATATGCACAAACACCATTTTAAAAGGCACTGTTTTATGTATATGCTATTTCCCCAACTCTGAAAGTGTGGTTATTCCCTTCGTATTCATTCCTTCCTTCACCTCATCTCATCCTAGGAGCTGATTTCCAGGGGTTGTGCACTTCACTGTGACTTTCCCACTGTTGGTAGACAGAACTCAACTACTCCCCACTCCCCAGAAATTTCTCATTACTTTGTTTTCAGGGAGTCGTTTTTACAATGCACATCATTTTGAAGATGTGTTGGCAGTTTAAGGGGCCAGTCAAATAGCTCAGTGGATTAAAGTGTCAGCAAGCAGGCATAGGGGCCTGCACAGGTTCGATCCTGGGCCTGCCATGTTGGTGCCAGCCCTGCCCCCAGAGTGCACTGAGAGGGCAAATGAGACTGGGAGTGGTGGCTTATGCCTGTAATCTCAGCACTTGAGAGGCTGTAAACAGGCGGATCACTACGAGTCCGATCTAGTAGTGAGACCCTCATCACCTGTAGATCCTTATCTAAAAACAAAAAAACCCCAAAAAACCCCAAAAAACAAACAAACAAAAAAGATGTGTTTGCAGTTTAACAGCATGTGATAACCTTAAACACTATCTATCTGCCTAGAAATTATATCACAGCAGCCATACATTAAAATGTTCTTTATTCTTCAACTATTATAAAAATACTAGTGTATTTACGGAGCATATTTATGTGTTAACTAGATTCTACTTCTGTTTGATCAATATAAAAACCCTGAAAAACCACCTAAACAGTTTGGGAAAAGTTTCTAATCATTCCTACACCAGGCTGCTTACTTGTAGATAAAATTTCATTGGATATAAATTTTTAGTAAAAAATACACCATAACACATCTAATACCAGTATCACCTATTTATGTTGCTTTCAAAATTCTCCAGATGGCTGGCCAGATAGCTCAGGGAACTAAAGCATTTCCTTAGGCAGAAACAGCAGTTGGGGTTCGATCTGGGGCCTGCCATGCTGGCCCTGCCCCCGGGGTGCACTGGGACAGCAATTGAGACTGGGCGTGGTGGCATGCACCTGTAATTCCAGCACTTGGGAGGCTAAAAACAGGAGAATCACTATGAGTTCAATCTGTGTAGTGAGACCCTGTATATCCTGTACTAAATAAAATACAAAAAAAATCTGATTACTAAAAATTTATTCATATGAATTAAAGTAGCCTGCTTGAAGAACATATTGAACTCTCAATTTTCAGTAAGACAAATTTTCTGAACTCAATTTGTGCTGATAATTCAAATTAAAAAAAGAAAATTATACATCCTAGAAGGCAGAATACAAACACAATGTAATTTTGTTTAATTTAGGTATTGAAGACATTTGCATAATATTTAAAATATCTAAGAAAAAAAAATCTACATTGAAACTAATAAAGGAAGTTAAAAGCTGAGTTTTTTTATTTATCATTTTTGATATGTATACAAATTTGCAAAATAACATTCTTTCCATTACGTTAAAGAAAAATGCTTGTCTACTTATTTGGGACACTAAGGTTTCCAACAGATGGAAATTACACAGCACTTACAAATGAGAATGATCAATATGATGAATAATTTCTTTTTTTTGGCAGAACTGGATTGAACTCAGGCCCTTGCACTTGCCAGGCAAGGGCTTACTCTACCGAACTATCTCCCTGGTCCCCAAATATGATGAGATTGGACAATTTTTAAATGTATTATAATAGGCTGGGAATGTATCTCAGCAGCATAAGTAGCGCATTCCAGGCAAGCACAAGGTCCCAAGTTTGATTCCTAATCACACACACACACACACACACACACACACGACACATAGCCATTAATCCCCCACAGACACAGTCTCCCTTGCTTCAAACATACTTATCTCCCTGTTCTTGCCACTTCTGTGAATGTCTTTGGTTGTACATGCATCATGCCTCCTTTGATGTCCTGAGTTGGTTTAAAACATTTACCTTTCATGGTCACTTTGATTTGGGCAACAGCCAGAAGTGGCACAGCCCTGGGTCTGGTGAATAAGGCAGATGAGGATGTACCTTACTTTGCACAGCTGCCTTTCGGATGGACGGTGTGTGACAGCATCATTCATCTCATCTTTAATCATATCTTATGAAAACATTCATTAAAGAGGGGTCTAGAATGGCTTCCCGAAGTGGCACAAATGATGGGCTGAGTGTGTTTAAGGGAGTATTTTAAAGGGAATTAATGGCAATATATCACTTACTGAAACAATTTTTAAAATCCAAACATTTTCAGTGTATAGCCTGAACCTACCATATAAATCTGCATCAGTAACAATTCAAAATACCTCACTACAAAGAAGTCACTAGAAATATAACAAATAATCAAGAATGAAAAGCAACTATCTCAAGGGACTGAGCCAGAGGTGAGGGAGACGCTTATCAGGAAGGTCTTTCTTTGTACTATTTGGTTGAAAAATGTGCTATTTGTACTACTTGATTAAACAATGTAAAAGCATTACAAAAAATACCTTCATATAAGCAAATTCCTTCATTGCAGAGAGACGAGATAAATAAAGCCAAGAAACACTATGCCTGTGCTTATGGTAATCACGTTTGTTTTTTAGATTTCGGAAGGAGGTTCTTCCTAGTCTGTGAAGCTTTAATGCAAACTGCTGTCCTTCTTCATTTGCAACAATGTAGATATCTGGAATCAAGTTTTAAAAGATTATTATACTTTTATTATAGTAAGTTAAAATAATTCTAACTTTATCTGACTTTTCTTGAATCTGTCATCTTTCCTATTATATATTTGGCACACAACTCATTTCCTGTGCATTATTATACTTTATAAACCAATATATATAAAGGTAAACTACAATGCAAATAAGAGGCTGGGGAGATGGCGCAGTGGTCTAAGTGCCTGCCTAACAAGCAGAAGGATGCGAGTTTGATTCCTGGCACTGCATGCCAGAACCCCAGATGCTCCACGTCAGCTCTGAAACTAGGCATAGGGGTGCACGCATATAATCCCAGAGCTGGGAGGCTGGGACGGGAGGATCACTAGGAGTCGGAGCTGCATAGTGAAACCTTGTAACAAATTAAAAAAACAAACAAACAAAGAAAAAAACCAGAAACCAAATCACAGATTTAGTGGTCAAAAATTACTATTTCCAAGATGTTCTATGGCCCCTGTGTATATATGTCAAAAAACCATTCAATTTGGAGGCGATATATCTATTCCTTAATGTCCTGTGAGAGAAGTGATTTAATATCTTCCTTGTCAAAGACATTAAGTTCAATTCAATTGCTTTCATAAATGCGATTCAGTTGTTTGAATATAATCCTAGAAGAATCTTCTAATAAGCAGTTTTTCAACTACAAAACGAGTTGCTGCTTGAAGTGGTGGCATTCAGAACACATTCTAGTTACTCATGAAGAAATTTTAATTACTTCTCATAAGAAAAAGACTGTCACACATGAAGTTACAAATGAACACAAACATTTTGGAGGGAAACCTGGTAAATCAAAACTTTAAATGCCTTTAAATTTTAAGTACTTTCCCCCCTCCTATATACTGAATTGTATGTGCCTCCAAAATTCCTATACCGAAGCTGTAATTTCCAGTACAACTGAGGACAGGGCCTCTAAAGAGGTAATCAAAGAAAAAAGTAAAAGGGTAAGATTCTCATCTATAGTTAGATCCGTATGAGAAAAGGAAGATGTACCAAGTGAGAACACAGCAAATCAGTTGTTTGCCAGTTGAGGTGAGGCCTCAGGAGAGACCAAACCCTGACATCGCACCTCTACCTTCCAGAACTACATCTTTGTTTTAAACTACCCGATCCGTGGTATTCTGCTGCAGGCAGCAGCCTGAGACACCTAATGGCTGTCCCAGTGATTCTATTTCAAGAATGTATAGCAGTATTTATTTACACAAGGATGCACACTGCCATCACTACCATACAGTGATGTCATGCCATTATGAGAAAGATATGCAATGTTGTGAAATGACACCAAGAACCTATCATGTAAGCTCAAGTCAAATGCAAAGAGTGAACACTATTGGCTTTCACTTGTGATTAAAACGGTATGAGTGTTTCTACCTAGATTCTTAATACATATAAATGTACTTATACAGAAAATTTCCACAGGGATAGGAAAAAATAAAGACTGCTAGCACTGAGATACAGTAAAAGGAGAAAGAGACAAAGGCTAGGAATAAGACTAGTTTTTATTGCATTCTCTGCCATACTACTCATCATCTTGCCATGCAAATAATTCCTTAAAAATTAAAAAATAAAGACTTCTTAAAATTTTAAGGCCAGCCAAATAGCTCAGCAGATTAAAAGCACCTGTAAGCAGGCTCAGGGCATGCTGAGACAGCAACTGAGATTGGGCGTGGTGGTGTGCGCCTGTAATCCCAGCTCTTGGGACGCTGGCTGTAAACAGGCGGATCAATGAGTCCAAACTAATAGTGAAACCCTGAACACCCTTGAGACCCTTCCCTCCCTCTGCAAAAAAACCCCCACACACACCCAAAAAAACAAACGCACCCAAACTCGTCTAAAACTGAATTATTTCATTATGACCTGGTTCTCAATCTGTAAGAGTCAATTCATGATTTTATAATCAAAAGAAATAATGTTTGTATTGCATGCAAAAAAACAAAAACAAAATTAAAAAAAAATGCCTACCCTGCAGTATCTGATACTTTTACTGATGTATTTGACACTGACACACACACACACACACACACACAAATATTCTATTTAGTACTTTAGCACAGCTTTCTAAATATACAGCATAATCATATAAAGTAGCAGAGAAATCTTTAGGGTAGACTTAATTCTTTTATTTACAAGTTTAATTTTGTTTTCTCAGTTTATATGAATACATAAACTACATACAGTAAAAAGCAGTAGAGAAGATATGATATAAAGAAAATCATTACTTATTCTTTGTACCAGTCTTCTCTAAGAGCATAAATTATGCCCAAGTATCTGTTCAGTGCTTTTTAGAATGCTTTTTCCACAAAACTAAACAAAAAAGGGGGATATAAATGAACATTGATATATATGTATGTACATGTGTGTGTGTGTGTATATATATATATATATAATGGCTACTTTCTCTTAATTCAATGAGATTTGTATTGATGGTGTTTGAAAAGGATGTCTGCATCTTGTACTATGAATAAACTACTACAAAGACAACAATATGCAATGTATTAATTAGTGTAACTATCCTAGTAACCTGTTTTGAAACTCATTGCTGTTTCTCAATAAAATCAATAAAAAACATAGAATGCTTTTTCCTCCTTATGTTATAAACATACTCATCTTTGACTTTCTGATCATACAACTGTGGTGCAAAATGTGTTTCTGGTTTTTAGATATCAACTGTTTTGGGCTGGAGAGAGAGCTCGGCAAGTATAAGTGCCCACCTGGCAAGCACAAAGTCCTTAGTTCAATGCCTGGTACCCCCCAAAAAGATATTAACTGTCTTGTATTACTTCCTTATAGTACATATTTTAGCTACTATAAATGCACAATTTTTCAGATATAAAACAGAACAAATATTTGCCAAAGAGTTTAGTAGTTAGTTAAAATCAATTCCTGGTATAACTGCATTTTCAGTGATGGACTAGGGAAATAAAATAATTACTAAATTAATGGCATGCTCATAATTTCTTCTACTTCCAACCAACTTTTCAATTTACTATTTAGTTGCAAAACATTGAAGAGGAATGCTTTCTTAAGGGGAAATATAAATTAAAGTAGAGAAAACACTTCCAAGGACCACTAGGACTCACCTGATTCTTTGCCAACACCCATCTGGTTTCCAACAGACTCGACGACCTGTCTAGAAGAAAGTGTTTTCAAAGCTAGGTAATCATAGCCAGCGTTTGTCAACCGATATCCCTGGACAGCTAGACAAAAACAGATGAACAAGACCAGATATGAGTTACATGGTAGGGACACATCACTGCAGTTCAAATCAGTAAGAATTTAAAGGTGGAAAGTCTTAGCTGGATAAATAAACTACTCAGACTTACATATTCCCAAAAAATGTTTCTATAATCTGCATTTGTCTAGTGTACAGTTACTCAAAGTATGACCCACCGATAGCCATCAATCTATAAATCTTGTCTGTGACAAGATAAATATAGAAACTACAAGGAAGTATTTAAGTTCAGAAACTTTTATACTGATTTGACCAAGAATTTATGCCAGTTTTTGGATATGTCTGTTATTCTCCTCTTTCTGGTAATTATTTTTATTACAGTTTATAAAACTAAAGCTCTGTGACAGGTTTCAAAACTCGTCCCTCACCATCCAGACAGTTGGAAAAGTAATGCTCTAGTATAGAGTACTGTGACAGGCTGAATTTTCCAAAGTCGGCAGCAAAAATATCTCTACCTTACAGGCTGTTCTGCAGTACAAATTTGCTACTCTTTTCTCTACCCTCTTTAATCTAGTGGGATCTGTGATTTTTTTTTGAAGAAACACACTATTATTGTAGATTACACCAAAAGGAACCAGTGTTCAAAAAATAAAACAAATTACTCTTTCAATAGAAATAGCAAGTTTAACATGCATAAAATAAAGGCAAGAAAACTAACAATGCCAGCTACTGAATTTCTACTGCATTGGTCCATGAACACATCAGCTGGAATAAACTGTTGAGCGCAGATACCATATGATGCACTGTGATTTTTTTTTTTTTTTTGGCAAACAATAAGGCAGAATGTTGTGTTACTTCTTAGTCTATTGTTTCACTAGTCTGGCACTTTCTATTTCTTATGAATAACTGCTCTGGGTGAAAACTATCTGAAAATTCAAAATGATACATTAAAATACTTACTTTTGGTACGTTCCCAAGCTATCAGTTTATGTTTTACTAATTCTCGTAAGATTTTATTACAGCCACCATGTTTCAGGCTTGCAATAGAAGCAATCAAACTGCAGGGAACTATTTCATGGTTCTTCATGCCCATTTCAACCTGAAATTAAAGGGACTGTATGAAGTCACCAACACAATAACTTACTATACAATACAACAGCAAAATCTTTCTAAGAAATTAACTTCTCAAAACTTTCTTGATCATGTAGCCCATCAACTGCTGTCATAGGTAGCTTAACAACAGGTATACATCCTAAGAAATGCTTCAATGCTCAATTCTGACCTTGTGTAAACATGATCAGAAAGTACTAAGGATACTAGACAATGTAATCTTCCAGGATTTACAGATAGATGCAATGTTAATGACAGAAATGTTATGTAATGCTTAACTATAATTGTAGAACATTATTACTCCCTTCTTCAACATTTTCAGTTACAATGATATATTCCCTGTTCAGATATTCCTTGTTTCTCTGCTTCACTTCCAGGGTAGGAATTGTGAGCACTTGACAAAGTGAATGGCACATGGCAAATACTATAAGACTTATGCTAAGGCACTACAGTTGTAGACGGTAAAACATGAAAAAGCAAACCAAACAAAACCATAAAGATATTCTTTATTCTTAGAGGCTAGGGAAATAGCTCAGTAGAATAAGCGCTTGCCTGACAAGTGCAAGGGCCTCAGCTCAATGCCCAGTTCTGTAAATAAATAAATTTCTTTATTCTTGGAGAACTAAAAGAAGTAGCTCAAGGTCCAACCTTTTTAGCCAAGAGATTTTTTTTTTTTTCTGTACTTAGTACAGGGTCTATAGGGTCTCACTATGCAGATATGACTCCTAGGGATCCTCCTGTTTACAGGATTATAGGTACACGTGCCACCACACCCAGTCTCAATGCCATCTCAGCGCACCCCGGGGTGGGGCCAGCACAGCAGATCTAGGGATCAAACCAAAGCAATCACAGCAGGTGCTTTAATCTGCTAAGCTATTTGGCTGGCCAAGATCACTTTTAAGGAAGAAACAACACTTTAGGCTGACTTTGGAGAGGAAATACACAAGGAGATATAAAAAAAAAAATTTGGAAATGGTACATACACAAAAAGTTCTGAGCACAAGGAACAGGCAACACATAGAGCAGTAACTCTGTATGAGATGGCACATATAGTTCATGGATTTAAAGACAAGAAGACACTTGTTAGGCTTTAGAAGACACTGAAATTCTGACATGCGGAATTCCTTTTAGGACACTAACCTAAGAAGAACAGGAAAATCAGCTTAGAAAAGGCAAAACAAGAAAATTAAAACATTCCAGTTCAGAGGAAACAGTAACCAGAACTGGTCAAGAGGCGGAGGCGGCGGTGGTGGTGGTGGTAGTAGTAGTAGTCATGGAGAAGGAATTAAGGATCTTTAGCAAACAGAGAAGGTCTGGCAAATTGATGTGGGAGGGTAAAAAAGCTGAGAACAGTCACAGTTGGAAGTGAAGACAGTCACAAATTCTATTTTTTGCTGGAGTTTGGAGAAGTAGGAAAGGGGTAGACAAACTGATGAATTTGCTTTAAGAATATAGTCAAATGAGGATATAAAGAAAGTTTAGGATGAGTGTATACTTAGAAATAAACTCATATTTAGAGGAAAGCATTAATCTGACAGGAGTGAAAAATGAATTGTGAAGTAGATGTAATTACCAAGCAAGAGATAAATGAGGGTGTGTGTGTGAAGGGCTGGGGAACGTAATTTGGGGAAAATTCATAAAGGTAAACAGAAGTCAAATCAAACAATGTAATGGACACAGAAGGAGCGAAAGCAGCTAAGGGGAAAGGAAGTCAAGGAATGGTTAACACTGTTTGAGATTCAGCTGAGACTGGGAAGTTACAATGAAGTGAGGAGAACATTTCTTGGTGAGATTTAAAAAGAATTTAAATACTACAGAGTTAAAGTTTTGGAAGATAAATTAAGTATTTTGGTGTTCCACCAAAACTTCACACTTTAAGCTCAACTTTATACTTAGCCCCTGCCTCACCTAGATCCTAACACTCTTCACCTGTGCTTAGGAAGTAAAGAAAGTATCTTTTAGAGATGATAATAGGTATTAAAAGCCTTCATCTACATGAGAAAGAAAACTGCTCCAATTTCATACTGACCAAGCATCTGACACCTTACTCCGTAAGTGTTGTGTATTTACCACTAACTTCAAAATTCTCCAACACAAAGCCTTAAAATAATACAACAATCATTAAGACTAATACTGCACATACTGTTGTATTCCACATTATATTCTTTATCAGGGGCTCACTCTTTACTAAAAAAAAAAAAAAAAAAAAAAGGCTCTTAAATAAGTGTACTGATTTATTCTGCAACTGCCTTGTAATAGTGATTGGAGCTTTTTTTTTTTTTTTTTGCCTTACTAGAAGGTCAGCTTTTGTTACTCCCTCATTAAAAACACTCAGTGCTTCCCCCCAGTATTAACTAAGCCTGAATAGCAAGGAACATGATCTAGCTCTCACACTTGCCATTTCTGTCAGTGTCTGTCTTACTAAGCTCCAACTATTTTGACTTTTCTTCAAAGAGGAAAACCTCAGACCTTTTCTCCCCTACCTCTACCTCTTTCCAAAGATATCACACGGCTGGCTTCTCCTGCAGCAACTGTCTCCCATTCGTTCTTTTAATTAGCAAATAGTATCAAGGGGCAGTAGCTTTTTTTTTTTTCCTAATGAGCGCGCAAACCGGTTACCAGGAACAGGCAGACAAGATCCTCGCAACCAGTCTTCCCATTCCTTCATTCAAAACATCTATTTGCTATTTATCTTTTGTCATCTTCCTAGCACTATCTGATGTTATCTTGCTTGTGCATTCGTTTACTTAACGATGAAGGGGTATCTTCTTCCTCTTACGTTTTCTGCTCTGCGAATCTCCTGAAATTGCTATAAAAATCCGACATATGTGTTTCCTGAATGAATCAGAAGAAACATTACTCAACTGAGTTCGTGCGCAGAGAACTCAGTGCTCTAGTCTATCCTTAATTCTCCTCAGTAGGGGACCAAACCTCTGCTGGTGGGAAGCCAGGGGTCAGAGAAGTTCCCCCAAGTCAGAGTGGAAATGTCCCCCAAGCTCAAGGATAGCCGAAGGAAGGAAATAATTAGAAGAGGGGGCTTCTGCTGTGCTTGGGGGACGATAAGCTCTTACACAAAAGCTTTTTAAAAAGCAGACTCTCCAGAGCTGTTCAGAAAATCACTTATTTCCTGGCAGTCTTCGCCATGTCCCAGGGAAAACAGCATACCCACTGAGCTCCCAGCAAAGAGGAAAAAACGCAACGTAGGAAGTGACAAGGGAGAAGGGGGAAAGCAGGCGCTTACCGCAGTTAGGACCCTGAAGTCATCCTGACTCAGGTAACGCAGCTTGGCCACATTTACCTTCCCCATGGCGGCTGCAGACCCACTCGGAAGGAGCTAGCCCCACTACCGTAGCGCGCGGGGCTGCTGGGTAATCTCGCGTGCTTTGCGGCCTCCAAGGCTCGCGCCTGCGCTCTGGGGGCTACAGGTCCTTGTTGCTAGATAAAAGTGACCATTTTCACGGCCATGAGAAAGTACAACGTTACTTTTTGTTTTAGGAAGCAGTCTGCACTAAACACGAGAGCTTTCTGTTTTTATTCTGTCATGTGCCTGAACTGGCTAACGGTAAATATTCTCTATAATAGTTTATTTTCATATCTGTCAAGACTTGCGGTCTGAAAGCCGCCTTCGCTGCGGAGAGAATTTGGTAGTTTCCGGGGAGGAGCAACTGGAGATGGGTGCGGGAAATGACTCCGAGTTAGGATATCCGCGGCGAGGTGCGGATCGCCGGGTCCCACAGCCCGTTGGACCAATTCTTTTCCAGTGGAGGCCCGCAAGCGGTTTAAGGGCTCAAGGACAGCTTCCCGGAGTGGGTCTGCAAGCCCTCGCTGGACATGCCAACTAGTAGTGTATTGGTCATTGCACGTCATCGTTTTTTATGGAGTCAACCGTGTTGTAAGGGCAGGCAAATTCAGCACTAATACATCATAAGGAAATGCAACGTGTAGGATTGAGCTCAAATAAGCCTAGCAGAAATAAGCTAGCTACATAAAATGGTAGAGATATAGGGAGAAAAACTGATCGCGTGTGGGTGACCTCCACATGATACTGGGAACCTCCAAATGACATAGGGGAAAAATGAGCTCCAGACCTGACCTAGACGAGTTCATGTTCTCTAAAACCGAAGAATGAATTTTAGGAACAAATGGAGGTTATGAGCAGAATATATTTATTGAGGGAAAGAAAGCTCCTGTGGTGGTGGGGGCAGGTAGCTCCGGTTCAGAGGCTGGTCTGAGGTGGTGGAGAAGACATGGGAACTTATTAGTTGGGAATGAGGTGGGACAAAACTATGGTCAACCAATGAGATTACAAGCACCATTGCTCAGGTAAAATTGATTTAAGTCCAGGACCAAATGGGGAAGCCAGTCACTTAGCAAGAGGGCATGAATAGGGACAGGGTCTCTTCCTGTTGGGGGTTGGGCTAGTGACTCATTAGGGCTCTTGCAAGGTAATTGATACCTATTTAGAATATCGATCCATGATGCCCATCCATAGGGAAGTGTGTAGCTGTATTTGTTTCCTTTTTTGCCTTGAGGTATGGCCCATAGGGGAGTGTCTTTCTCTTCCAAGTTGTAAAGCCACCTTGTCTTCCATTTTGTCTCCTTGAGGGCCTGGCCCTGTCTGCCTGCCTATGATGCTTTTATCTAACTGGGCTGCCTGCAACAGTAGCTTGGACTTTCCCATGTTGTCCACTACTGTTGATCAGGTGTGTTTTTCTTAGTTCATAACTCCATGGGTGATCAGTTGGTGAAGGAGAAAAAAATGCATATTTGCTTCATGGATGGGTCAGTTTGATATTCATGTGATTGATTTACAGGCCCACTTTGCTTAGGAGTGATCAGGGAATGTTCTCTTAATGGGAAGATCTTTAAGAGATATATTTGGGGATCGGGGAGATAGCTCAGTAGAATTAGTGCTTTTGGCAAGTGCAGGGTCCTCAGTTCAATCCCTGGTACTGAAAAAAAAAAAAAAAAAAAAAGCAAGAGATATAATTGACCATTCACTTGTGTTGCAAGAGAAATAGCCCAAGTTCAAGATAATAGACTTAGGAACAGAGGTGAGTAACTTGACTGGTTGGTCAAAGACCTGAAAGGATAAAAAATGGTTGGATTGGAGACAAAGTAGCCTGAGATAGAAAGGAATAATACAATACAAGGGAGTGGAAAAAAACAAACAAACAAACAAAAAAACCCAAACAAACATAAACTAAAAACTGGAGATCTTTAGATTGAATTTAACACCAGAAAACAACTAACATTAAAAAGTAATTAAACATGGCTGGAGAGATGGCTCAGTGGTCTAAAGCACCTACTTAGAACAAGCTTAGCAAACCATCTGTTCAATCCCCCAGCACCACATGCCAGCCAGCCCCGCCCCCTGGTGGGCTGAGCTGGCCACACACACTCTCTCTCTCTCTCTCTCTCTCTCTCTCTCTCTCTCAAATAAATAAAAATTTAAAAAAATTATAAAAAAAAAGTAAACAACCATATAGACCAAAACTACTTGACAACTAACCTCATTCATTGCAATCTACAATCATAGTAATGGTACAGTTATACAAATGAATTAGTGATGGAAACAAAGATAGAGGTGAGATTTTCTGATTTAACCAAGGCTACCAGTGCTGTTCCTGAGCTCTAAATCCTTTAGCAGTCAACAGTGCTTAGTTTCCAGAATGGTGCTATATCTGGAGAAACTAACTGTAGTGAGCCCCTTCCACCATAGAAGGGCCAATGCCAGAGATTTACCAGCAATTATATATTATTACATATAATTTTATAATATATAAATAAATAATTTTTCTATATGTAATGTACACAATATATAAATATATTTATGGTTCATGAACTTAATTCTTTTGTTTGCTGACAAAGTTGAACTGAATTTAGAATTCTCCATAAGGTCATATTGAACCTAACTATTGAAGGTTTTTCAGTTCTCATTCAATTCAGTTTGCAATGAGAATTGTGCAGAGAATTAAATTTGTGACCCAGGGTACCACTGTATATTTGTGGTGTGTATTTGTTTTTCTTGCCTTCGGGGGCTGAACTTGAGCTCCTATTTTAAGGTGTACAGAATGTCTGCTGTAACGGCGTGGGATTGCCCTTTACATCAAAAATTTGCAGAAAAATGTACATGACCATGGGATCCCTATTCATATCACATGCTACATTACTCAAAACCTATATGAGTGAGTGATGGGAGAGTATTTGAAGAACAGCCTGTTGATAATACTATTAAAATGTCAGCACAGAAGTAATACTTTGTGAGTGTGGTCTGCTGAACTCCAAGGTATCAAATTTTATACGGTCCCAGTAGGTAGAATACATTGGTCTAGGGATCAAAAGTTGGAAATAATATTGGGCCCAGCTACCATTATTTTCAATAATCTACTTAAGGAGTTTTACTCTCAGTAACTCTGGATTCTGAGGGTTTAGAAGTATTGTTTTTCAAAGGGGGGATTCTTCCGGTAAGATATGGACAGAATTCAGTTGAACTGTAAGCCACGACTGACATCTTGTTTCAAAAAGACAAACCATGAGGGGCCGGGGAGATGGTTCAGTAGACTAAGTGCAAGGGCCTAAGTTCAATCCCCAGTTCCACCAATCAATCAATCAATAAATTTAAAAAAAAGACAAAGCATGGATGGACATGAAGATTTTGGGATTAACATCTTGGCAGACAAGTCATGAAGATCAGAGTTGTACTAGTTTAGAGTGAAAAGAATTTAGAATGGAAGGTAGCTCAGCATAATGATGTCAGTTTTAGTCCAAGACTGCCAGTTTCTATATTTGTTTCATTTACCTCCATTCTTTAAGATTCGCTAGGAAAAATTCCTTAAAATTCTGAAGTTGCTTCTAGAGCTTAAAAAAAAAAGTACATCCAAGCGAGATTTGCCAGCAATCAGAGTGCAGGCCAAGGCCATGAGGAAAGCTGAAGCCACAGGCTGGGAACATGTCTGGAATCTGACCATGGCAGGGAGTGGGACTGGTACTTGGCAGATGCAGTCGTGAAGATAGGTACTGGTTTTGGATTAGGAGTTATTTTTTCTCTTACCTTCTTTAAAAGAAGAATGTGGCCCTTAGCTTTTGGTTCTGGCATGGGATTGGGGATAGCCTACTCTGACTGTCAGCATGCTTTCCAGACTCCATATCTTCTACAGGGAAAATATGTCAAAGAGCAGGAGCGGTGACCCACACTGAGAGCATCCCAGTGAGAGCAGGAGAGATCACGTTTTTTCCTCAGGAATGCTGAGTGCTCTGGAGTAAGTGGATGCTCTTCTGTAGCAGTGTTACCGGTAGTGCTTTAAACTCCAGCACACTGTTTATGTATTAGAAACCAAGTTTGTTTCTTGTTTTGTATATTCTCTCTGTAAATTGTGAGGAGGCGATCTTGAATAAATTCAAAAAGGAAAAAAAAATTAAAAAAATAAAAGAAGTACATCCAAACAATAGGAAAGTTGGACTTTAGAGTACACTGTGATGTATCACCAAGATGACCCTCTACAGCAGTGATGGTGAGCCCATGGCTTGTATGCCGTATGTACAGTCTCTCTGTCAGCACATGAGCCAAGACACCAGGGCATGACCCAGCAGCCAAGCACTGGTGACAGCGAACATTGGAAGAGTGTTGGCACTTTGTGATAAATGCGTTTGGGGACTCAGTCTCTACAGTGTTGACCATCAGTGCTCTACAGAGAAAACAAAGCTTTACTCCCTCAGCTACTGGGAGTGCTTGCAACTAAGTGCTTAGCTGTCTGTATTACAAATGCTTAAAATTGCAGATTGTCCAGATGACTTAACGCCGCCCCACACAGGTGGAAAGCACTTTACCCAGTGACCATACACTGTACTGTGTTGTAGGGTTTTTGTCTTTGTTTTGTTTTTGTTTTTGTATTTAGTACAGGGTTTACAGGGTCTTACTATGCAGATCAGACTAGTAGTAATTCTCCGGGTTTCAGCCTCCCAGGCTGGGATTATAGGCATGCATCACCATACCCAGTCTCAATCACCTCAGCATGGCATGCTGGGTATTGAACCCTGGCCCTGGCATCTTCCTAGACAGGCATTTTAATCCACTGAGCTATCTGGCCAGCCCTGTGTTGTGGGTTTGGCCTTGCTATTAGTTTCCCATCTTTTCTCCGTTGACTACTAATGACATTTAAACACACAAGTGAAACCTTGTATCTTTGGCTGGTGTACTCCACCTTGGCCCCCAATAAAGGTGCTTATCTATGAGCTCCTGCCTTTTTCTCCCAGCTCTCATGAGTCTGAGCCCACTTCTGTGACATTCCTTTCATGTGGGCTCTTATGTGGTAAGTTATGCCTGACTCTTCTAGGATATAAATTTCATATATCACTGTTACATTTATGTACCTCTGTGTAGTGTTTTGCCTCACGACAGGGATATGGTGTGTGAAATATATTGTTAGGTAATTTCACCAATATGCAAATGTAGAGTGTACTTATGCTCTACCCACCTAGGTTATACGAGATAACCTATTATCCTTAAGCTATAAAGCTATATAATGTATCATTGTACTGATTATGGTAGGAAATTATAGTACAGCCATTAAGTATTTTTGTGCCTAAACACAGAAAATATATAGTGAAAGTAAGATTATAAAAGATAAAAAGTTGTATACCTCGTACGACATCTACCTCAAATGGAACTTTTAGGAATGGAAGTTGCTCTGGGTGAGTCAATAAGTGGTGAATGTGAAGACCTTGGACGTTACTATACCTGACTGTAGACTATAAATTGAACACTAGGTTACACTAAATTTAATTAAATGCTTTTATTTTATAAGCTTTCTAGTATAAAAACTTTTGTAATACTATAACAAAACAAACATTCAATTTTACAAGAATATTTTCTTACTCTATTAGCTTTTTTCCTATGGTAAATTGATTTTTATTATGCTTTTTTTTGGTGGGGGGGCTGGCTTAACCTGCCCTCGGGGCAGGGCTGGTGCAGCATATGGTGCCAGGGATTGAACCACCGTTCACTGTGCCTACCTAAGCGTGCCTAAGCAGGTGCATTAGACCACTGAACTATGTCTCCAGCCCCTAAATCAATTTTTTTAAACCTTTAAAACTCATTGAAAGACTAAGATAAAAAATCCCCTATATAATTCTATATCTACTGAGGGTCCAGATCATCCATATCACTGTCTTGACATCTTTTTTCACTAAAGATCTGTAGGGAAACAATACACAGCAAAATGTCATATGCTATGATAACAATGCCTCAAATCCCACCTGCCCCCATGGAGGCTCTTCTTGATCAAGTCTCGCTCTGAGGAAATAGGCCCTTGGAAATTTGCTTAGTTTGCTTTTGTATTTGAATCATAGATTTTCTTGTAAAGCAAACAAAGCACATGAACACTCTACTAATGAAACCTTTTATGTTAGGGGTGTCTGTATTTTCAGACATTTTAAGAAGCTTGTTGAGGTTTGCAGGAGTTTCTCCTATAACCTTTACTGTGATTTATCTTCAGGGTTTGTCTCTTATTTTTCCAACCTTGGTGTT
Source organism: Octodon degus (assembly GCF_000260255.1). Lineage (NCBI taxonomy): Eukaryota > Metazoa > Chordata > Mammalia > Rodentia > Octodontidae > Octodon > Octodon degus. The sequence continues at coordinate 28,065,454 of NW_004524585.1, read as the reverse complement.
CCTGAGGATTGAACCCAGGGAATGGGAAGGTTGAATTGCATTCTGAGCCCTATAGTATTTTTACTTTAAGACAGTCTTACTAAGTTGCCCAGTCTGGTCTCAAAACTTAGATTCCTCCTGGTCCTAGCCTTCCAAGTCACTGGGATTGCATATATGTACCACCATGCCCCACTGCTTTCCTTTCCTTTTACTTTGCCTCTTAAGCTGTGTTCAATAGGTGATGGCAAGATTTCAGCTCCATCTTATTTTATTTTTCAGCTGTATTTTAATCTTATGGGAATATATCTATATCTATATCTATATCTATATCTATATCTATATCTATATCTATATCTAATTTCTTTCCAATGGACCACCTTCACCCATATGAATTGCTATACTTACTGGAGTCCTAATCTGAGGTCGTACTTCTTTTGGGGCCTACTCAGACTGCATGATTGAATGGCACAAGCACCTAAAGATTCAGTCTGACCCAGCTCCACATACCACATCCAATCCAAATGATTGCTTCACAGTCATCTTCAAAACTCCTTGTACAGTTAGATATGGCTTCCTTTGGTAGTACAACATAGTTCAACTTCTTTATTTGCATAATCCTGTTTATTTTCCTGTTTTCCAAGATTGACCACAAGAGTACTCCATGTTAGTACTCTAATGTGTCCAGTGCAGAGTCTGCTTCCCGGGGAAGTCTACCTTCACCAGGGTTTATCTATGAGCCCTTATCCTAGTGGTAATGGAACCCTTACTTAGAAGGGAGATGACTAAGGTAAGACTTCCAACTGAGGGACTATGTTACTGACTGAACTCTGCCACTAGTTTTTTGGCCTTGGTGAAACTTACAACCTTCTTTTACCACTTTATACTTTGAATGCTACAAAGTGGTTGTGAAAAGCAGCATAGCATAAAAACAGATGCATCAACCAGTAGTACAGGACAGAAAGCCTTTCATCAGTTTTTGATGATGGCATCAAGGATACACAATGAAGAAAAGACTTTTTTTCCCAGTAAATGGTATTGGGAAGATTTGGTTGTACACATACAGAAGAGTGAAATTGGATCCTGATTTCATACCAGTTATGGTTTGTATCTAAGAGTTCCCCCAAAGCCTCATGAAGTTATAGGGCAGCTTCTAGAGTTTGTGATTAATTCGTGATCCAATGCTGGGATTATGGGTGTCAGTGCTCTGGGGCAGACACTCTGCATACAAATGTAAGGAAATGGGAAGAGGCTAGCCAGCTTCTGGTGCTGCAACCCCTCCCTTTGTCCTTTGCTCTCTGCCTCCACCATGAACTGCTGCCCTCTGCTGTGTGCCACTCTGACTTGGAGCCAGCCATGGACAGACTGAAACCTCCACCTAAATGAACTTACCTTCCTCAACTTTTGACTGTAGGGTATTTTGTCCCAGCAATGATAGAAAAGTAACTGAGACAATACATTATTAAAATCAACTCAAAATAGATGAAAGACTTTTAGGATTGAAAAACTATAAGATCAGTAGAAGACACTGAAAAAACCCTGATACTGGTCTGGAAAGCAGTTTTTTTTTTTTTTAATTTTATTTATTTATTTATTTATGAGAGAGAGAGAGAGAGAGAGAGAGAGAGAGAGAGAGAGAGAGAGAGGCCAGCTCAGCCCACCAGGGGGCGGGCTGGCTGGCATGTGGTGCTGGGGGATTGAACCGCGGTCCCTGATGCTTTTGCTAAGCTTGTTCTAAGTAGGTGCTTTAGACCACTGAGCCATCTCTCCAGCCCATGGAAAGCAGTTTTTTAAGATGACACTGAAATTACTATAGAAAAACAAAAACAAAAAAACCCAAACAAATAAAGGTCCATCAAATTAAAATATTTTATCACATAAGAGCAGTGATTAGCAAAGTGAAGAGACAACCTACAGAATTATAGAAAATATTCTCAAAGTATACTTTTGATGACAGATTAATATCTAAACTATAAAAATAGCAAGAAAACAACCTGATTTTTAAAATGAACAAGGAACATCAACATGCATTTCTTAAATATACAAATGTCCATCCAGCAGATACCTGAAAACGTGCTTGTTGTTACTAATCATTAGGAAGAGACAAATTAACAACATGCTCTCACATCTGTTGGAAGGCTGTTATCAAACAGACGAAAACTATGAAGTGTTGGTTAGGATACAGAGGAGTGCAGAGAAAATGTATTCTTGTACATTGCTGATGGTAATGTAGTCAGTATAGACAGCTATTATGGAAAACTATATGAGAGTTCCTCAAAAAATGAAAAAGTAGAATGACCTTATGATATAGCAATCCCACTTCTGAGTTTATAGCCAAAGCAATTTCAATTCTTATGTTCAAGGAATATCTACACTCCCATGCTCTTTGCAGCATTATGCACAAGTCAAGATGCAAAATCACCCTAAAGCTCTAATGGATCAGTAGATAAAGAAAAGTCACATATAAAGGTTGTTTTAGATAATTTCTTATTGCTATAAAAGAATACCTGAGGCAAGCACTTCATAAAGTCAAAATATTTATTTGGCTTATATTATGAAGGCACAAAAGCATTGCAGGAGCTTTTGCTGTGTTCTGGTGAGGGCCACACAGTGGATGTTATTGTTGTACTGCAGTCACGTGGAAGAGTTCCCATGGTGAGACCGGAAGCTAGAGACTTCCAGGAGTCAGGCTACTTTTTGTAATAATCAATTCTTGTGGAACTAACTAGGATCCCACAAGAACTACGTTAATGTCTTCTCAGCACCTGTGGGGGATTGACAACTGGTGAGCAACTTGTAACACCCCGCTGAACTGAATTAACATAGTGCTGGGTGTGGGAAGCCCACCTGAGGGTTGTTGCCAAGAACATAAGAGACAAAACTGGAGAGGAAAAAGCTATTTGCTGTTGGAAGTTGTTGAGAGGCTGTAGGGGTTGTTGGTTCCCTTGGAGGAGCTTGTCATGCTGGCTTTCCTGATACATTCTGCTGTTCTCATCATTGAAGGAGCTTGGGGCCTGGATGTTGCTGAGAATTGCTATGGTTCACTTTTGGGGGGCTGTGGTCTTCAATTTGAGCATCACTTCCTGGTTCTAGTTCAGTTCCCTCAGCCCACTGGCACAGACTTTCTAGCTTCCACCACTTACCTTTGACCTGTCCCAGCACAGGTCCAAAAAATATGTCTGTGTGAGACATTGTTATGGGGTCTAGGACTTTAGCTAGACTCAAGCAAGACATTAGCATAGGATCCAGACCCTCAGCTGGAGTCTTGGATCTTTAGAGTGTGGACAGATTTCCTACACTCTTGGTATAATGATTCTTTGAGTGATTCATTATAAAATAATCTCATAAAATATGTGTCCTGTATTGTCTTGTTCCCCTTGCAAAGCCCCAAAGTATGACAACAGCATCACACCAAGGATCAACCTTCCAACAAACAAACTTTTGAGAAACATACTCAAATCATGTCTAAATCATTGAATATACCATGCAATGAAATACAGTGAAGTCATGTTAAGTGAAAAGAGCAAGATTCAAGAAGATGACAGTCATGTTTTCCCTCAGGACTGTAGTGTAAAATGTGATACAAAACTAGAAATGATGCTGTTAAAGAAAGGAAGAGTTTGGGAAGTGGACATGGGACAGCAATGGAGAGTAGTGGAGGCCAGGTAAGATCAAAGTAGGATGTATGGCATGCACAAACATGTCAAAGCAAATCCATTTAGTTTGCATAATTAATATGTACTTATACAAAGGGATAGCTTTTCATTTGTGACAATGTCAATGAATCTGGAAGACATTATGCTGTTAAAATATTCCAGGCACAGCAAAACAGTACTACATGGTCTCACTTACATGGAGAATCTAAAAAAGTTGAACTCAGTGACAGGAGACTGATGGTTAACAGGTTGTGAAGCAAGAGGATGGGAAGAAGTGGACAGTTATTGGTCAAAGAGTACAAAGTTTCAGAAAGATTGGAGAAATTATTTTTTAAGATCTATTGCTCAGCATCAGCAGAGTGATAATTCTAATACAATGTGTTACATATTTCAAAATAACTAAGATGGGAAATTTCAAACTGCAAACTAGATTAAGGGCTCAGCTGCTGCTGGGGTAATGAGTGAGGTTAAGAGAGATGCCAACACAAATGGCATATACACAGGAAACTTGCAGGAAACAAACAGAAGAAACAATTTTTTGTCAGAATTCTCCATGAAGCAAGCTGACAAAACCAACAGTTTATAGGGTCTCAGAACGGGCAGAAGAGTAAGTGTGAATTTGGACCTAGGGTACAAAGGCTTCATAATTGGCCCAGGGGCCAGCGAGATAGCTCAGCAGACTAAAGTGCATGCTTAGGCAAGTTTAGGCAAGCGCAGGGACTGCGGTTTGACCCCTGCACTACATAGTGCATGCTGTGCCAGCCCCACCCTCAGGGAGGGCTGAGCGGGCCAGAGTGCAGGTGTAGTGGCCCACACCTGTAATCCCAGCACTGGGGAGGCTGAAAGCAGGAGGATCACCAGGAGTCTGAGCTGTGTAGTGAGACCCTGCAACAGCCAAATACATTAAATAATAATATAATAATAATAATTGGCCCAAACTCTCAAGTAGTTTTGAGCTTTAGGATTCAATGTGTTTTCCTGTGTGCCCTGAACTAGGTACTAATTATGTAAACATCTGCATTGTTTGCCTGTATCAGAAGTGTTTTCATTTTATGTATCTTGATTTAAAGATTGCTTCAGATTTTTTGGTCTTCTTTCTGACTTGAATGAATTAATTTACCTGTTGTAGTCCTCAACTTTAGTTGTTTTTGCTATATCCTCATTTAAAAGAATTTAAAAAATCCTATTACAGAAATTTTTATTACTTAGGACCTTTAAGTTACCTGAAATTATGGGCATATATATATATATATATATATATATGCATATATATAATTGTCTTTGCTATACAGTACATTAGAATTCCTAATATATTATTCAAAGTCACTATTGCAGATGTTAGAATTTTAAAGGTTCACACACATTAAATTTTATATAGTTCTCTGATTTTTTTGAATAATGAATCTTGACATTAGTAATATTCAGCAGACCACGGGATTTTTAACTGCTAACTGTAAGGACAGCTCTTTTAGTCTGAGCTACTGTCTGACTTCCAAACTTGGTTAAACATTCTTACTATATCCCCTTACATGCTTTAATGTGTTACTCTTTAATATGAAAACATTACTTGCTCACAAAAAGTCTTATGAATGTAGACTTTATGTAAAATATGGTAGGAAACTTTCAGTAGGAAATGATCAAATAAAGAGTATTAATAATGAGGTGTTCAAAAATGGTTATGCTGGCTTAATTATATGAAAAGTACTAAGAAAATGTGATCCTTTGCCCACTTGGATATATCAGTTGAAACTTCATTATAAAAAGTACAGAACTTGCATGTTGTATATAACTCTAAATGATGGCCTCCAAAGACTTGCTTTAAACTTCGAATTGTGAAGATTACCTTTAGCTAAGTTTAATAAATGCCAGTCCTCTAAATACTGTGTATTATTTTCCACTGTTAAATTTATAAATATCCCCCAAATTCTTGCTGAAAGCCACTGAGAAATGTATATATAAGGTTCTTTCATGCTAGTTTTGAGAAATCTGTTCTTGAAACATGTTCAAATGATTCTTGTTTTGTTACTGCAATTATTTCTTTCAAACAAGTCTCCCAAAGATATGCTTGTTCGTTCAGTTTTACAAATTGCAACATGGTTAAGCTATCCAGAGGATATCTAGAAACTCAAAATGCTAGAATTAGCTTTTAAGATGAGATTATCATAGTCATTATTACTCTGATACTACAAACTTGCTTGTTAACTGTGACAGGGTTCATTTATAATATTGATATGTAGTGTTTATGAAAAACCTAAACATCTAAGAGATGTGGACTCATAGATTAGGAAAATGAAATTCATAAGAGTCAGGTCAGGCCAATTGGCAAGAAAAAGAAATATAGGGTACCCAGACCAGAAAGAAAGAAGTAATTTCTGTTTGTAGGTGACACATGACCTTGTAGATAATTCTAAGGTGTATACACACATAAAAATATCTTTAGAACTGATCAATAAATTCTACCAGGATACAGAATATACAATCAATATGAAGCCTCAGAGATTGAAGGAGACATCAAAACTAAGTAAAAGGTGGTGGCCTTGCTTGGATTTTGAATCAGAAAAGGTCACTCTTGGAAAGACTGGTGGAATGTTAACCTTGCTTCTGAATGCTGCACCACTTTAACTTCTTCATTTTGATGTCTACCATGATTATATAAACTGTTAAGGCGGAGAGGTTAAAGGAAGCATATCTTCAACATAGCACTTCAATAACCCTAAAATGATTTCAAAATACAGTAGTACCCGCTTGCAAGCAGAGTCATGGCACAAATCCTGAAAGCACAGTCATGGAAAGAATAAGATTGTGAACTGAGGTACTGCTCCAAAGGTTTTCAAACTATTTTAATGTGCGTGTTCCATTTTCTTTTGTGTCTTTTCAGCCAATTTTAGTCTTTGCTTATAAAGAATCTACATGAAAATAAAATGAGTTGCTCTGAATTTTAGGTATTTTTCTTTAGAAAGGAATAGTCTTTATAGTCTTCAGTGCAATCATCGTATGTTTAAGCCTGTAACAATAGAGTTTGTTTTTGTAATTTCAGGACATGTTTGCATATTAGAGTACTTAATCTATTAAATGATTGAACGTATATTTAAAATCATATTTCACCATCATATAGATTATTTTGCTTTTTAATAGCGATAGAATCAGATTAAAGTAATGTTATGCTAGGAATGTTAATATCTATTTTATTTTACATTCTATCAATGTCCAAAAAGCTCTTGAGTTAGGTTACAATATAAACCTACACATAGCTATTTAAAAGCAATGTTATAGAAATATTTAAGACCACGAGATCATGTTATATTAAAAGTTACATGGGATAAAAAAGAAAAAATATATAATATTAGGATTGCAAGTTCTCATTCTTAGATTAGTATAGTGAATTATTACAAAAATGGTAATTTGCCTGTTTTGTAGATTTCTGGCCATCACTTTGTACAGTGATATCCCATTTAAAAATTATGGGAATGATATGGGATTTTCAAAATAACTGAAGCTAAAATTTGTATCTATCAAAATTTTTGTTTTAGCCAGGGATTATGGTATGCACCTGCAATCTTGCCTCTTGGAAGGCTAAGGTGAGTTCAAGGCTAGCCTGGACTATGTATTGAGAGCCTGTCTCAAAAAAAAAAAAAAAAAAGAAAAAGAAGGAGTATGTTGGGGCTGACTTAACATTATCTATTATTTCTTACCTTCTCACTAATGGTTGTATGTATACCATGGTATGATTCATCTAAATTTTGTAGTCTACCCATGACTCTGCTTGTCCTATGATATAAATTTCGGGGGGGCTGGGGAGATGACTCAGTGGAATAAGTGCTTCCCTGGCAAGTGCAAGGGCCTGAGTTCAATCCCTGGCTCCTCAAAAAAAAATGGATATGATATAAATTTCATGAATTTTGTGATAAATGTTCAGCCTTTTTCTTTTCATTTTTTAAAACTACCTTCTAGTTCAGATTTGACCTGGTTTAAGTGAAGGCATTATTATATTTTAATAGATAACCTTTAAATAGTGAACATCACCTGTGATTGCTTGTGATCTAAAAAGAAATTTCTTACATTTTTGACCAATCTCAATTGAAGAAGTCTGTAATTAATATAGATGCAGAAATGCCTTTTAATAGACAGTGTACTTGGCTCTTCCATTGCACAGCCCTTGCTTCTCTTGTGAAGGAGATAATGGCTCTTCTTCTGTTAGATTTTTAAAAAATCTATTTATTTATTTACCAATTTATTTGGTACAAGGTCTTGCTATCCACCTTAGAATTGTAGTGATTCTCCTGTCTCAGCCTCCCCAGCATTGCGATTATAGCAGTGTGCCACCATGCCCAGTTTCAGGGGCCCCGTCCAGGGTTCTGGGATCAGCACTGCATGAGGTACCGGGGATGGAACACAGGTCCTTGTGCTTACCAGACAGAGGCTTGGACAGCTATCTTCCCCAGCTCCTATCCTATTAGATTTTGAAAAGATTAAATAGAATGTATATATAAGTACGTAAAAGAGTTCTGAGAGGATAAAAGGTTAAGAAAGATTCTTACCTGAGAAAGGAAGTACCAGAGTCCTTATCATAGCTCTCTGAGGGTCTATCAAATTATTACAGTTGGTGGGCTAGCCAAATAGCTCAGCGGGCTAAAGCGCCGGCTTAGGCAGAGCACAGCAGCCAGGGTTGGAGCCCCATCGTGCTGTGCCAGCCTGCGTGGAGGCCCTTGCCTGAAATCCCAGCTCTTGGGAGGCTGACATAGGAGGATTACTATGAATCTGATCTGTGTAGTGAGACCCTGTAGACCCTGTATTAATACATTAACAACAACAACAACAAATTGGCAAGAACATTGGAACTCATTATGATTCCTGATCAGATACTTTATTATCGGAATGTACGTGACATCATCTCACTTCTGCCCTAATCTCCAGACAGGTCTTAATATTGAAACTGTATCAGACTGTAGCTGTCATAAATAACCTTGACTTTACCAACTTCTTACTTGCGACCCCCTTCACCTCATTGCTGTGGACAGCTTTAACCCATGTCCTATCTGGATTTGTGGTGTCTTCTCTGGTTGTTTCCATCTCTTCTTTACTTCATCTAATTAATTTCTTTATTGTTGCTCACTTCCCAGATTGATGATACCCAATTTACCCTATTTTTCTTCAGGGGTAAAAATAGAAAGGAAACAGAAATTTTAATTAGTGAAATAATGTGTTGTCTAGAAATTGCCTTTTTTTTTTTTTTTTTAGAAACTGCTTTTGGATTCCCTAGCAAAACCATTAAAAAAAAAAAAGTGGGAGGAGCAAAGGGAAAAAAGTGACGATGTTGATAACTTGTTAAAGCTAGATAATGTCTACATTCTGTTACTGTATTTTGCATATGTATGGATACTTCCATAATAACCAATAAAACGTAAAGACGCATAGAAGATTAGAGCATGCAGCTAAATAGAGGTTCTCAGGAGTAGGACAAAGATGGGAAAAGCAATCGAGGGATGACTGTAGGCATGGAGCTTTGTTTGGTACTGACACAGCACAAAGGCCAGTTATGTTGTTTTCTAAGACATTGACTGTAATCTCCACCACCCCACCTCAGCTGTGATAACCAGTAACCTCTCCAGGTATTGTCAGATGTCTCCTGGAACAAGATAGAGTGACTCCCTACTGCAAGCTACTGAAGCTTACCTGGAAATTAGATTTTTTAGCTCCATTCTGCTACATGAGGATTGACTTGAGATGGGCAATTAGTAGGCATGCTTTTCCTAGGCTAAGGTAAAAGGCTGGTTGCATTATAAATGATAAAAACAGAAGATTTTTAATTTTCTTGTGGAGTTGTTACAATAATATTTTATCCCTAGCATCCCTGGTATTTCAGCTCTACCATATTAAATCTTCATTTTTGCACAAAATGTTTGTGGGATCTTTATTTTTTAATTTAT